>NC_091855.1:39827219-40129218 GCF_037783145.1 Equus przewalskii
TGGACGTCCATACCACCATCTGTTCTGATGGCCTCAGGTGCTGTCTTTCTGAGGCTGGGGGCTGGATGACCACCAGGCTGAAGCCCATACCAGGCCCCCAAGTCCATGTGGACTCCAGCTCTGGGGGTGATCCTTATTGCAGTTCAATCTCGTATTCATGTACAACTTGAGAAGCCTCAGCATTCTGCCATTTCCCACATGTTCTTGATAGTGATGATGAAGATGAAGATAATAGGTAGATAGGCCTTCCTTTCATTAAACCATTTATTCACCTGCAACAGGAGAAGATTAAAGAGAAACAGTGACTAAGAATGAATGGGTTTCCCCATTCCTAAAGGGTGGTGTGTGGAACATTGGCCTGGGAGTCAGATGATCTAGATTCTAAGCCTAGTCTGCCAATGACTGTTTTGCTCAAGCCCTTATATAGACATTTATATAATGAGAATTTGAGGCCAACATTAATATTCGATCAGTTTACAAAGATAAAAAGCATGGCTGTTGACCAACTTTTGGACTTATTGGAAATTCAAGCCAGCAAGCATTTGCCCAATGAATGTTCTGTTCCAGGCCAGTGCCATAGTCCCTCTGGGGAGTGGAATTAAAATATATGCATACGTGTGTGCATATACACACACACAATGGTGGTTGCCTACAGAAGGATTGCAAACTTTGGGATATTTTCAATTTTAAAGACAATGTCATGTAAAAGAAAAAAATGTAGACATTCTACGTTCAGCTCTCAACTCCACCCTTCAGTAGCTGTGATTGTGGGCAAGTTGCTTAATCTCCTTGACCTGCCGTGTCCTCATCTGAAGAATGGCAATACAGATACATGCATCATGGCATTGTTAGAAAGATTGGTAGTCTATATTAACAGAACACAAAACAGGTCCAGGCACATGGTAGGTGCTTGGTGAAGAGGGGCTGTGATGATGACGATGACGATGACGATGATGAGGAGGAGGAGGATAGAAGGTTCCGGGTGTATCCTTCCATAAATATGCTTCACAGGACAATAGGAAATTTCAGCTCAGAAGCTGTAAGTCAGGGACCTGAAGGCTATGAGTCACCACTTTGCTTCGTGCCTGTCAGTTCATTTTTGAGAATCCACAGAAATAGAAATGTTCTATCAGACCAACTTGGATTGCCATCTGGCCCACACATTTTCCTGGCACGGCCCGAAGGCCAGCACTGCTACTCTCCCCTCCAAGCAAAACCCCAAGTTTAGCAGAACAAAATCTGGTGCCGAAATGCATCAAGCACAGCATCAGTTCGTTATTGCGATTAGCATATTAGTAGCGGTTACAAGGCAATTAACATGAATAATTGAATCTGGGTTATAGTAGTTAATAAACTACCAGTTATATTAATATAAACTGCTAGTATCCTATTTCATAAAGCAGCACGGTAATAGGGAGTACTTCATACTTTTCAAATGGTTCTAACGGTCATCAGCTCATTGAGTCTTCTTTGGGCTATACTATTATCCTTAGTTTCTCTTTGGGGAAACTGAGGCTTGGAATAGGTGAAATTCATCCCAGGTGATGAACTGATATGCAGAAAATTTAGATTAGAAACTCTGTCTTCCAACTATTTGTATAGAAAGCCCTGGAGATTGAGTAGATTGAGGAGAGAGAGGAGAGACCTTTGTTTGGCTCAACAAGTGGGTGTCAGAGGATGCCAGGGCAGGAGGGACCTTGACGTTCATCAAACACAGCTCTACCACTATACAAATGAGGAAACCGAGGCCCGGAGACGTGAGTGCTTTACCTCCAACGAACAGAGCTGTCATACGGATTCCAAATTGATTATTTCAGAGTACCTTTATGGGGTCCCAATCTTGAGCTCTGAAAATGATCTTTTTAAAATCTTCTGTGAGCTGAAAAATGAATAATCAATATTGTTAAAGGTACGTATTAACTTAGCAATTTAGCTCTAACCTGTGTTCTAGTGCTGCATTTCCAAAGATGTATCCCATTTAACTCTGATTCAGTAAGCATAGCATTAGCTATTATGGAAAAGTAGGATTCCCTGATCAATTACATTTGAAATATTCTAGGTTAAAACATGAATTAAATAGAGGGTTTTTTTTTTTATAGCTGACCTTTTTATATTTTACCTTAAATATGCAAGTAGTATTGTGTGTTCCCATCCATCTTTGTCCATGAAATCCTTTGCTCTCAGAAAATCCCTTGAGACTCACATTTGAAAGGTTATAGTTTGGGACACTTGGGTGCAGTGGCATTTTCTACAGGGTTTTAGTGCATTTGCTTTGTAGCGTGTATTCCTGATATATGGACGTCTGCTGCGTTTACTTCTGAGTCTGTGGCCAATTTACGGAAGACTAAAGTCCCTAAAAATATAAAGTGCAGATATGAGGGAAGCGAAACAATCATGTTTCATTTTAACTGCAATGCAGTTAAATCCACACTACAGGAGACGATTCTGAACCTCTGTCTCGGCCCTCAAACTCCCCATAAGTGACACTCATCTTCAGTCGCTGTTGACTGGGTGCCTACAATGTGCCAGTTTTCACACAATTTCTTGCTATTTTAGGCTCTTATTTCTGGATCTGGGCTTCCTGTGGTGCGACACCTGAGAAGAAAGCATGCACAGAAGGGTGAGTATTTATAGGTTTGGGGGCTATGAAATTAGGTGGTTGTGCTTTGACAGATAATTTCTAACAATAAGTATGATCCCTGGATGTGATCATATAAGTGAGAGGTGAAAGCAGCCATTTTTTCTAGGTATCCTAGATAATATAGCCACTGGGAAAAAAACAAACAAACGATAAGGGACTTTGATGGGATGCGAAATTCTTTTAATGAAGAAAATTAAGAATACCTGGGAAAGCGTGAGAAAAGTCAAGATTTGGCCAAAAGCTTGGTAACTTTTGCTTCTCTCAGAGACACACTTGATTTACTATTAACCCTTAAAATTCAAAGGCTTTGAGACTGATTCATGAATTCTGGCTTATTTAAAGCTTGGCGTCAACCACATCCGTCCTGGAAGTCTGATTGTTTGTCTGTTTGCTTGTTTATAATCTTTTGGGGAAAAATGTTGATTTTGAAAATTGAGTGAGAATAAACAGATACAGGATGGTTTGGGGTGTGGTCATTCTGACTTAAATTCAAAACATTTCAATTTGTTTTAAATTTCCAATCCAGCACAGAAGCTTGTTGTTTGCTGCATTTTGTAAAAAAAAATAAATAAATAAAATTAAGAACAGCCCAAGTACTGAGGTTGAAAAAGTGTCCAGTGAACGTAACTTTCTTTCTCAAAGACCTACACACAGGGATTTTTCACTTTGCACTCAAGACCACATTTTCAAAGGCTGTCCCGCCCCTACCCTCCTCTTTGAATATGTAAAACTCTGCATGCATCTAATCGTTCCTTCAATTGTCCACTTGCACCTTCAAATTATGGGACAAGTGGCCAATTGGGCCTGCAATTGGCTAATTGTCAGTGCAATTAGCCAATTGTGGGTATAATTAGCTGCATGTAGAATTAATCATATGCACAGAGTGGGCAGCCACTCTTTGAAAACGTGGAACTAAATGTGTTCTAGACGCACATCTGGACCCAGGCACAAAGGGACGCAGGCGAGGGTCCTGGAGGAATCACTCTTCAGAGAATCATTAAAACAAATCTGATGGTCGGTTAAAAAGACCACGTGATTAGACCCTGAACATCCAGTCTACTTTCTCTCTCAACCAGGAGCTTGGTGTGGACAAGGCAAAGAAGGTCTGAGCATTGAAAACAAATTCTTCAACCTGAAGACCTTTTGCAGTACACTCTCCTGGCTGCTGGTACCCTCCACTTTCATTTTTTTAACTAAACCTTTGGATTTGTGGTAGATTTGGTGAGTTGTATCAGGCTGACTCTGTAACTAGCATCCTCAATGAGGAGGCTAACTCATTTTGGTCCAAATACTTGCCACAGTGTCACATGTCACCATCTTGAGAATTCATACCTAACACCCAGGCTTCTCAAGTTGGTGTGTGTATATTCCTGGGGGGACCAGAGGACACTCCCAGGATAAACACAGTGCATGTCTCTGAAGCACCAATTTTATCTGATGGTGAGCAACATAAAACAATTTTAAATTTTAAAGTAAATGATATAAAATTTTGAAAGTGGTTAATGTCGTAGAGGTTAAAAATCCCTTTATGGGTTCATTTACTAGACTTCTTTACAACCTAGTTTACTTATATATAAGGATAAACTAATGTAAACTGATCATAATTACCTCATGGGGTGTTTTTAGAATTAACTAACTTCTTTCAAAATTATATAATAAAAGTGAGGGGCCGGCCTGGTGGCATGGTGGTTAAGTTTGGCACACTCTGCTTCAGCGGCCCAGGTTTATGGGTTCGGATTCTGGGCATGGACCTATGCCATTTGTCAGCCATGCTGTGGTGGTGTCTCATATACAAAACAGAGGAAGATTGGCACAGATGTCACCTCAGGGACAATCTTCTTCAAGCGAAAAAAGAGAAAGACTGGTATCAGATGTTAGCTCAGGGTGAATCTCCCTAAAAAAAAAAAAATGACTGTCATTTATTTGAAACAAAGGCCATGTGAAAAGGATGGGGACATATCCAAAGTTAGAGGTGTTCAAGGAGAAGAAAGAGAACTACAAATGATGAAACACTTCTTGAATATAGAGACATGTTTCTTTAAACATAGATGTAGTCATCTTCTTCTAAATTCTAAATTTTGGCTGGATTTTATATACAAACCTTTATTTATTGAATAAATTGCATACACACCATATGCATTTCTAGAAAGAAAAAAAGGAAAGAGAAGATAGGAAATGCTTACTTGTACAGCAAATACTTTTACAGGTGTTATCTCATTTTTTCTTCAAAATCATAACATCAGATGGGAATAATAATTGCCCTTTTTTTGGGGTGAGATTACTGAGTCTCAGAGACATTAAGTGATTTTCCCAAGGTCATGCAATATCAGGCAATAAAGGGCCAAGTTGCAAATTCTCGTACATAGATCTCAAAATCTTCTTTTGAACAGATTCTGTAAACATAAACCATTATAGACATAGACATATGAGGAAATATTATGATAATTGAATTTTATGTTAAAATGCATATAAACAACTCATCCGAGTGCATTCATCTGAATACAAAAATCTATATTTGAGATTTTCTGCATAAATATTAATTTGTATTAAGGAATTCTACAAATGATAGCATTGATGCTAAGAGAGGTAAGGTTTTGTCTTTCCTTCCAATTGAATTGAGCCTAAACTCTGGATTTACAGATCAATGTCTGAAAGAACTCAAAGCAAGTCAAGCCAAAATGAAGTTCTCAATCTCCAGGCCATTGCAGAGCCTGAACTCAACAATAATGCATGAGAGCAGAATCATTCATTGGACATGCTCTCTAGTCGGCCCTTTGTCCAGGCTGACTTGTGCACTGTTTATTGGTAACCTACTTGACATTTCAGCAAACATGTTGTCAGCATTTAAACAAACTTACTCTTCATACCATAACTCTTGACTCACACTTGAAATGCTACCTCTCTATGAAATCGCCTTGTCCTCTCAGGATAGATCTAAATACATTTCAATACTCTCATAGCTCCTGTCTTGTAAAATGTATCTGTTGTGCTCTTATCTGTATCTGTCAGCCATTGCTGTAACAATGCTGCTTGACAAACAGCTCCCAATTATTTGTCAGCCCATGTTACACGTAAGCTTGCGTAGACCAAAGCTTTGCAGCTCTGGGCTCTGGAGCTCTTCTCTAAGCTGCTGATGGACTGTGGATCTGTTCCCTGGGTCTTCTTATTCTGGGATCTAGGATAAAGAAACAGCCCCTGCCTGCTACACGGTGTTGGCTCATGGCAGAGGTCAGGAATAAGAGAGCTGGCAGAAACTCACACTGCCTCTAAAAGCTGTTGCTTAGATGTGGTAAACATCACATCCATTTACACTCCATTGGCCAAAGCAGATCGTACAGTCAACCTCTGTGTCAAAGAGATGGGGAAGTAAACTCTGTCTTCAGGATGGCAAAAGTAGAGAGAAAGTGCGTATTTCTGAACAAATTGCCAAACCTACTGGGTTACCTATCTACATATTATCTTCCCCAACTCATCAGTAAGGTAACAGAACGTAAAATGCCTATGTGTCATCTTCTCTCTTCTTACTAGCATAGAGTAGGTATCCAGAGAAGGCTCCTTTAATGCTTGAATAGGTCGTTAGTTTCATTTGGGAGTAAAAGAGTAAAATGGTTAAATCATATCAATATTTAACTTTTCTAATCTCTCTCTCACACACACACACATATACACATGCACATGCACACCCTTTCCTTTAGCAGTGTCATTTTAGAGATGAAGAAACCAAGACTTAGAGAAGCTAAGAACTGTGTCCAAGATGATGCCGCTAAGAAGTAGCCTGATGATGAATCATGCACGGGTGCCTTTGACTGAAGATCCTATGATCTTAACCGGTACACTACTCTGAACTTCCTCTTCTTGTCCTCTGGAGTACTTGGCTGAGGAAAGGAGCGAGTGGGTCAAGCAGAGAAAGCTTCCTAAATGATGTGCTGAGGACAAGCAAGAATAGTCATCTATGGTGTTTTTCTCTTGCTAAAAAATGCAACTGTGATGATACAGCATGTGAGGGCATCCTTACAGAAATTAGCAGCAGTTACACTTAGATGATGAAAGTGCTGCCTAGCAGTGCTTGCCTAACTTATTTACAGGGCACACATAGGAAATGATTTTATTTGTGTGACACAGTATGAAAAACAGCAGGAAACAGCAGAGAGATCTGGAAAGAGGTGACTGGCCAGAGGTCTGCAGCTGCCACAGACCCTATTGGGCCACCTGAAGGCTCTGGGATGCTTTGCTAAGGACAAGCCTTCTGGAGATGGCCCTGTACTCCAGAAGCATACATGCCCACTCTCGTCAGAATCAGAGGGAAACTAGACTCAGTTCAACCACAGGCAATGTGATCTACTGCTGTGCATGATGTATTCCTCCGTGGTTTACTAAGCACTCTGTAGATAGCGGTAAATTCATTATCCAAAATCCAGGTAAAGACATCCTGTTGGCATAATTATAACACAAGAACCTGGTCCTGTGAGTCATCCCACATCAGGATGCAAAGGACCTTAAATGTCAATGTCCTGATTTCTCACTTCAGAGTTTGAACATCTTTATCCGTAGATTACTCATCTGAGTTCTCAACTCTCCTTAGCCCAGCCAAGAAACTGAAAGAGCTTCTCAGGAGCCAAGACCTTGAATCATATGGGAGGTCTTAGTCCTACCCTATGGCCTCAATTCAGAATCAATAAATAGAATAATAATCACTTGATTTTAAGCTTACTTAAAAGGATAGATGACTGAAGTGGCTCATAAAAGTCTTATTAGTCAGAGAATTGGCTGTTAACAGGCCAACCAAGAAGAGAAAGACCAAAAAAAAAGTTTTTAAAAAGTAAGAAATACAAGGAAAAGAATCAAGACATTCTGAGGGCACTTGGTATCAGGTCAGATTGTCCTACGATCTCAAGGTGTGATTGTTTACCTAAGTGTCAAGTAAGAATAATACGGTGGTTCTGAATATAAACTGGAAAGTTCTCCTGCCACCTTTAAAATAAAACTAACAAAAAAATAAAAATAAGACAATAGAACAAATTTGCCTTCAGAGGGAGAAAGGGAAGAAATTCAACCTCTTTTTGAAGTCCCACCATACGCCGGAGATGTTCCACACGATATTTCCTCTAATCATCATAATGCACCTTTTGGATCTGTTTTGTCGATGGAAAGATGAGATTTAAGGATAACTCTCTTGCTTAAAGTCACATGGTGAGTTTCAGATTCAGGGATGTTCCTTTCCAAAGCCCATGTCATGAGCTGTCTAGACCATCCTGTGTGGGACACTTCATCCCGTGCTGAAGTGAGATAAGTGGAGGTCCTGGTACTAAAGGCAATGACTCAGAGGACAGGAATTTGTTAGTGTTGTGCACATTCACCCGCAAAACCAACCACAGACCCAGGGCCCTTCCCCTAAGTGCATAAAGACAAGAACATATAGGCTGGAGTTCACACTCTGATGGCCTGTATGAACGATCTGTAGCAGGCAGACCCAAAGCATTAACTAAATGTTGCTTTTTTTGTACTTAATAAATAATAACAGCTACATGCCACTAATGTGGTGCCATTTCATTTAATAGCATCCAGCACGGAGTGATTTAATTATTCTTTTAGTCACTGAAACATTCATCATAGTTTTCCGGTGGCTCCAAGAGAGCCGGCTTGCCTCTTGAAGTCATTAATATAGAGGCAATGAGTGGCCTCCTCTTGAAAATTTCGCTCAGCTGTGAATCTGGGGAAAGAGAGCCAATACCTTTAAAAGTGTAATTTCTGTTTTTGTTATTCATGGATTAAAAAAGCAAAGACTTATTGTGTTCCTGCTATGAGTGCCTACTGTATGCTGAGTTCTGCATGGGGCTATTTTACTTGACAGTTCTCATCAATTCGTCACTGAAAACGAGCAAGACAGGTATCTTTATTCCCATTTTAGAGGTAAGAAAACTAGGGACTAAAGAGTTAAAATGACTTCACCAATGCCACACATCCAGCTGAGATTTGAACACGGGTCTAGTCTAAAACTCTTACCAGGGACATAAAATTCCTAGATAATTGTGAAAAGACTGACAATAGTTTATCATTGAAAACCATGTATACCAGGCAATTTACATTCATGATTTCTTTGAACCCTCCAAATAATCTAGCAAGTTAGACTACGTCCACTATCAGATAAGGAAACAGAGTCAAGGAAGCTGGGCAATGAACTAAACATCACATAGAAAATGTGCAGAGCCAGGGCTCATTTTGAGGTCTGACTCCAAGGTAATTTCTAAAGTCACTGTACCATATATTAGCATTAAAAGAATCGTGGCAGGATTGTTCAATAGTTACTGTGGATCTTAGTCAATGTGCAAAGATAGTGCTCCCATTTGGTAAAAGGGCTTGATCCCTACTTTGTTGGGTTTTGTAACGCTTAAAATGTAATAGTTCATAGCATATGCATAACATATAGAATGGTGAATATGTAATTATTTTTAATGAGTAAATGGTGGCATCTAAACCACTTAGCTTCATGGAGTCAGCCTGGCAAAGAGTCAGTTGTATTTTTTCAAAAGGAACTAAGCCACTTTAGTACCTCTTTTCACCTGGACTCCATTCCAAAGCTACTAACTGCATATTTCTCGAATCTTTAAAGTGATGATACTCTATGGCATTGCAACTGCATTTTAGGAATTTAAACCCTAAGCAAATAATCAGAGATATGTTACACACTACATAAGGATATTCATTGCTGGGTTATTATAACAAAAGAACTGGAAGGATCCTACAGATTGTGATTAGTTGTGTAAATTACAGTGTATTGAATTCAACTGTATACCATCAATTCCTTAAGGATGATGCACACGTGTACAGATGCATGCAAACACGTTGACACACACACATGTATACATTGAAAAAGAATGGAAGAATACCCGTGAACGATTTAACAGTGGCTTCAGGTTGAACAAGGAAGGGGATTATGGATATTTTGCTAGTGTGTGTGTGTGTGTGTGTGTGTGTGTATTGTGTCTATTAAGCTTCTCTCTGTTTGCCAAGTTTTCTTTATTGAGTATGACTTCTTTAGTAACTAGCAAATGAAGACTCGTGCCTGAATACCCTGTGGCATGGTCCGGTCCTTTTCTTAACCATAAGCATCATTAAAAGTCAAGCATCCTGGAACACCTGTTCCATCTTCACGGCGTCAGTGAACTGTAGAGTCTCGTTGGTAGCAGTTGCTATCTGGGAAAGTCTACCAGCTCTGAAGGAAACCATGATGCCAGTCTCCATAACAAAATCCAAAGGGTAGTTGTCTGAAACATTTGCAAGTGGATGGAGGAAAATTCCCTACCTCTTCTACTAGGCCTACGAAGATAGCACAATAATGGTTCTTACAATAAAATAGGCTTTATCCAAGGACACTGTCAGTGTAGATAATGTGGCTTTCTTTATGTAAACTCTTGGTCTTTTGCTTTTCTGCCAGTTTTTTCCAGAACAGAGTGAATTTACTATGTGTAGAGTAGGCAGCCTCAACCATTTCAAGCATTCGGGTTCTTTATAACCCTAACAACAAAAGTCTGCAACATCAGATTATAGTGTTCGTTATGTTAATGAAGTCACGCTTATGAATGAAAGACTTTGATGCATTAATTCAGTAATCTTTTAAGATGATTTGTTATATTTTAATCCCAATAGAGTCTAAATACATATGCATATATATTTTTATATATACAAGCGTAATATACTTCTATGCAAAATCTAACAGTTATTTCATATGAATAATGAAAACCAACTTCTTAGCACTTACTGCGTGAACCAGGCATTGTGCTCAGTGCTTTGTAAATATTATTTTTGTCAATACTCACAGCAAACTTACGGTGTAAGACCTGCAGCCACTCCTTCTACACATGGGACACTGGTTGGAGAGGCTGTTAACTTGGCATGGTCATGCAATGGACTTAACCTTGACCCTTGAGCATGTAGCTCACATGGTTAAGGATAACTGGTTCTAGTTTCACAAAGCCTGTTTAACACTGCAAAGAACCAATGGGACTTGAACTATGTTACATTGCAAACTTCTATAAATAGGATCAATCTAAACATTTCTAGGGAAAAACTCTTCGGTATAGAATCTTGGAATGGCTACTTGTTGAAAACTGAGCCTTGACTCCAGACCTCTGATAGCTTCTGTGATGTATGTAGGTATTTGTATGCTTGCCAGGATATTGAAAGCATCCCTTTGTTTTGCGACATCACTCATAGCCAGGAAGACCCAAGTGCCCTCGAAGAAGCAGCCTGGTGTGCTGGACTTCCGCTGGCCCCACACTGATGGCCACCTTCCTCTTTCACTCACTGGGCCTGTTACTGTGGGCAAGGATTTTTCTCTCTCTGGCTTCAGTTTCCTCATCCATAAATGAATCGAGCAAGAGGTTTGGCCTGTGAATGCCAAGCTCTTGTACCCAAGGATCCTGAGACATAAAAGCAATGAGGTTTTATTCCCTCTGATCCCACACACACAGCACAGACACAGGCACTTAAATGCCTCCATTTGAGGTTAGACTATTTACAAAAAGATTCAACAGTCTTACCCTCTTAAAGATTAAGCTTTTTTTGGTTTAGGGTTTTTTTCTGGGGGCAGGAAGGGGGGTGTTTTGTTTTGCTTTTTCCCAGATTCCACTAATGTTGCAAGAATTAGAGCTGGATGCTTTTCACCTGGTCTCAGACCTGGGCTGGTCCACTCCATTTCCCCAGCACCGACAGGCAGACCGTTTGTGTCCAGGCAGCTGTAGGGAGAAAGGGAGATACTGGTGAGCCCAGCTATGGAGGCCCAGCCGCTGAGTCCTGGGGGTGCCATTCCTTGCAGCCGGTTCTAAGGGGCGAATCTGTGTCGATCAATGCATTCATTTACTCTCTCCCAGCCTCTCCCTCAGTTAACACCCCAGCACACACAATACCAACGAAGGCGATTATCTCTGCTAGCATAATTCCTCCCTAACATCTGCTTTCGCCCATAACACTCCACTAATTTTTCCCTCATTTCATTACACATAATTTTCTTTCAACACAATCTACATGTATTAAGTGGTAATGACTTTCCAGTTAAGAACAAATCGACACCAAGGGACCCCCGTCCCCCCCACGGTTGCCTGCAGAGCCTGACTCTGGCTATTAGAGATAAATTCGGTACCTCAGGAAGCTGCAGTGAGGTAATCAATCAATTAAGCGGTTAGGACATACATTATCAAACTTCCACAGTGCAGGGGGCAGGGGGCCATGCTGATCTATTTGCCATGAATTTTTAGGAATTCAAAAAAAATGAATAAATAAGATTGAGAGCTATTATACAACCAGGCTATAATTTGCCACTCAAAGTCGGAGGCTGGTTTTGTCAGACTCAATGCTGCACAGAGGATGGGGAGGGCCTCGGGCCTTGGTGTGCACTGTCTGGGTAGGAATCCTGGCTCTGCTGTTTATTAGTGGGTCCTGGCCACATGAGGGGACCTGGAAGTCTGAGATCCCTGCCCTTTAGGAAGGAAAAAGAACACCTGAAATTATAACTATTACTACCTTGGTTCACGGTGGGGATTAACAAAGAACACGCATGTGGAAGCACCTGGCCCGTGACGCGAATTCAGGAAACCTTAATTATCTTACTGCCCCTCTTAGACAGTGGACTTAGGAAACAGAAGGTGACAGAGATCATCAAAATGCTCACACCAAACCTAGAGTTAGATATCATCATTGTCATCACCATTGTCATCACTTTTCTCAGGTTTTCAAGAAACAGCCAAAATATATAGAATCCTTCCTGAAATTCCATTCAGACTATTTGCCAGTTCTCATTCATCTGCTTTATATGTGTCCTCTTTGTGCCCAAAGCTCAGTTACCTCATCTGTAAAAATGGGTGTATTAATGTTCCATCCACCACAGCAAAGCTTATTGGAAGACCTAAACAAAGCATATATTAAACTGCTTTGAAAATTGTCAATCACAAACATGATAAGATTTTGTTTAATAATATCATTTAGCTAGTGGTATTTTTCCAAAACTGAATCCATCCTATGCATATTGTATGTGTCTGCAGCGTATATGAAATGTTACCCACATGGTTCAAAAGACAAATTAGATGCAAAAACTGAGGACAAAGAAGACAACACTGGGTAGATCTGACAATATAAAGATAAAATATTAATAAAGTAAAATAAAGAGACAAAATATTTTCAACATAGGTCAGACTATAATATGTAAGTATGCTTATGTGATTCCTAATATTAAATTCTTGCAAATCAATGAAAAAGAGAAAGAAAAAATAAAATAAAATATGAATTATAATAACAGTGAACAATGCTTACTATTTGCCAAGTCACCTAAAGATTTTATGCATTTTTACTTAACAAGAAAAGGTCACAAATAAAAATGAGCAAATGAAGAAATAAACACTGAAATAACATATAAAAATATTAAATCTGTTTATAGTCCAAGAAATGTAAGATAACATCAAGGAGATATGACTTTTCATCCCCAAATTAATAAGGTTTAAAAAAACTGACTTCTCTGGTGCTGATGCATCAGGAAAAGATGTTTTTGGCTGCTCTTGAGAATATAGATTGGTAAAAACAAAACCCCTTTTTGGGGAACAAATTTCCAATATGTATCAAGAGCCTTAACATATACCTACCCATTGACCCATGAAAGGAGTTTATCCTTAAAAAACTTAGAGCCAGCCCTGATGGTCTAGTGGTTAAAGTTCTGTACTCTCACTGCTTCAGTGGCCTGGGATCATTTCCCTGTCATGGAACCACACCACCCGTCTGTCAGTTGCCATGCTGTGACAGTGGCTCACATAGAAGAACTAGAAGGACTTACAACTGGGACGTACAACCATGCACTGGGGTTTTGGGGAGAAAAACAGAAGTAAGGATGTTGGCAAATCTGTAGCTACCAAGATGTTCACACTTTGCTGTTTATAATATCAAAATATTTGAAGCTATGGAGTCCAGTGCTGGTAGACTGTGGTCATTAATTGAGCAGTATTTATTGAGCAACTACTTAGTGCCAAGACTTGTTCCAAGTGCTGAGGCCACAGCAGTAAACAAGGAGCACCAGGTCCCATTCTCATGAATCTCCAAGTTATGATATATGCACAGGATGGACTATTATGGATTTACTTACTCAAAATATTTATTTGGGGCCTTCTGTGTTCCAGGCACTGCTCTAAATCTAAAGGACACGTCTTTGTACAAGGCAACAAATTCTTGTGCCCACTGAGCTTACATTCTAATTGGGAAGATAGGAAATATATAACTAAACATTACTCTGTAGCAGCATATTTAATGATGTAGAAAAAAAGCATATTATAAGAAGTGAAAATGGTTATAGGACAGTGCACGCAGTATGAAACCACTTGGGTAAATAAGCAAAAATGTTCATGCATATGCATTTCTAAGATATGAGAAGCATTTACACAAACTTCTAGGCAGTAACATCTCTAGATTTTTTTATTTTATTCATTTGCTACTTTTATAATTAAAAACAATTTTAAAGCAAAGACTACTGATACACATGGCAGGTCCATGCTTGGCTATTGATTCCATTTTTTGAAAGAAATCAGTTGATTTAAACATTGTGACAGCCTCAAGATTTGATTTCTTAATAACTAGGATCAATAAAATAAAATGGGTGCTGAATCATTTTCCAAATTTTGTGTTTCATAATATAGAAGAGTTCAATCCTAGGCTCTGAAAGGAGGAGAGGACCTTAGAAGTTATCTTTACCTCGATATTCACTTCACAGTGGAGGAAATTGAAGTCCGCAAGCATTAGGACACTTGCTGGAGAGGTGAAGCAGGACCCGAGCCCATTCAACTGAAACTGACTTCGCTTTACTGTGTTTTCCATGCACAACCTAACTGTCCATCTCCAGCTGATCCCAGTTGAATCCTCAACCTAGCTCTCTCCCTCAAGATCTCAAAATGATGGAGGCAGGGAGTGGAGCAAAAATGTTGCCCAAATTATTAGCTGTTCCCTGATAGATGCTCCCTTTAAATAAAGCCAAACAAAAGTTAAATAAATTGTAAAATCCCCTTAGAACAGATGTAGCTCCTAGGTCCTGCATGCAGACAAAGGGAAAATGAGAAGCGGCAGAACGTAGGAGCTGTATTTGTGATTAAGCTATTTTATTTCTGAACCAAACTGATCAAGATGCGATTCTAGAAATTTGTGAATATACCTTGAGTTACCTGGAAAGCAACAAGTTAGAAAATGTCATCCTCATCATCAGTGACATTAGGATAATTATTGAGGACAATTATTAGGATATAACTATAGGGCACTTTAGGGGTTACAGATCCTGTTTGCACCCATCTCTCCTGGTGATCTTGCGCCCAGTTTCTAGGTGAGCATGTTGAGGCTCTGATGACGGGAGTGGCTTACCTGCAGTCCCATCTCAGAAATGGAACAGAGCTGGAACAAACGATCTGCCACTGAGCTCATGGTCATCTCTTGCAAGAAAGAGTGGGAAAAGGTTTGTTAGGATAGGATTGTTGAATTCAAAAACCTTTTCTGAAATTTGGAGAAGTAATGCAAAGTCAAATTGAGAAGTTATGATTGTTGCCTTATTTTCTCTTTTTAATGAACCCAAAGAAACCCATTGTCTAAATTCCAAAGATCCAGCTGTCTGTTTTGCCTGTCTTCTAAACCTTTCATTTTGTTTAGTTTTGTGACCAAAATATCCTTACTCAGCCAGATTCTCATGCCAAGCAGGATTTTAATTTTTTAAGAAGTAAATTTGAACAGGATAATATGGGAGCTCCATAGAACAGTAGTCTATGAAAAACAAATCGTTTGTTTATTTGGCCATTTGTTTCAAGACAAAAGTGAAAACATGGGGCTGAACAGATCAGGAGAGGCTTCCGGCTATTTCCTCTGAGACTCTAAGACCGGGCAGGATGAAACGTGAATGAAAACCATGCCAGATGCACAGGGCGCAAACACAACTTTCTGTCGCACGCTGATTTGGTTATTTCTTTTTTTCTCAGACGCTAAAGGCCCCAACACTCTATGGAGCTAGAAAATAGAGTCGTACGCAAAGTGATTAAAAACGCCCCTTTGCACCAAGCCAGTTCTGACACAAAACACCTTCTACCCCAAGGGGCTCACAGGGCGCGTCTCCTCATGGACTTCACGGCTGAGATCAGTATCACGAACGTGTCAGAGAAGAATGCTGTCTGGATGGCTAGGAGTACGATTTTATTTGCTTCCATTTAACCACTATCTTTCTTGCCCGCCTTCCCCTTCTCCGCCTCCCCCATCGCAAGATGTCTGGCACCCAACGTCTGGCATGAAATCTTACGGATCTACATTTTCCACGGGGCTGTGACAACAGGTTTCAACTTGACTTACCATCCCCGGGAACATGAAGTTTCATTTGCTTATTTCCGAGGACAAGGAGGGTTGTAGCCCCTGGTGCTGAAAGGGGCATCTTTACATTAGATTGGATTTTTCTAAAGAGAAGATGAATTCATCTGTCATGATTTATTTAAGCAAAGTATTTTTATTGTATTATGTATTGTAAAGCACATTCCGCTTGTGTATGTCATTTCGTGGCTTTGTTGTTTTAAAGTTACGGTTAGCCTTGAGAATATCCACTGGCAGAAACCTGCATGTAGCATCCTAAAATGTTAGCAATAAAAGGATGTAAGGAAGGAAGCTTTCTGTCAGTTGTGATGTATTCATTCAATACACCAAACCTGGTTTTTACAAGCTAGGGAAACTGAGGCCAGAAAACACAAGCAATTTGCTCAAAGTCAGAGCTGGTTCATCGCAATGCTGACATCCCTGAACTGGAGTCAGAATATTTCGGATCCACAGATTACTCATGTCATTGACATGGTCTTCAGGATGCCTTAAATATTCATTTTATTTTTTGCTTTAATCATTCTTTTATATCACAACTATATCTACTTAGAAAATGTGGCCCTTCCATGTAATGCTATCTTTCTGGACTCAAATATAGCATTAAGAGTTGATTATTTTGCAGAATTTTTAAAATGGTTTCCCCACTCTTTTTATTTTAAGTGATATTGTGCTTTTGTTGATTTTTAAATTGGAGGATACCACCATTTTTAGCCACTTCAAACAAATTATGGGTTGTGTACACGAAACTGATTTTACAGGGAAGGAAAAAGGGATGGATGGATGGATGGATGGATGGATGGATGGATGGATGGATAAATAGATGGACGAATGAATGGATGGATGGATGGATAGATGAATAGATTAAAGGATAGATAGTGTGGATGAATGAATATATAGATAGATAAACAAATATATATTTATATACTCACAGATGATACCATATTAATAATAAATTATATTGCTTTCCACAGAGATCAAGCTAACAAACACTATGCATGCATCTATCTCATCGAACTCTTTCAGGACAGAGCTCTCTTCCTCCCTCTGTCTGCAGGTCCCCATCTAGGACCTGAGACCACGTAGATGCTAAAAACATGTGTAGAACCAAAAACAGCATCTGCACCATCAGAAGGACTGAAAGTTACAGAAAAGCCCACGATTAGATAGAACCTTATCAATGTAACCAGCCCTGGCCTGGAATCTTCCTGTCTCCAAGTGGGCCCTCTCCCCTGTCTCAGCTTTTGGGGGCCTCTCTCTCAGCTGCAACTGGGGTTTGAGGACATGCCAATCCCTTTCCTGAAAGGCCAATCTGGGGTCTGCTCAATGCCTGTGTCCCTCCTCCTCCGGTTTATTTATTTTTTTGTCTTTTCCCTTCTCCCTGGCCCTCCCTCTGGTGTGTTTACTGGCAGCAGCCAGAAAGACCACCCTTTCCCCCTCTCGCCTCGGTTCAGCTGCACCTCTCTCCTCCAATAAACCGTTTGCATTCCATCTGGCGAGTGTTCGCTCCGAAGACATTTCCCTGTCAATCTCTCCCGCCACATTAAAAATCTGTCATTACGATTGCATCGCCGCCTGGCTCCTGAGATTTCTGACTGCTTTATTGCTCTCCTCATTTTTTTCTCTTCCCTGCTACAGCCGAGAAGCAGAAATAAAGGTTTGTTGTTGAAACATGGCCGGGAGGAAAGAAGGAGGCACACATCTGTCAAGGTATTACCTTTCTTCAACCAGGGATTAAGGTGTTTTACGGCATTCGCTACTGAGCATCACACTGAATAAATTTTCTCAGTAGAACATAAAAATGAACTCATACATTTTGAACCAAGTTTCCTTCTTTCGAGCCAGCCTGGATCATTATGCAGCGGCACCAGCATACAGAGGGGACAGCGAGTCAGGAAGTCCCTCGGACTCTCCCCACCTCCCGCCTAAGCTGCATTATTTAAATGCCAGTTGAGGCAAGAGAAGCATCTGGATTAAGGGGAGATGCTCAGGCTTCCTCATCTTGTGGGAGAGAATGGAAAGATCTAGAAGGAAACTGGCCCTAGTTTCCTCTCGCTCAGGCCTGGCAAAGCCCTGCTCTTCTGTGAAAAATTAGATCAAGTCAGTTTCCTTGGGGAGTGCCCCTTGATTTCTCCCACCGCCTCCTCACTACCTGCTCTCTAGGAACACTTATACGACAATTGTCTGTTCCATGCCTGCTTCCCGCTGGTCTGTGAGCTTTTTCAGGGCAGGGACACCTCCTCCCGCCAGTGCCTGTGTGTACGAGACTTTGCAGTATCTACAAGCAGTCTCACTACCCAACACTTTTCAAGCTCTCTCTCTGAATTCTCGACTTTGTCCATGGGCTAGCCCCTTTAGTACTTCCAACCACCCATCTCAGTGAACTATTCGTATTTTCACTTTAAAGATGAGCAAACTGGGGCAGAAAGAGGGCTTCGTAGCTGGCTGAAGGTCAGACAGCTGCAGGGACAGGTCTGGAGTTTGAGGCCGGCAGAGTCTGTGCTCTTCCGCACTGTTCCATCCTGTGGAGGGCGGGGAGCCCAGGGAGGGGGTGGGGCAGGCTTTGAAAGAATTTTCTGACACAGCAAGGTGTTGGGAGGAGCAATTATAAGTTCAGGTGTCCTCTGTTCCTGTATACAGCTGTAGTCCCACCCAAAGCTGCAGTGGCTTATGACTCTGCAGAGCCCAGGATTGGTGCTCCAGGCTCGGATTTCCTCTTCCCTCCCTCCAAACACACACACATTCTTTGTTCTCCCTACAAACTAACCTCTCTGCCTGTGATATCCCCTCACCTGAAATTCTCTGTCTCTCTCTTTTAGGGAAGACTCCTATTCATCGTTCAAAACCTTTGCCCCTTGGTGCAATCTCCATTTACCTCTCAAGAACTGGTAGAGAACCTCTAAGAAGTCATGCAAACCTTTCTTCACTAAGTTTATTGTACGCCATCTGTTTGCATGGCAGCCTCCCCAACAGCAATCCGGCATGCCGGTCAGTCACTGAGTGTTTTCTGTACACATTAAGCCCACAGTAATCCTTGCAACAACCCTAAATTACACTGCTACCCTCTTTCCCAAAAATGGAGGGGAGACCTGTTATTTGCCACCACAACTGCCTTCTCACTGATTACAAGAAGACCCTTTTGTTTTCCCAAGGATCTAATGGGGTTAGCAGTAGAAGAGGGCCTGGAGATGGTTTTGGGGTGAGGGATGGATCAAGGCTCAGGGATCTGGGCATTGCCTGGGACCTGGGGCTGGTAACTGGTGAATCTGGAAGCTGGTGCTGGTTTCCATGGTTTCCAAAAGTGACCCTTGAACTTACCATCCCCCCCCAGTAGTCCCGTCCTCCATGAGGTCGCAGAGGGGCCCCAGGAGCCTCATCTGAATCCCCCAGATCCCAGCGCAGATCCTGGCACACAGCGGTCCTCAGAGACAGAGAGTCTGCGCTGCTACCAGAAACCCACTTCAAATGCCAGACTTAGTTTCCTGGACCAGCAGTGCCGCTTGCTTGGAGTCTCAATGCCGAGTTCCATCATCTTGCTATTTCCCAGGCACTCTCTCTTTTTCCATTTTGAAAGGTCCACCTCCCTCTGATGTCCACAGCCATTGGAGTCACCCCGGCCTGCTCCTGGTTAATCCAAGTCTCAGATTAGACTCCTTCCCACCCACATGTTATTTTTGTCAAAACTCCATCTCAAGCCATTCCTAGGACTTGAAGATGGCTGATCTGTTTAGGGCTTGGCCAGAGTAACCGTTGGACTAAACTTGGGGTGATAAAAGTGAAAGGTTTTCTTGTGAACCAACCAAAAACATCAAGACCCCTAAAATGTGAGCAGTGAAGTACTGCCCAAGAGAAGCTCTTGGCAGCGGTGGTGAAAAGAGGAGCATGGAAGGGGGTGTCTGAAAAGAGCTGCCACGTGGGCTGCAGGCCCTACCCTCTCCCTGAGATCGTTCTCACTGCTGTTCTTGTTGCCACCCATAAGGAGGGGTGCCACTTCCCTCTGAACCTTCAGGAACGGGTGATGCTAGAGCCTTTCTTGGTTTCCCTCAGCCCCAGGACCTGGGCACTGCAATTTTTTTGGGGGGGTGGGGGGTCGAGGCACTGCTATTTAAGAAATAAATTCAATTATTTAAAATTTACCAAAAATAAAATGAAAAGAGAAGCAGAGGATAAAATATGGGAAAGCATGTTTCATTACAATCTTGTCAAAGGGAAGGCCTTATTTCTAAGTGAGACATAAAATGGAGAATCAACAAAAGAAATGTTTGATAAACCTGAGGATGCAAAATTTTTGAATTTCTGTACCCACAACCACAAGATAGGAGAGAATATCTGCAACATACAAAGGAGATGGACAGCCAACTGACATAAAGGGAAACAGAAATTGCTTACGGACCTCAGAAGGTTCTGATTCTTCCCAATAGTCAGAAAACCTCAGATTAAAACAGCAAAATGAGAATTGAATGAGATCTATTCCCCTATCAGAATGGAGAATGCCAGAGAGTTTAAAGGTGTTGGCAAGGATACGAGGACTAGATCCTGCCACATGAGGGCTTAAATTGCCCAACCTTTCTAAAGGGCAATTCAGGCATATCCACATATGATCAAAATTAAAAGTGCACAAACCTTTGTGTTTTATTCTACAGATATTTTCACACCTACATGCAAAATATCTAAAAGCATGTTTATTGAAGCGTAGTTATAATGGGAAGAATCTGCAGCAACCGAATGTTCATCTAAACAGGAGTCTCTGGCCATATGATAATCCATCCGCCAGAGAGAACTATGCCATCATGACAGCAATGTACCTGGACGGAATGGTCCACAGACGATTATCAACTGAATAAAAAGGAAGAGGCAGGACAGCGCATCACACAGAGGGACAAAGGCGCACTCTTGATAATGTATAGTCTATTTCTGAAAAAATGAATACAATTAACAGTCATCACACAGATGCAAAAGGGAATTTTCCTTATATACTCGTTTTATATTGTTTGAGTTTTTTGCAATGCACATGTATTATTTGCAATAAGTTAAGAGTTAATTTTAGTTTGAGTGCTCTACTAAATCCTAGGGGTCATCCTAAGGGACTAGCACATGGCTATGTGCAATGGGATGGCATCAACAGAGTGGACGTGCCGCTCCATGGCCAAACAATGGGCTATGAGAAGTTGGATGCTCCAGCCTAGTTCATATGGGCCCAGAACACAATTCAGGGAACTCTCCTGGACCAAGGGACACATGACCACAGTCTTTTCTTGGAGGCTCTGAGCAAATGCCCCCCAGTCACTTTATGTTGCCACATTCAGTACACTTTCTGATCAGATAGATGGGCCCATTGGCAAGACCATTGGGATTGACCTTGGCTGAGCCCTGAATGAATGACCTTCCAGAGAGAGCTTATCAGTGTTGTCCTGGTCAGCCACAAGGTAAAGTCCAGACCTCACCCATTACTGGGTGATGGGCACAAACCCAGGAATAATTACCCGGGGCGTTGGACTGTTTCCTGACAGCCCTTTTAGCCAGAGACCATATAACACCAAGTCAAATCTAATTCAGTTCACTTTCTATAGGAGGAAGAAAAGGAAAAAGAGGAAAGTGGCAAAACTTGAGAATATCCTACGCTCTAAGCACTGTGGGAGATCGACATTTTTATCAGATTAAATCAAATATTCTCCCAGTGACAACTCTAGGTAGTAAGTATCATCATCCACATTGAACAGAGGCAGATGCTGAGGCCCAGCTGGGGGCTGGAATGGACATGGTAGGATGCAGGGTTCTCAGGCCTTGAGGAAAAGATTCCTTCCGTTACATCTGCCTGCTCAACCTGGACAGTGAGGCAGGTGTGCCGGGGCTGTGGGGTCAACTTGCCTGGACTTGAGCCCATCTCCACCACTGGAAGGCTGAGCAGCCTGGGGTGATATATCGCCTCTCTGTGCTTCAGCTCTCTCATCTGTAACGTGGAACTTACCCTATTGTGTTATTGTGAGGATTAAATGAGATATTCCTTGAAAGCACTCAGCATTGTGCCTGTCACATAGTAAATGCTCAATAAACCTGAGCAATCAGTATAACCCACCTTACCAAAACGTCCTCCTTTCAGCTTCATTCCCTAATTGGAATTCACACATACAGAAATGAGGACCCTCTGTTAAGTTTCCCTTTCTTCCTGCCCCTCTTCAATTATTTTCTTTTGCTTTGTTCGTGAATTTATTTTTTCTTTGTGACCCTTTCATAAAATGGGTCCTGGAGTCCAAAATGCTGTCAACTTGAGAACATTAATCTGAAATCCCCATAAGGACGTGTAATGTGATTTATAGATGCATTTTCTTTAGTTTAACAATATCACGTTCACATTTCGGCCTCAGCAGGCTTCATCACCCTGCCAAACTCTGGAGTTTTATTGTTGCATCAAATAAACTGTGGTTATAAATCATCCCCAGATGTCAGCCTAATTATTTAGAATGAATGGGAACCTGCTGGATGGGGCACTTCGGACACGCACTTGTGTGTGTTCCTGAAGGCCAGCTTCCTCCCGTCCTGGCCCTGAGAGCTCCCAGGGCTGCTGCGGAGGGACTGGCTCCTCTCCCCCATCCCAGGGACTTCCAGGCTCTTCCCGTTCCCTTCCTCCAAGAAAGTCCCCACCCATGCTGGCTTCCAGGAAGTCGGGTTTCCAAACAGGTACTTGACTGTTACGCAGAGAACAATTTCTTCCTCATGATTTTCGACATCAATCATTGAGAAACAGTCCTGGCAAGTATCTGGGATACTTGCTGATCTGCGGGAGAAGACAGAGATGGAGAGCCAGGGGCGTAGGGATTCAGGGTGGGGTGGGGGGCGCTCAACATTTACAAACCAAAACCCATAAGCTCACCCTTTGTCCCCACTTAGGAAGCCTGTGGAGGAGGATGGACATGAGCCTTGAGTTTTCGCATCTTAAATAGAGATACAATTTTCCAGAAAATCCAGCCAGAGAAGGAGGGCTTATTGTCTGTGGCTCCCGCCACGTCCCCAGAAAACAGCCTTTGCTGATGGCGTTTTCCTCCTTTCTTCTTGTCTTCCCTGTGGAGCACTTGCTCTGTGTCAGGGGCCGGGATAAGCGCCCCTGCTGGCCTCATCCCTCTTCATCCTCACGTTGGCCGTGCTCGTGAAGAGCGTTTCCCTGTGAACACGGGGAGACCTGGGCTCAGGGAGCTGGTGCCCCAGGCAAATACAGGTCAAAGTCAATGTGCTCCACTGCACCCCCCCCTCTGCTTGCTAGTGAGGACCTGCACGTGGGCTTCCTTTAGAAAGTCCCTTGGCAAACCTAATATTTTGAAACATGTGCTTCTGCATCCAGGCCTCTTTCACGAAGCCACTTTAAGAGTGATTTATGTTTAAAAATGCAAGCTCAGCAGAATGGCACAGCGGCTGTGTTCCCCTTGTCCCACTGGCTCCATTATCGTGAGGGGAGTCCTCTGCATGGGAGAAAGCTTAGCCACGTAGCAGGCCCCAGCAGCTGGCACCAGACCCCTGTGGCCTTCCCGCTCAAACTCAGCCTCGCTGACCTCCCGCCCCGCCGTGAGCAGATGTGCAGGTGGTTGCCCCTGAGACGCGTCCGCAGTCACTTGGGTGGGTGTTTAGCCAGTTGACACCATGGCTTGTGGTTTGCTCTGCTGAAGCTTCCTCCTAAATGGAGCGTTCCAGGGCAAGCCTACAAACCAGACCAGGCCACAAGCCCCAACTTGCATCAGCAAAGAATCTGACTAACCGAAAGTGGGTTTCTTGGTAGGGACTTAAGATAGTGGAGGTCTCCAGGATTGGGGGTAGGGAGAGTAATGGTGACATATTTTCTTACAGTTTGTGTACGAGAGATATTTTTTAGCTCCCAAACCTTCTACCATGTTAAAAAAAAAAAATCAAATTCAAACAAGGATAAACAAATGCACATGAGTACGTGGAAGAAGGAAAGTTGTTTGAGCAGCAGATGGTTATAAAAGGAGAAAAAGAGATGACCCAGGGTCTCGAAGACTGTTGGCTTGTCTGCTGGGGAAATAGCTGCTGTCCTGCTGCCTCATGAGGAAGCTCAGATGTGGGAACAAGGTGTGAGCGTTACTGAGCTGTAGGGTGGTGGGAAGGTGTGAGGGGTTCATATTAAGGTGTTACCCAAACATACAGAATGTGAAGGGGAGACCTTGAGAGGAGGAGAGAAGAGAAGAAAGGTTCTACATGGGTCTCCAGCAACCGTCCCAGGTCACACCCTCTGCTCAGCACCAGGCAGAGGAGGAGACGCTAAAGACACTCAGGTTCACTCTGAGATGCCCAAGTTCAGTCAGAGACACCTGAATTCACTCAGAGATTCCCAAATTCAGTCAGAGATGCTCCAGTTTAGCCAGCGACCCCTAAGGTACAGTCAGAGATACCGAATTCAGTCAGAGACACCCATAGTTCAGTCAGAAATGCCAAGATTTTAGAGAGAGACACCCAGAGTTTAGTCAGAGATGCTCTAATTCAATCAAATACCTCCAGAGTTCAGCCAGAGACACCCAGAGTCCACTCTGAGATGCCCAGCGTTCAACCAGAGACAACCGGCCTTCAGTCAGAAACACTCAGACTTCAGTCAGAGATGCCTAAAGTTCAGTCTCTGACTTTTGTAGCATAAGAAAGAATCTGTTTTTTTGGGGAACCACAAGAAATATTTAAGAGTTTAGTTATCCAGCTTCAGATGACACACTGTGTCTGCAATCTCCATTCTAGGAAAATTCCAGAAGTCCCCTTCCTTAATCCAAACTTCAAATCAAGGTTAAAGTTCAAAATGTTCCATGAGAGCAGTGAACGCTGGGTGAAAAGATCACGTCAGAGCGCCTCAGTTACTTCCAATTCTCCAGGAGTGCATCTTTGCAGGGAAAAGCATTAGTTTTGAGGTCAGACTTTCTGGGTTGAAGCTGAGCTCTGTAACTTGCAAGTTCTGTGAACCTGGGCAAGTCAGAAAATCGTGCAAAAGTGAGGAAAGTGGTACTTTTCTCCAAGTGCTATTATGAGGATGACATTTGATAACACATAAAGTTCCTGGGAGAAACCTTGATGTAAACTGGGTCATCAGCAAATATGAACCCCTTCTTCGCTAAATATCGTACAGGCAGAATTCTGACGTTGTATGAAGGAGGGCAGGCAACGGGAAGGAAGGAGGGAGAGTGGGAGGATGCATGGGAGGAAAACTTCAGAAATAGATCCATATCTAGCATCTAAATTCCTACAATGTTTTCAAACCTTCCAAAATTTCTTCCTGAAACAATATTAGCCTTAGGTAAATTCAGGCGTTTTAAAGTTGAATTTGTGACAAGCTATTTATGTACAAAATCTCTCCCAAACAAATACAAATGATTAATTTCCTTATTCCTATAAGTCTAACTCATCAATGACCAGAATTACTTTACTGACTGGATAAAAATATCAAGGATTCGGTTTCCCTTAAGAAACCAGCAGGAATAAGAACTCAGTGATGATCACGTGCAGAGCCAGCCCAGGCTCGAAACTCCAGAGAAACTCACACGGGAGAGGTCCCCCCTAAGATGTGAGGATGATGGGAAGGGATAAGCTAGTACTAACCAGGACACTGGAAACAAGGCTGACAGGAAATTTTTGGAATTGTCCGCCATAGAGACCAGATTCTGTGATCAGTCAGCGGCCAGCCTGGTCGACCCTGAGTGGCAGATCCCCAGGAGGAAGCACGGCCTCGAATTTAGCTCAAATGCCTCCTGTTTCACTCATAGATCCCTCTGGAATCACAGAGTCCTGCTGGACTGGGACTGAGAAGGGGCCCTAGCAAGTTTTTCCTGGTCATCGCTGCAGTCTGTACCTGACGAGTCTCAGCCAGCAGGAATAGCGTGTGCAAAAGCATGGCAGCGGGAAATAGCTGCTGTGTCCTGGAGATTCGGAGCCTTGGCACTTTCCAGGCACTGTGCCCCATAACCCGTGTGCATCAGACCTGGACTGCTCACCTTAGGTCTTATTTTCCCCATTTCACTGATGTGAGAACCTGAGGCTTAGAGGGTGTAAGTGACTTGCCACCAGCGACAGTTCTGTGGGACCACCTCCCAGGATGGAGGCCTGTGAGGGGTATGGGGATGGGCCGGATGATAAAACCTCCCCTCAGAAGACTCTGGACTTTGTTCAGGGGATGAAATGCAGAGAACGAAGGGGAAACACTCTGAGGTGCATGTGCTGGAGGCTGAGGAGCTAAAGGAAGACGTCCCAACACTCATCGTGAGTTCACATCGGAGTAAAATTAGACAGAAAGTTGGGGACTCCTGGCAGCCCCCTGGCTGCTCTGATAGGACTTCTCTCTTTCCATCCTTGGGTCCCACGCTGAGGGGAGGTGGCTGGACGGGGGTGTCCAAGGCCCCAGCCATGCCTGACTCCCTCCCTGGCCATGCCCCGTCTGGTCCTGAGGGCCGGGGGAGCTGCTGTCTCTGATGTGAGCTGCCGTGAGCTATGCGACGTCAGTCAGGGGCCAAGTGTGGTCCATCGCCATCCTGGCCCTGGCCTGCCCTGAGCAGAACAGTGTACAATTAGTTATTGCACCGACTTATGTGCAAACGGAAGGACTGTCAACTCAGGGGCAGGTCTGGCCGAGTTTCCACATGTCATCAGAGACAGTCCCGGCTCCATCTCTCCTTAGCTGGTGGACTTGGACCAGTTGCTGGCCTCCTTCCTTCTCTTTTAGAGAAGAAAACGAATTAAGTTTTCCTTACCTACGTTTTCTGAGATCATTTTGGCTAAGCCTTTCGGTGAGAATTATCACAGTTTTAGGTGTTAGGCGTTTACGTGTCTACCTCTTGAGGTGAGAACGAGCTCTCTGAGGTCAGGACTGGGCAGCATGCAGTGGTGGAGTTTAGCAAATATTGATGAAGCTGACCTGTGACAGGAGCAGAGGCTGGAAGAATGAGACAGCCACTGTCTCCAGCCTCCAGGAGGAGACAGCCATTGTCCCTGACCTCCAGAAGCTCGCAGTCTGAGCTAGCTAGTTTTAACTTTTCTTTTCCATCACAGAACACCTGATGAATTTGTCCACATGTCCACATAACAGGTTCTCTTGAGCAACTACTTGTCCCAACCACTGATCTGGACACCTGGCACTGTGTGCCCAGGGGGATGGAGAAGGCAGGTCGCTGAATGCCGCCCTTCTCCAGCACCAGCGGGGTTCTTGACTATGCACAGAAGCTCAGCAGCACCTTCATGAGATGGAGAAACCCTCTCAGAGAGATGACACTGGGTTTTTCAAGCTTATTTAAAAGTGCAAACCATTCCCAACTCCCAGAGCGTCAATCCTGATTAGTGACCACACGTGAGATTAAGCGCCTGAGCTCTTGGTTTGCTGGCACGGAAGTGGAGGGAGGGAAGTAAACCTGTCGGGTCCCCAAGTAGAAGGTGGAGGGGTTGATCACTGAGCTAGGTGTGTGCACTGACAGGCCTTCCGAGGGGGTGTGACTTCAAGGATGAGTGGGTCAGCTGGTGAGGAGAACTGGGAAGGACATCCAGGCAGAGAGGAGAGGACAGCGGGAGGGAAGCTCCACTAAGGCGGGTGGCAGGTGTGGAGCGAGTGACCCATGAGTGGTTTCTATTGCTGAAGAAGAGAATGTGAGTGAGGGAGGGTCTAGGAGAGACAGAAGCAGCCTCACCCGGCCCGGGGCAATGGGCTTGTTTGGTACCTCCAGGCCAGGGTCCTTGCCCTCCGCTCTGTTGACATTCGGGACCGGATTGTTCTTTGCTGTGCGTCTGTCCTGTGCACTGCAGGATGTTAGCAGCCTCCCCGGCCTCCACCCACTAGATGCCAGTAGCATCCCTCCCCGAGTTGTGACAAGAGAAAATGTCTCCAGGCATTGGCAAATGTCCCCCGGGGGCAAAATTGCCCCTGGGTTGAGAACATTGCTCTAGGTGAAAGGCTGCAAGCCTGGAGAAGCCGTGGGCGGCCCTGCGGCACTTCCAGCCTGGCACACAGTAGGTCCTCAGTGAATGGTGCTAAGACTCCTCTGCCTTAAGAAACAAGGGCTACTGCAAGGTATGCAAAGGTTCTGGGTGTCCAAACGTTCTGCAATCAGCAGGGCCAGACCCTTGTCAAGCCACTGTCCCCTGGGCTGGGAGGCCTCAGTGGGCACCACCTCGGGGGCCAGGTCATGCTGGGTGGCTGTTTATCTGTGTGCCCAGGGCTGCCTGCTGGGCGTATTAGAGGCCATGAAATAATGATGAGGCCTAGGAGGGGTAATTAAAAGCCACAGTGACATTGATCTGCTGAGATTTCTGAGCGAGCCCAGAGCACACGGGGTGACTCTCCATCTTACCTCATGCAGGCCCAGCCTGATTGGCCCCCTGGGCATTGCTGGGGCCGTGGAACCTCACCTGTGGCCGAGAGACTCCCAGGGCAGCAGCCAGCCTGGCTTCAGAGGCTGTGAAAACAGTCGGCCTGGGCCTAGGGGGGCAGGCCTGCTGCTGTGCTCGGCCCTGAGAAGGCTGGAGCCAGCGCATCTGTTAAAGACACAGTTACCCGTTCTGCACGGTCTCAAAGGTTAACCTTCTCCCTCCCAGGCCGCAGAGACTCACCCCGGGTCTCTGCTCTGGGGCCACGCTGCCTGTCCTGGGGAAGAGAGCGTCCATCTTTGCACTTCGGGCCTCCACGGCCCACAAGAAAGGTGCAATCTGGAAGCAAATTAAGACGACAGTTCTTTCTTAACAATCTACCCTGGGCTGAGAACTGTGCCTACTTTAAAAAATAGGAGCATGTAATATGTACTCATAGCACTCTTTGCAAAGCTGGACACTTTGATCTGAGGAGTCATCATTTTCTAGCTATTATTGCTATGTACTGGTTATTGGCTTTTTTGTTGTTGCTTTCATTTTAAAACTGACCTAGTGACTGGAATTAACAGAGTCAAGACAGTCCTGAGTCTTGGCCTGGCTTCCACCACTTGAAATCTCTATCTTGGGTAAATCGTTTCAAGACACTGTGTCTCAGTCTCCCTGTTGGTACATGGGGATAAAAGTAATCAATGCCATAGGTGGGAAAGGATTTCATGAGATGATGTTTGCAAAGTCCTGAGCACTCAGGAACTTAGTTCATTCGCCCCACTGCTGTGTGTTAGATTCATTCCGTGTTTAAGATCCTCAGGTCCCAGAGGTCCTGTGAAGTGGCCGTGAGTGAGCCCACTTTACAGATGAGAAAACGGAGACGGCAAATCCTTTCTGAGCTGGGATTCCACAGGGAGCCTCCACACTCACCGCATCTCAGAGAGGGTACTGGGGCGCTCGCTCTGCAGTAAGTGTGGCTTCCAGCGGCTGGAATCAGACAAGCAGAGCCAGAAGCCCAGGACTGCCTTCCTTCCCACCCGCCCATCGACTTGAACTGGCAGGCTCTGCACCTGGTTACGTAATTGCAGCCTCTGGTCTTCCTCTGTGAAAACCTCACCTATTTTTTTGCTCTTCGCCTGGGCCACATGGCGGGGGGATGGGAGCTGCACCCCTGCTCTTCGTACTGTAAAGGAAGTAGCAACCCTATCAGATGGGAGGAGGAAGACGTTTTCTTGGGGCCTTGACAAAATAGCCCGTCTCCCACGCGAGTGCGAGCCTGCGGTAAGCTCGCTGGTCTAAATACGGAGAGACGCTTGTTTCTTGTAAGTTGCCCTGAGTGGGGAGAAAGATTCTTCTGTATTTTGGAGAGGACGCTCTGAATTAAAGTCTTAGAAAGAAAGTGCCGTCTTCTTATCATCTCTGCCTCACTCCACACTCTGTATTTGTAACGAGAGTGGTACATAAGCTTTGATGACCAACAGCCATGTGGAGGCTGGGGGACATCTGAAAAGACTCGAAATTCAATGCACAGCATTGCCAAGCCCCTGTTTGGAGAGAGGCTTGGAGAAACGAGTGACTGTCTGCTGAAGGTCCGTGGTACACGTGTCTACTTATTTAAGAGACATTTGATCTGATTTTCACCAGGCTCCTCAACGTCAGGACAATCATAGACACCATCAGCAGAATGGTTCCTGAGCATCAGACCCATTCTGGGCATTTATTCGGTTCAAGCTGCCTTGCTGGGAGGAGGTCCGTGTGTCTCCCCCAACATGCTGAGGTTGGGTGACGTGCCGGTGACAGTGCCATCCAAACCTGAACCTGTCCAGGCTGATGGCAGTCTGCCCTCCAACGCTCTGTTAGAGAAACTTCTGCGCTCCGCATGTACGTTCTGCTTACAAACGACATTTAGTTTACCAACTGAAATTGTGCACAGCTCTTGGGTTGCCGTACATACCACCTGTCGCTTATAAACAGAAATACCTTCTCTTGCCTCTCAGCCCAAACCAGTCCATAACGTTATAGTCATAATTCCAAAAAGCTTTGTCAATCAAAACCCATTTTCATCGTTTATCTGGTAGCAAAACTTGACCTGAACTGATGAAATGAATATAAATCTATTTATTGTCTTCATCTTTCCCACATCGTGTGCATATTCATACATTTTGCTCCAGAAATATTAATGCATTCTCTACGTAGGTGCTGCCCCAGATTCCTCTGGGGGGTGTTATACGGTATACGATGATGAGACATATTAACTTCTTACAATGTACCAAATTCTGATTCCTGAAATGCATCTGGCCCCAGAGTTTCCAGAAAAGGGACCGTGGGCCTCTGAATCAAAGTTAGTGACCCACTTGGGAGCTGTGTCCTGCAGGCAGCAGTGAGTGGTGGCAGATGGAATATGGACCTCGAGCCTGATTCTGGCTGAGGCAGCAGAGGCCTGGGGCATCTTCAGCCAACGTGGAACTAATGGGAGCCTCAGTTTCCCCACTTTCAAGAGGGGGATAGCAAAAGCCTTGCAGGCTTGCTGTGAGGTGGATGTGGTTTTATGCGTAAGATTCTGCCTTCGGCGGCCGTTCTGGGTGCTTAAAGGTGGTCCATACTTTCATCTGCTCTTTGTAAGGATTTCTAGACCTGATGCAAACATGTGGTGAAACTTTCACTTCTTTGGGTTCGCTGCCCTCGGCTTGGAGTAGGATGTGGCTCCAGGGAGCTTAGGCTGGGGTAGGTAACAGCACACCGAGACCTGCAGAGGCCACGGCAATTAGCAGGAGCCACCAAGACCTTTTCAATATTAATTAGCTGTCCCCGACCTGGTGCTGCCAGGACTCCCAGCGTCTCGGGAGCTCTCAGGGACGCTGTGCTCACAGAGGAGCTCAGCCCTGACCACGAGAGCTGAGTAAATAGCACGGAGTTGGGCCTCCCAAGCGCCATGGGTGATGATGCAAGGCTGTCCCTGTGCTCGGGTACAGGGCAGGCTCTCCGTGGAGGGACTGGGCACAAAGGGGAGAAGGACAGTGGGAGGAGAAGCACTGCGTGCTCAGCCTCCTGCTTCTGCTCTGAGGGCTAGGTTTCCCGTCCTCTCATTTGTCTCCCTCTTGGCCTCTGTTCCCATCTCTCTGCTTTCCTCTTGCTTTAAGTCTCTCTAGCTCTCCCTCTCTCCGTGTGACTCTGACTCTGATCCGGTCCCTCTCTCCTTCTCCAGGTGTCTCTGTACCATCTCTTTGCACGTACACCCTCAAGGGCACTTAGCTGCCCTCTGAGCACAAAGCTCCGTGGATGTGACATTCCCACTCTCCTCCACTGAAGCCAGGGTTCTCTCCAAAAAGAAGATAATTCAGAGAATACAGGAGAGTTTGCATTGTGTGGGTGAATTTTCCACTTTATTTCAGACATAGGTACTCATTCAACAGATATTTATTAAGTGCCTCTGGCTTACCAGGCACTTTTTGACATCCTGGGGATACAATACTGAACAAGAGAGAAAGTCTTTGCTCTGAGAGTGGCCTGGGGAGAAGGCAACAGACAAATAGGGAAGTAATATCAGGTATTTCAGAGGGTGTAAGTGCTGTGAAGAAAAATGAAAACGGATAATTGGATAGAAACTGTTGGCAGCAGGAGTGGATGACCAGGGGAGGAGTCTCTGAAAAGGGGGCATTGAGGTCATTGAGTGAAAAGCATGTTGCTAACTGGGGGAAGGCAGAGGAAACAGGAAGTGCAAAGGCCCTGAGGCAGAAGCCTGCTTGACACATTTAAGGAACATCAAGGAGTGTGCAAGCCACAATGAGAGAATATAGGGTCGGGGAAGCTGAATGTTTTCTCAGCTAATCGCTGTAATCTTTCTTCTTGACAAAGATTGTCGGCCTCATTTTACGGGAGAGGAGACTATGGATCAGAAACTTTAGTATTTGCCCTACATTACAGAAAATTTAAGCTACAAAGCAGCATTCTGTCTCAAACCTACAAAGCGCAAACACTTTCCACATTGCCTTTCTAGAACAGAGAATTTAGAATGAAGTCATAAGCCCCAGCCAGCTAGTCGCATTTCATCTATTAAGAATTGTAGGGACTCAGCAACCGTTCCTGCCTCTCAAGACAGGAACAGCTGCGGCAAGTGACAATGACGAAAATTCAGGAGGAGGCAGAAAGCAGCATGAGGACAGGTTGGAATCTTGTCCCAAAATAAATGGGCACTTACATCTAGTGAAGCTGAGGCTCAGAAAGGCAACAAGTCTTGTTTAGGCCCCACAGCTTGAGGGCTGTGGATTCAGTGAGGTCTGAATTCAAATCCTTTCCGTTCTGTGTGATGCACGGGACTAGCGCCCAAGTGTCCAATGAGATTGAAACTCAAAGCAAAAGGAGACCAGAAAAAAATATGTTCTTGTTATCCTAGTATTTGAAACATTCCTTTTATCGGATTGATTGGATTTCTGAGAAATCAGCAACAGCATCTAACGTGCCAAGACCATTTTCCATCAAGAAAAAAGTTATTATTTTAACCTCCTACCTGATTCTTTGTTTTTAAGAGTGAATCATGCTTTTGAAAGAGTAATTACATGTATTTGTCTCACATGAGTGGGAAGCAAGACCCGTCAATGAATCACCTGTTTCTATAACTCGGAAATCAATCCAGACACACGTGTGAGATAAACCTGAGGTCGATGTCCATGGGATGGGACCATGTCCCCACTGGATGGTCACTTAGGGTAGGTTGGGATAAGGGAGAGAGGAGAGCTTCCTGCCTGTGTCTTAGTTCTCATTCATAATGAATATTCACTATTAACTCAGAGGTGGAAACATTCATTCATTAATTTATTCTTTTATTCTTCTCTCTCTCCCTCCCTCTCTTTCCTCTTGCACAGACATTTACAGGGTACCTAATAGGTTTCGAGCCCCACGTTAGTTAAGAATCCAAAGACCAACAAGACGCAACCCTTGATTTTTTCTGAATCAAGTTTATTTGTGAGAAACAAGCCTGGGTTCCTGCCCTTGAGACACTGACATTCTAGCTTTGCACCCACAACTAATGACACCAGAATTCAGCCTGTGATAAAGGTCAGCCAAAGGCAAGGTGGAAGGACCCGAGGCTCTTGAGACGTAAGGACTTGCACGGAGAAGAGGTTCTGCTTGTCCCCTAAGCCCTGGAGGGCTGTCCTGGGGCGGAGGGGTGCAGCCATGGTCCTGGGCTCAGGCATGTCAGAACAGGACAGAGGGGCCAGAGGACACCCATGGGAGCAGCAGTGTTGACTGGAGTGGATGCAAGAAGGGATACACACAGTGCTCTTTACATGGAAATATTGATTATTTGAGACTCTGAAACCCAGACTGAGTCACATCCTCTGGTAGGAAACTCCCACCCCAGTCCCTCTCTGGGGTTCAGCCAAATCACTGGAAACAGACAAAGGGCCCCAGCATTGTCACCACACCGCCAGGATTTCTATTCTGACCAGGTGTGCCCCCAAAGGGCTCTAAAAACAGGATTATGATTCTTGGGGCTTTCTGAGGCCTCAAAAACCAAATTTACCTAGAGGTGAGGCTGCTACAGAGGGTACGGAGAGCAACAAGATATTGCTGCGGGCAGACCAGGAGAATGGGCAGGTTCTAGTCCAGGACTATTCAATTAGATACAAGACTTTGGGCAAATTGTGTAACCTTTATAAGCCCACCTCATCATCCACGAATAAAGGACTATTACCCACTCCATGTAAGCGTTGTGAAAAATGAGTTAATATATGCCAAACACTCTGTAATCTGTCATATATATTATAAATATGAGAAATCAGCATTATTTTAAGAATGTATTGATATAATCACACCTAATGTATGTGTGTGAGAATAAATAATAAATGGATCTATAGATGCAATATTACATATGCCAATATATGCAATTTGATTTAAAATGGCTCTTGAAGCATTATTTTAAGTCTCGTAGCTTTCTGATGACTCTGAAATCAAATTAGTCAACGGCCATGATTGCCACGGGGAAAGATAATTTCAGGAATGATAAGAATTGCAATATCAGTTAGTACCCGCTTGTTAATGAAACTTCAAAGTTGAAACCAAAGTAGGAGTGTGTCGATGGCTCCAGAGAAAAAGTCCCACATTTCTGCAAACCTCTGTCTTTAATGAGCCCTTAACCTCCCCGCACTTGAACTTGGGCATCATGGCCAGTAGTCAATTTTCACTTTAGTTCATGTATTTTCTTTTTCCTTTTAATCCTGAAAATCTGTAGCCATGTCATCAGCTCCTTCTTAATTATACCATATTCTTTACATCTGTCCTGCTAAATAACTCTAATTGAAATAGCACCGGCGTGAATTTTTGTAATGTTCCCCCCAAGACATCCCGAAAGTGACTCACGAGGAAACAGACTGAAGCCACAGCTGGAAGCACGTCAAGGATCATTTCCATTTTTACATGATTAATTTGAATTTAATATCTTAAATCAAAACCTGATTAATTTAAATAAAATTTTGATGGTGCCCTGCTTCTAATATACATTGCAGTAATTAGATTCGGCTTAATGTGATTTTTTTTTACATAATTAAAAAAAAGGAGGAAGTCAAGTGTAACAACGCAATGTTGATACAAATCTGTCTAAATATGTGGGGGGGGACACTGATTTTGGACATCACCTAGGTGAAAGGATGATGGCTAATGAAAGGACGTTAGTGAATGGAGGAGAAATATGTTTATTTGTGCTCATCCCATATCTAGCAAACAGCTCATTCTAAAATTAAAAGCACTGAAAGTTTTTATTCCAAATAAATGAAACTCCCAGTGAACCCCAGTACCAAGAAGTAGACCGTGGACAATATGCCACCTCACTAACGCCGAGCTTCATTTCTCCGTCCTTCGGACATTGAGTGAATGCCTCCTGTGTCCCAAAGATGGAGCAGGCTCCTACACTACACACAGGCACACGTGCCAGCCCCAGGCCAGCAGGGACACCAGGTTGACCACTTGCGGCCCTCCGTCATTGGGAACAGGGCATCTGAGCCAAGCTCTGAGGACTCTGCTTTGGACAACTTACCCCTCCTGGGAAAAAGAAAGGAGTCTGGAGGTTTCCATTGAGCTTTTCACCAAACCCACACTTCGGTTCACCCCACTTGCAATTGTCCTAGATTTGTATACTATGAGGGCCCCTCAAATTCAATAAACATCCCTGTCTAGACGTTGTGACAGAATGATCAAGTTCTAGAGAGATCTCTTCAAACTCCTTCTCTCATAACAGAGAGGAGGCCACCTGGTAAAAAGAGTCCAACACAGGGGTTCTGAAAACTCAGTTTTCTAATGTGAGTACCTCCCCTACTTGGCCAAGTGACCCCAGGCCAGTCACTTTTCTTCTCAGGCCCGAGTGTCCCTAGCTCTGGAAAATGATTGGACGTGATGAGGAGCTTCCAGCTAGTTCCACAGGACCCTTGCCTTGAGAAGATGGGCCTCAGAGACCCTCCATGAGCCCAAGAAGACTGAAATAGCTGAGCTCCATCCCAAACCAAGGTGCTTCGGTGGGTTCATTTGATGTCCAGGGTCCCTCAGCAGCTGAAGTCAAATGCCACTGTCCTAAATGAGCTCTGGCCTGTTCCCTCCTAGGACGTTGGTGGACTCCTGTGCGGCTGGGCACCAGCCATGGTGAAGGAGACACGGCTGGAGGGCAGAGAAGAAGGCAGGCTGGAGTCTGGCGGCTCTTTGTTCTACCTTTTATTTATTAAATTTGAATTAAGGAACCTTTGGAATATTCTTGAGAAAAAAGATTAGCTAACACTGCACATGCATTATGCAGAGTAGAGGCTGCTTGTAATGATAAAATTACTATTGTTATCCAAATTTAAATTTAAAATTCTCTTTGCGTTCATCAATGATATTTATCAGGTCTCGTCTATGTGCATGGTGCTACTACGAAGAGACTGGTCAAAGCCCTACTCTCCATGATGTAGAAACTGCAGAATAATGCTCTATACCTGAGAAGTGCCTCATACTATAAAGACTTACTGTGTCACCTTCCTTCCCTCCACTCTCCTTTCCCTCTTTCCTCCCTTTCTCCCTTCCTTCTGTCCATCCTTTACTTCTTCCAACAATGCAAAACCGTGAATGATCCACCCTGATGTTTTGCCCAGACACCACATTCTTTACAAGACTTCACAGAAGAGAGAAATTGCTATGGGGCATGCATGTGTCTCAGGGCAAGCGGGCAGAGACAGAGGAGGAGTGTGGTGTGCAAAGACTCATGAAAAAAATCTCTGCCTAATTTTAAGTGGCCGAGGCGCACACTTAGTTTAATTTCAATAAGTTAATTGTTCCTCGAAGGGTTATGATTTCAGTCTCTCACTGGAGTTTTAGCTATGATCACAATGCTTGAGAATTATTATAACACAGCTGTACCTCTCGTCATGAAAGGGAGTGAGATCTTGATCTCAGATCACTTCAACTCAGCTTGGTGTGTGTAAAGGGAAGTCAATTTACTCATTAACTTTCATCCAAACTGGACAGAACACACTTGAAAGTCACTTTCAGACTTGCCTATGCCTCCCTGTGGATTCTGCATTATCGAGTTACCATAGCTGTCTACACTGTTACCAATAATTATTATAACTATGATAACTTTTTCCACGTCCTGGATGCCTACATATGCAGCATGCTGTGCTCACGATATCCACACATGGTCCCTAATCTTTTGACATCTCTGTATAACGTGTATTTTTCTGACCATCTTGTAGAGTTGAAAACCGAGGTCCTGGAAACAAAAGGACTTAGTTGGTTCCTAGCACTTGCTGGAAGCAGGTCTCAAATCAGCCTCGTTTGCCCCTCATTGTGCAGCTGGACCATGCCGCCCCTGTCAATCCAGGTACACAGCTAATTGCCCAGTCTCTTCGCGGAGGCCAGGCTGTCCAGATTGGCCTGCAAGTCAGTAGCTGCGTATCCGAACAGGCTTTGGTGTAGATCAGCCAGCTTGTGCCTGACGAACCAAGGCATCTTGTGACGCTCCCAGTTGACAGAAGGGAAAGAACTCAAATAAGAAATTTCAAGGAAATTGCTGATTTATTATTCATCAAAAAAGGTCTAACACGATGACTTTCTAATCTGACAGTCAGGACTTTTGATGACAATCAACAATTTAATTTCTTTCTAAATTTAGATTTTTCCCTCTTCTGCATCAAACACCAAACTCAGCTAAAAATAGCTGAGCGGTGAATGTTAGAGGGGAGAATTTTACCGATTACAGCTTTTTTTTTTTTAATGTCAAAGTTAAAGTCAAAACAAAATTAATCAGAAGGGGTTATCTATAATGAATCACCATTCAGCTCAGGAGGAAAGAAAGGGAGGAGATATCTCTGCCAGCAGCTGAAGGAATGTTCTTTCAAAGAGCTACATTAGACTGTAGGCGCCGAGAGAAAGATCGTGCATCTTCCTTATTCAGCAGCATGAATCAGAACTCTTCAGCTCTGGTCCATCTTTCTTTTTTGTTGTAAGGCAGCAGGGGTTGGGGTTTGTATGAGCTGTGATTTAAATGGTTAACCGAAAGGAAGCCATGGTGAGCGGTTTCTGGATACAATATTACTGGGACAATCTTATCTGAGTTTACAGAGTTATTTCCAATTTGTAAATGCTGTATGCATTTCTACCAAACGAAACACCTAAAAATCCCAGACCTGAGGAAAGGGACCTTGCTGTTCTAGAGCCTTCTACACTTGCTCCTTCTGTCTCTCCACCTCCCCCTGCTCTCTCTAGTGCCCCTCCCCCCTCCTCTTTCCTGTCTCTGCTAGAAAGTCATTTCACTACCCAAAGCCTCAACCTTAGGAAAATAAACTTAGTCATAGAGTCGTGGGATGAAGTGGAGTCTTGCCCCTAAGCCCCATTGGACAGAGGAGAAAACAGAGTTTCACAGAGGACCAGTAATTCATTAAGATCTTATAGTGACACAGTAACATTGTTCAGACCAGAATCCAGGCTTTTCTCCTCCTAAACCCAGTGTCCTTTGGGTGACTTAGAGGTCACCAGAGGGGTGGCCTCCCTATGGGATCCAATATGAGGTGGGGACATGAGAATACGTATGTGACAACTGAAACCATCTGCCCCACACAGTCTACTGACTACAATAGCATGATCTTATTATTCCAGGAGATCCTTGCCCAGGAAGAAAAAGGTTGTAAATATCTTCATTATATATTCCAGGAATTTCCTGGAAAACTCAGACACAAGAACTCAAAATGATTGTATTCTTTAAGAGAGCATCGAACAATAGTTGACTCCCCAAGACTCTTCAAAATCCTCACTTTGCTGTGTCCGCCACTCCTAAAACTATATCTAGACTCTTCCTTTATCCATTTCTAATCAAGGTGCCAAATTGCAAGACCTGCCTTAAGCCAGAGTCCAAAGCCCCATAAATATCTTGAGATTGCCCTCCCGCCACCCCATCCGAGTCACCCTGAGACAATGTCAAGGGAGTTCTCTCATTAAGAATGGACTCAGCATCATCACATCAACGGGTTGTGTTTGACGAGCCAGGATTGGTGCTGCTAGCACATAGGACAGTAGGCACATACACATGAGATGACAAAAGGTCCAGGTGATGACCCAGGGGACGACGCGCTGATAAGACAGAAAAACGTGCTGTGGAGAGGGTAGAGCGGGAGCTGCACTCCTGCTGGAGCCTCCACCAAGGGCACACGCAGCCTCTGATAGAGAGAAGTGGTCCCTGCCCTCTTGGGCTCCCCGCTCAGTTGGTGACTGAGATTGGTCAATGTGCTGTGCCCCATACGAAGAGGGGTTTGGTGAGGACTGAAATGGCAGACCTGGAAGAGGGGAAGATAAAATCTTCCTGTTGATTACAAAGACTCTGAGACAAGGGGACTTGATCTTGAGGAGGAGCATCCGGGTTGAGAATCTGGAAAGGCCTTCTAGGGAGAAGGGCATGAGATGGCATGGGCCTCCAAACACCCTGTTTCTGGGCTAAGGTGGCCGAGGTGCAGGCTAGGTGCCGTTTTCTGGCTCTGTGGTTTTGGGCCAGTACCTTAACCTCATGCATGTTGATTGCTCATCCATGAAATGGGAAAAATAATAATAGGACATTAACAGTAGGTACAGTGCCTCACACATGGTACGCAGCCAAGAAAGGCTAGATGTTTTTAGCCTCTCTGACCCTCTGTTTTCTGCTCTGTCCAATCTGGCTTAGGAACAAGTCTCCACTTTGTACCAAATATATTATTTTAGGAGTTTTGATATGATCCCAACAAGCTCCTGATTAGAAAACAAAATTCAGTGGCCGCTGCACTATCAGAAACTCAAGTGTGGATTCAGGGCCGACCACGTTCTTTGTGCTCTTCACCTGCTGGCTAGAAATGGCTCTGCCTCTTCCTTTCCAATTGTCTCTTTGCCTAAAAGGTGTCAGGGGGATGCCATGACTCACAGAGGAGCAGGTGGACTCACCATTGCCCCTCCAGCCCTCACCTCTGCAGCCCAGCACCCACCTCATCTCCCGGGAGCATCACCTTTGCAAACTCATCTCTTGCCTGAGATGCGAGGAATATCTCCGGTTTTGTTTCTCTATTATAATAGATGTAAATTAATGTTTTGCCTTTGTTTGCCGCAGTAATCATAGAGGCAAGTATACGTTCCTAACAGCTATCTTATTTTCAATTTGCAAAGCGTACTGTGCTTAATCCCACGAGGCAGCTCATGGCTCTAGATATGAATTTTAAAAGATAATTAGCCCCGTGCAGGAGATGCTCTCCGCGACAAGGAGCACGCACAGAAACCTGGTCAGAGGGGTCCTCTGGGGGACCCCATGGGGTCACGGATCCACCCCCCATGGTTTATTACGTTTTTCCATTGCCACCGCCTTTGTGCGAACCAGTTGATTTGTTCATGAAAATTTAAATCATGTCCATACTAGAAGACAGAATTTCTTTTTGGGGTTGTTATTTGAGGATTTCCACTCCAGCCCCACAAGAGATATTTCTTTTTATGATATTCGTAGCAGGTGACAATTTATTTTCTTCTTCCCTTTTTTTGACTCTAACTAAAAGAAAGCAGCAGGCTTGTGTTGGTTATTTATAATCTTTGATGCCTATAGAAGATTAAGTGACCATCTATTAGAAAGAGCCTCAGAAGGCCCCGGGTCCAAAAGAGGAATGATCTGCCCAGCTCTGCTTATGGACTGTTCCCGTACGAACTTTACCCCCAGCAGGAAATCAGTTAGGAAAACAGCACGCAGTTGGACAGGCTGAGGAAGCGTGCGGGGTTTGCCTGCATCGCTGGGATTATACACAGTGGTGCATCATACCCAGCAGGGCTTCGACTTTCTTTACCTGCTCAGCTTGACACACATGAGTGAGGCCTCTGTGTGCCTGGCAGTGTGCAGGGGGCTGTGGGGGCGAACAGGGGAACGGGCACAGTCTGTACTCTCAGGGACACCCTGACTGGCCCTCATGCCCAGACTCAGAGAAGGCAGGTAGGACAAGAGCTGCCACAGAGGCAATGACTGTATGTATACCATCCTGTGGGCAAGGGAGGGCAGAGCACATTCCCTCTCTCTGAGAGAGTCTAGGGTGCCTGCCTGGAGGAGGTACCATCTGAGCAGGTGACTTATATTTTAATCAGCTCAGGTAGCTGACTTTTTGTTAAGATTTTCCCAGGCAAATGAAAACTGGAGGCTGGTGACAGCTCACATATATGGAAGGTCAACTGTATACTGGGCCCTTTTCCAATCATTGTATTTCCTGCATATTACCTCACTTACTCCCCACGACCTCGGAGTGGTTCTTATTGACAAATGAGGACACTGAGATACAGAAAGGGTCAGAAGCTTATCTAAGAACTCTCAGGGAGAGGGAGCAAGGTCAGGATTTGAACCCTGGCAGTTTTGCTGCAGAAGCTCTGCTCTACTAGACAACTGGTGAGGGGTCACCACCCCCAACCCTGACAGCTAACGAAGGGAGACATGCAGTTCCAAGCTTCCTTTGAGCAACAACGGCATCGTAGGATGTCCTCTTCTGAGGACTGAAATGCACCATTCACAGCAGTTTACAATCAGCCTTGGTTTGCCCCCTCTACACTCAGAGCTGGGCACAGGTTTGATATTGGCCTTAGTTCAAATCAGGTTAGTAAAAGAAAACCTTAATTCAGTTTAAGGGCATTTTTCCCCTTTCTCACATAAGCTAGGGGACTTCCCTTCTAATGAAGGAAATGCCATTTCGTCTTTAATTCTTAGAGTTCACGGAAGCTCGTGCTGCTGGAAGAGTATGTTCATGTGTGTCCCTTATATATTATATAATACATTATATATATGTATATATAACTAAGGATTTAGACTGACTTCAGAGGATTGAGCAGGTTCTGAAATTTGTGCCAACTTGTCCCCGGCATTTGTCGTATTGTCTCCTTCTTAGAGATTTCCTCCCGAGCATTTCTGAATTTTTGTCTAATGTGGTGGCACAGGGTACTTTGTGTTCAAATGGATATAAATAATATTTGATAAAAACTATTCTAGAAACTTTCTAGAAGGGAGAGAAAAGATAGTCCTAGAGTGTCTGGAACATTTCTTGCCCCAGCTGGGTCGGGAAAGGCTGGTAGCCTTGGTAGACACCTCCCCTCAAGATAAAAACGATGACTCAGAGTTGGGAGCATTTCATATACAGAGCTTGAGGTGTGAATAAGCAGCCTCGTTCAGAATCCTGTTCTCTTATATTTAACTATGCTTTATTATTTCAAGGAAAAAGAACATTTAGACCCTATGAGAGGGTACACACACCGCCACAGAGAAACTAGGTCATAAAATGAGGAGCCAGCCTCCAACTGGTGAATCCCATCCTGCTTTGACAAAAAACTGTGTGCCTCCACTTAATGGAGTTTATGGGGAAGACAAAGTTACCCGATAAGACAGGATGGAGACTTGATCAATTGTAATCTGGTACCAAAGAGCTTGGTTATCCGGAGTTCGTTTTTTGTACAAGGTGTTAATTTTTCAAAGAATGTTGGCTCCCTTGTATGCCATGGTGTTTACACAGAGGAGCGAGCAACTGATCTGGGTGAGCTCTTTGCAAAGGAGCTCTGTTTGTGGAACATGAGTGTAAGAGGGGGGAGCAAGGGACTGTGGAATAATTTCCAACAATCTCTCCTTGAAACCGGACTGAACAATCAGCTCCGTTTGCTGATATTTAATGAACTCTCGTGATGCCTCCTTTCAGCCTCTCCACATGGCCTGGGAAGCATGGCTCCCCAGAAAAAGGTCATTCAGAATACTTTCAAAAGGTCTGCTTTTGCAATAAACACGGCCATCTGTGGCACAGGGCAGGGGTCCCACCTGCCCCCAGGAAAAGATGCTGCCTGGCTCCTGGGCAGAGTTCTTTCAGAATCGTTTCCCACAAACCCACAACACACACAAGCCTGCTCTGCAAGTCGGTGACTTTCCCCACTCATCTCGTAGGAAGGTGAACGAAGGTTAAAGTCACGTGTGGTCACAAAACCAGACCTGTCTCCTACCACTCGTTCTTCCCCTCCTCCTCCTTGGATGGATTTTCACACAACTTTAATGAAAATAACAGAAAGGACCTAACGCTCTCCCTGGGAAGATCTTCTTTACAAAGTCCAAAATCCTTTGTGCAGCTGAGGATCCTAGAATTAGTTCTTGGTGGACACACCTGCCCAGGAGTCCACAGCAATGGAAATAGTGCTGGAGCGCTGGGCATGTGGTGAAGATTAAATGAGTTTCCATGTCAGAAATGCCCTGGGAAGAGTTCTGTGCACGTGCAAGGAGCAATAAGCATCACCGTTATTATTATTTGAAAGGATTTCAAGATCAAGTCTTTGTCACTCTGCATTAGAATGCACTCTTCTTTTATCATCTTCTTTACCATAAAAAGTATTCTCTTCCTTCGAAAATATCTTTTTTTTAAACATGCCTTGAAGTTGAATCAGAGCAAACCAAAGCAGTTCTTATTAACAGCTACATAAACACAAGATAACATAACTGCCCACCCCCCTTTCTTTCCAGAAGGAAACTAGCTACTGAAATCCAGCCCCTGATTTTTTTAAATGCATTTTCAATGAAAAAAGGCAAGAATAAAGGAGTCTATCAAAACCGAACTTTTCTATTCTTGGGTTTTCAGCCTTTTGCTTTGTTTTCCAAACCAATAAAAAAGAACTTATTGAATATTTTAAAGGCTCTGCTTAGGATGAAAACAGTGTCACTGAAAACAGCAAAAAGCCAATCTTTGTCCACTAAGATGTTAGGAAGTCCGACACACCAGCCCAGATGTTTTTGTACTGGTCTCCAAGGATCATGAGAGCAGGGTACTTATCGTCTTCATCCAAATGACCTAGCACCTGAAAGCGGGAAGTTTTAACTGTTGATAAAAATAGCCCCACAGGCTGGGAGGTATAAATGGTTGTTTCAAAGGTAAAATGACTTAAAGAGCAAGATCTAGTCCCCAGGTTAGTTTTAATTTTTAACAGGGTTTCCCAATGGCCAGTCTACTGTTGGCACTTCTTTGAAATTCTCACTAATCTTGGAAGTACGTTGTTATGGACTTTTTCAGAAGGCTAAATTTGCTAATTGCAAGGATTGGCCTTCTTTCTGCTTTTATCTCATTTGGACTTAATATTGATGGGTTCCTCTAACCTTGATTTTTCACTATCATGGAACTGAGCACCCCTTATTTTGTGGTCCATTTATGGTAATTCTTAACTTTGGCAAGGAACCATGTCCTTCTTGTTCATACTATAATTGTGGTAGTCAGAGCTTGATAGTTATTGACAGATAAAATGAAAGAAAAAAAGAAGAAAGGATAGAAGGAAGGGAGGGAGGGAGGAAAGGAGCAAGGAAGGAAGGAAGGAAGGAAGGATGGATCTTAAATTTCTATCAGGAGAGAAATTCCAAGCAATTTCTCTGATGATGGTTAGACAGCTATAGCAGGAGAGAATAGAACAAGCAGCCCTGGTTAGAGTGAAGACCTGGATTTGAGCCTACAATTCTGAAAATTCTCAAGAAACTCTTATTTAGGGGGCTGCAATCTGAACTCCTGTGCCAAGCACTAGAGAAACAGTATGAGTTACTGCCCTTGACCTTGAGGACCCAGGTGTTCAGGATGCAGCTTCCATAATACTCTCCCATATTCTATATCATCAAGGAGCTGCCTGGGTAAGTGAGGGAGGGTTGACGTTTATGAAGAAGAGATAGAGATATTGGCTGATTGGCCTTGGGCAAGACTCTTCAACTCTAAGGCCATGCATGAAAGTGTGAAAATTCTTGCTGAAGTGCTAAGTCTTATGCAATCAAGAGGAAATTATTATGTAGAGTATGTTAGGATTGCATTTATTAACATTGTATATTACAGATTCTTAAATCTACTATTTCACCTGATCCAGAGATCCTCTCTTGGAATGCAAGAGAAGAGATTTCCTAGTCTTCCTTGAATGTCTCCAGACAGCTTGCTACCTTCTGGGGCAGTGAGCAGTAGATGGTTCTAGAAGCAAGTCCATTTTTGTATTGATCTTGTAATGACCTCCTTGTCATTTTTCTTCTACTGTCTGTTACCACAGGAGTCACACATTTCAGATCTCTGCATCTACAACAGGAGCTTGAAGAGTGGGTCTTCATGGTGGAATAGCTACAAGTTACCTTTGCCGTTGATCTTGTCTGGGGAGATGAGCCTTAGCAAATTGAGGGTTAACAACGTGTTTAGGGTGCTCTGAGTGAGGGGAAGTAGGAAGAAGATACCATTTCTGACTTCAATTTCTTTGGTACTGTAGATTATGAGCCTGTAACATCTAGGAGCCTGGCTATAGCTTGAAATTGATGTTCACCTCTGGAGTGTAGTTCAGGGAAGGCCTGCCCAGCCTATGAGAGTAGAAAGAGTCAGGAAAATCTTTGGTCAAATCCTACTTCAACCAATTAGCACTTGTGCCCCATGTCAATGTAATCTCACCTCCAAAAGGAAGAGAAGTAGTGACCTCCTTGGAAGATCATTAAAACAAAAAAATTAAATAAGGCAAGGTATATGAAAATACCACAGACGAAGCTGGTGTTTAAGAGTCTTAGCTGCTTAAGAGTGTAAAGTCACTTCTCTTCCTTTCCCAATTAGACTGTAAGTATCCTGAGTCTATTTGTCTTGCAGCATGCACAGCAAATGTAGAACAGCTCCTGGGAATACAAGACAACAGGCCCTGCAGTTGGAACAGCACTTCACAGTTTACAAAGAGGTTTCACACAAATTACGCTGCTATGCTGCAGCCTTATAGCTCCCTTAGTGAGTGGGGAGTGGGCAGTGTCATTATCTTTGCCTCATTTTTACAAAAGAGGGAAGTGAGTCTCAGGAGAATTAGGGACTTTTCCCAGGCTACATTACAGGTAAATGGTACCTAGAACTCCAGCATGCTCATTTTTCATTAGAAAAATATCTTTTCTGCAGTTGGACCAGCCAGTCACATACTCCTTCACTGTTGTGGGTGAAGTCTTGCTGCTTCTTGCCCCTCCCAGGGTGGGATGTGCACTCTGTGCATCTTAGTCCACCCTCCTGACCCCTGACTTGGGCATCCAGCTTTGTTCTGGCCACACTCTGGAGTTCCAGGTGAGCCTCCTTGTCTGAAGGCTCAGTGGAGCCATAGTGAGTTCCCAGCTAAACTCCTTGGACCCTTCTCTCATTATGCCCTAGGGTTATTTTTCAGACAAGTTTGCCTATTCCTTTCCTCTCCTCCTTGCCACACATCCCAGGGAACTTGATGCAGTGGCCACCCACCTACATGTGGTGTTTTTCTCTCCATAGGCACACTCTGTCCAGCTCCTTACAGCTTATTGACCCTTGAAGACAAGCCAGTGTCCTCTCATTTAAGTGGTTATCTACCAAGGACTGCATTGACCAAGGCATTGTGTAGTCAAGTAAACAGAGGACAGGGACAAAGTTCTATCCGTGCTTCATGGCTTCTCTCTTTCGTAGATGATTCTTTGATGCCCTCTAGCAATCTTGCTCATCTATTTTATTCCTGACCCTGTAGCTCACTAATCTCTTGTTCTTCCAGACAAGACTGAGCTATCAAATTGGGCAGAACTCCAGATTCCTACTGGCCTTGGAGGGATTATTTGTCTTGTTAGGGACCCTCACTCTTGGACGCTTCGTCATAAGGATTGGTGTCAATAGGTCTTTTCACAAGAAAGCTCCCTCTAGGCCACACCCTGGCACCTTTGGTCTATTAACCATTTCCTGTGACCTCTCACCCACAGGACTTCCTGACCTGTTCCTGGTCCTAAAATTTCAACCTACATTTACTAAGAGATGATGGTTTGGGGGTAGGAGGAGAATGAGGCACGACCCCTGCTATGGACGGGTATGAGGGAATGTCTATAGGGCAGCTTGAAACCTGGTTTGGTAAATAGCCACAAGAATGCTCATTTCTTCTGAGTGACAGCCATCTTATACCTGAGAGGACGTAGACTTTGGAAAACTCAGGGAATAATTCGGGGGAAAAAAAACAGCTCCAAGTATATATTTTCTTTTAAGAGTGCAATAACAAAAATAGAGAAAAGGAAGAACACAAAATGAAAACAAGCAGTGAAAGACAACATCCGCTCTCATTTCAGTTTCCTGGAAGCGGAATGTGGTTGGGCAGATGGTGCTCTTTTGTTTCACTAGAAGAAACGATAAGATGTAAATATGCACAGCCATATTCAGCAGTGCAGGATGGAGAAGGGGCGCGTCTACGTGTATTGCTAATTTCTGGGCTACTCAAAGGTTTTCATCTTTAAGTTGACTTGGTCATCCCTGCTGAGTTCCAAGGATACTTCCTCTGACCAACAGCTCTCAGCTGGGACTCAAGAGTTCTCTAGTGTTCCATAAATGGGCCACAAGAGAGTCTGTGAACTCCCTTACATTTTTTGAAAATTGTTGTAGGCTTGTGCATTTTCTAAAGTGTCTTCTATATCTTTCAACAGATTGGTAAAAGATCCAATGTCCATCGCTTTCTTGTCTCTTCACTCCACACCATCCACAGTTTGCATAAAGTCCCATGTTGCTCTGCAAAGCTTTTTAATACCCTCTCACCACATTTGCATTGTATTGGAGACTTTTCAAAGCTCTTTCACATAAACATATTTCTTTTGATTCAGTGACAGGAGCAGTTAGCAGTAGCCTCATTTCACAGCCCAGGAAATGCAACTTAAAGCCAAGACTTGTGTGGCTTGCTGACACACACGAGTCGGGGCAGAGGTACAACAAACACTCCTCATCACTCCTGGTGTTTTCTAGTCCAGCCAGCCTTCCACCAACAGCTTTTGTCCTCATTTCGGAGGTTTGGACAAAAATTGCCATTGGTATTTGATATCATTAAGGATTGGGGGCATTTGAGTCTAAGACATGTATGAAATGAAAAAGGGAAACAGAGCAGAATAGAAGTCACCATGCTTCTCATTCTAGTCAATTCTGTACAAGGTAGACTCTCATACAAGGTTATTTTGAAGCAAAAATATTTTATTAATCTCTGCATTTTCAGTGACAAAACAATGCCTTCTGGTACATAGCAGATGCTCAAAAGTTTGAGATATGCATGTGTGATAGAAAGTATGAATAAAGAACCAGGTGTACAGGAATCTATTGCCTGGTTTCCAGAGACCTACAATAGTTCAATCATATATTCTCAGATGGGCCTTTGCTAACATCTTTGGGATGGCCATACATAACTACAAGATGATGGCAAATTTGGTTAGAAGACTTTGGTCAATGAATAGTAAAGCTCAGTGCTAGAGAGGTTCCAATTTCCCATGTTCCTCTATGAGAGGTGGCCATGCCAGCCCATTTAGAGGCCATTACTGAGTAGCTCTCTAGATTATTAAGCCTAGCGAGTTTTGCTCTTAATAAAATAAGCTATTCTAAAGCCAATCATGCACCCTTAGGTGCAAAGATAGAGGAATTTATTTCCTCAAATAGAAACTAAAAGCCAAGTGACAAATTTCAATAACCAAAGGATGAATGAAACGGAGCTATGAAAGCAAGCCCAAAACAGCTCCTGAAAGTAAGAAGCAAGGGACGGGAGTGTGGTAAGTCCATAGCCCTAGTGAAACAGGAATGAAATCAGCGGCACGTGGGAATTTCAAGGAGTGTGGTGCTAAGCCCATTCTAATGCCTGGATCCAGCAGGAATCCCAGTTGGGCTGCCTACTTTCACACATAAGAGAAGGTAGATTTTACACATTTAAGATACGCTTGTGAAAAAAAAAGTCATTTATTTTTATGATTAATCTTGATATTATATGATATGGACTAAATTTCTAAAAATGGAAACTCAATTGAAAATTTGTGTATTTTAAAAGTAAAAAGTTTTCTCCTACAACTGATCAACATAGTCCTTTTACTCCAGCACCAATTATTCATCAAGGTGGGGTCATATAAATTAACTTTGGGGCAATAAATTTTGGGAGTGGAACATACTGTTTCAAATCTTTAAATGTGGGAAGCTGACTAAAAGACGTGGTTAGACCAAAGGGAATTTTGTTGGAGAGATTTTGCACTAAAACAAGGAAACTTTCAGGGTTGTGGATCTGCCCTCTATTGTCTCAGATCTGTTGGCATCTGAAGGTAGCATGTGAATATATGTATATAGTTACTTGAGACCAATAAGTGTTGATGTTAGCACAACATGCACGTCCCACTTTCTTCTTTTCTGAAAGACAACTTTTTCCTTTGGCAAACAGATTGCCAGGACAATTCTAAAGATAAATCTAACGGACCTTGCCCATACTCTAGTCCATAAACTTAAAAGGACAGAACTTGGGGCCAGATCAAGGCGAACACATTGAAATAGAATTTTCAGAGACCTGGAATTCTAGAAAGTAGAGAACATCAGGTTTGGGTGCATAGACTGCAGTTCCTGAGGTATTTCTCCACGGAAAATATTGTTACAGGAGTAGAAGTCTTAGAAAGCTCTTTTCTAAAACATTTGCTACTGGGCTTTCAGTCAATCCCAAGGGATTTACCAGATCTACAGTGAAGGGGCGCCAAAAATGAGGATGTCATGGAGATAACCCCCCCACAATGGGACACAGAGATAGACTTTCAAAATGGATATGTCATGGAGATCAATCCCCGTCATCTGACACAGAGACAGACTTCCAAAATCTTGAACGTTTGATATTGTATTTGTTCCTGTGAACAACACAATGAACTAGCAAATCACATTTGCTCCCACTGTACAGAAAGGAAACTGAGGTACTGACATTCATTCTTGTTGATTGCCTATATACTCAAGGCTCTCTCCAAAGCACCCAGGTAAGCAATGACTCGTTTTCCTGAACTGATCGCTTAAAATGATCCTTAATGACCACCTAGTCTTCATTCTACAGATGAGTCCCAAACATTTCTCTGGTATTCCTCAAGATTGCGCAAAAATTCTTTGGAAAATATTGATAAGAATTAGAAAACTTGGGTTCTAGAGCTTTGGCTTGATCTCAGTCACCAGCGTGGAGCCTGTTTCCTCATCTGTACATTGGGATAATAAGATCTGTTTTGCATAACTTAAAAGGTCTTTGTGGTCATTCAATAAAATGTGAAATCTTATTTCGACTGTGTAAATATTATATATTAAACACCTACTCTGTGCCAGGAACTATATACTAGGTTCTGAAAGGACAATGATGAACAAGACTGATTCACTCACTCCTCCTATTAAAGCTTACAGGCTAATGGTGAACACAGACATTAAACATATTCCCACTTGCCTAAAGAATGCAAGAGAAGGGTAAGTACGGGATGGTATGGGGGTCATAATAGGAAGTGCAAAGGGCACTAATGACATTGGGAAGAGGAAGCTTGGCAGCTTTCCATGAGGAAATTGAGGGAAGCGAAATCTGAGCTGAGACATTCAAGTGCAGGAACACAAAGCCATATTCTTAGTGTGTGCTAGCATTGGCCTTAGGATCAGCATTGGCATTCTCTGTAAGTATGACGATCTGAATAATCTCAGTATCCTGTTCTGGCAGTGCTGCGAGCCTCTTCCAATATGGGCAAGGGAGAAGCAACATATTGTCTGATCTTCTCAACCCCACATCAGTGTGGATGTTTAAGATTTGGAGAACTCAGGGTGGCCAGTTGGATGGCTGTGGTTGGAACCACCCACTCCTCATTGGCATTCTGCCGGCTGCACTTGTAGAAGGGAGGAAGAAAAGAAAATGTTGCAGGCACCCACACTTCCAAAAGGAAGAAACATGTCAGTTGTACCCACTCAAGTCATCTCTGCTTAGTGACAGGCAGAAGGACACCCACTCCTGGTGGCCCAAACTCCAGAAGGAGAGGCATGGTGGAGCTGCCCACACTCTCAAGGACAGTATGGGAAATGGGTCAGGGGGAACTTCCGAAAATCTTAAAGGGCTGAGGAAAAAGAGAGAGTCTAAGTCAGGTATAATGAGCCAATATCCATCTCTTCTTCTGAACTAAGACATCCTTGAGGTCAGGGATGACCAGAACTTAGTCACCTCTGTAACACCAATAGGAGACATAGGAACTGGTACAAAGTAGAACTTTAATGCAGATGTAACTACAAGAACAAAATGTGGTTATTGTGGTTGAATTGAATCTGACACATGGTGAAGAAATAGATGGATCAGAAACAGATCCAGAAGAGACATTTTATTTTAGAATAATAACTTTGTTATTTCCGTGAAATTGATTCACATACGTTATCAAAGTTCTCAGCAATGTCAACAGTTCATCGAAGAAGGCAAACGAATGAACAAAAGAAACACAAAATCCAAACACAGGCAAGCTCTCATCCATTAGAGATATCCACTGTTAATACGTTGTGAGTGGGGACTGAGGACAAGGGGACAGGCTGCAGACAGTAGAATATTGCTCCCAATGCGCAAGTGCCAAGCCAGCCTGTAAGTGCTCCCAAGGACATCCTGGCAATGCTGGTGTGCCCCTCCAAGGCTGGCAAAGGCTTCTAAACTTTCAAATTAGCTAAAGATGTCTGTCTCTGTAATTTTGCTACCAGAGATATGCTGAGGTCAGAATGTCTCCCTAATCAGCACTGGGCCAAAAGCTAAAGGCAACATGGGATTGCTGAGAAACTGATGGGGGAGGATATGTTTATAGGAATCATTGGGAATAATCAGGAAGGCCCTCTGTGCTTTTCCTTCCATCTTGTTATATGACTGCCCTTGGACTGTGAGGCTGGCAGAAACGCTGGCGGACCCAATGGACAAGAGGAAAAGAAAAGTACTGTTCTGTAGTTAAATTCAGCATTGAAGACTCTGACTCATCTGAAGAATCACAGAAAGTCTGAGCTCTCCATGAAAAGCCACTTTTAGCGTAAAGACTTCAACTCCTTAACTCTGCAAAACACCATTAAAGACCAAATCACTGGAAATCCTTTATCTGTCAAACAGAGGTCAACAAAAAATCCTTGAGAAATCTACTCATAGACCAACCACACCTGACTGACCCAAGCATGAGTGAATAGAGCCAACAAGGAATCCACTCATTGAAGGGTATCCCAGGCCTCCAGCACCAGGTTGGAACGCATCCTGGATCCCTCTCCAAAGCCTTGAACAGGTAACCAAAGGCTGAGAAAGTCTACAGAACCACTGCAGATCCTGGTAGCACATACAATTGCTCTGAGAAAATGCACAGAGAGGAGGGGTGGCATTAAGAATAGTGTAGAGCTGGGGCTGGCCCAGGGACATAATGATCAAGTTCATATACTCTGCTTTGGTGGCCCAGGGTTCGTGGGTTTGGATCCCGGGCACAGACCTACACACCGCTTGTTAAGCCACACTGTGACAGTGTCCAACACGCAAAGTAGAGGAGGATTGGCATGGATGTTGGCTCAGGGCTAATCTTCCTCAAGCTAAAAAAGAGGAAGATTGGCAATAGATGTTAGCTCAGAGCCAATCTTCCTCACCAAATATATATATATATATATATATGGTAGACCAGAGAGAAGTCAATAATTTATTTTCTTTTTTATTTGTAACTGTTGTGAGTTTTTAGAGAATAATTGAAGTAATAATTGAAGTGGATAACATATTATCTATGTATACAGGTAAAAATATAAATATAAATAGTTATTTAGGAGGAATTCTTTGAAATTAGATTTCTTATTATCATAGACTAAGGAAAATATTTAAAAAGCAGTATTTAACACTTGGGCCATTATCTGAAAACCTCATAGGTTGGGAGCCTATGAAAACAGGGAACTGAATTTGCAGCCTAAGTGTTCTAGAGCCAAACTAATGTTGCTTTAGATTTGCATCCTGAGAAGTTCCATTTATTCAACATAACATTATACAAATATATAGATTATATGATAGAGAGTAATAATTTGATTAATAAAGTCGTGTCCAACTTGCCATATTAAACAAAGTGGACCTAAAAGAATGGTTCAGCTGAAGAGGTATTTAAAACTGTTGGAGGAGAGGTGAAAACAAGAGCTGTGTGAGTTGAGAATACACAGATTTCCTTCCATCCTGTGTGCCATAAGCAAGTCTTCTTTGAAGCAGTGACATTTGAGTTGGGCTTTAAAATTCAAGCAGGCGTTTGCTTAAAATGCAAGAGAATGACACTAAAAGTGAGGAAACGGTGGTAGCAATAGAATTTAGTACAGGAAAGTGGAGGCTATGCGATGACATCATGTGGTTTAGTTTACCCGGGGAGGCATGCAGTACACTGACACACTCAGAGGCCAATTCAAAAGACTGGAACTTCTGTAGATACCAAGGAGCCCGCAGGATTTTCGGCAGAGCAGTGACATGTTCAGAGATCTCCTTTAGGAAGATAAATCTAACAGTGGCGTGTGGAGTGGTTGAAGATCCAATATGGAGACAGAGCCATCAGTCACGAGACTCTCATAATGGGACAGGAAAAGGGAAGGAGGAGCCCACATGGTCCTTGGAGGGGAAAATTCCAGTCTCGTTAGACCCCAGATTCCCTGACACCCAAGGGAAGACCTTGGAGTGGCTATGTTTTACTCCTTTTCTGATTTCCTTACGTTAACATTATCCTCTATTCTTGGATGGAAGAAGGTCCTAGTAAAATTAAGAATGCCAGACTGAGCTGCTTTCTTGGCCACTGTGAGCCATTTTAATTCTCAAACCCTTTCTATAGCACCCAGTTGGCAGTCATAGGATTTGGGTCTGACATCTTGGTTCAGAACATAGGCTCTGGAATTGTGGAGAGAAACCAGACTTCACCATGCTAGTTATTATCCATATGAGCCTCTCTAAGCCGCTTTTCCCTGGGGAGGAAAAACAACACCTGCCTTATTTGGCCCTTGTGAGGCAGTGCCTGGCACACCCTGCACTGAGGCTGGCACATGGTAAACACCTAGTCAAGGCTGGTTCTTATCAGGGGTCTGTAATTCCTTCTCTATAATTCTAAAAGCCCAAACACCAGGAAAACCAAAATTTTGTAACTTATTTGCCTGCAGCAACTGACCTACCCTGAACTCACTTGTCTGGAAGAGTCGACCCAGACTGACACAAGGCTATTTATAGTCTCTATTTATCCCACTTCATGCTCCTATTCATAGATTTTTCCTGCAGAAATATTAATGTACTTGATTACAGGGTTCTGCCTCAGGCCCCAGTGGGCATGTGAATAATACCGAGCACGCGACATTTCACCATTCTAAACCTGAAACATTCTGAATGCTGAAGGGCATGTGGCCCCATGGTTTTGAATACGGGGATGTGAATTCATATTGCAAAGCTCACTTATTTTCAAGGAGTGAAAAGAAGTTTCTTTTCAAGTTGGTGGCCTCCGCATTTAGATGAAAAGAAGGAGAAACTGTCGACGTTGGCTTTTTTTTCTTTTAATTCTTCAGATGCTTACCGAGGGACATCAGAAGTGGGCTCCTTCTGTGCCGATGGGTGGTGCTGGAAGCGCGCAGTGTGAAGCCCACCTCCCACCTAAGGAGTTTCAGTTTCAAAAAACTGTCTCTCTGTTGACTCCTTCTATCTTCTCGGCTTCCTGCTGAGAGGGCATGAATGGAGAGGAGGAGCTGATTAGCCTTCACCTTAAAGATGGGAAACTGAGGCTCAGGGAATGATTTTGCAGGGATGTGCCACACAGCGGGGTGGGTGTGGTTCAGGACAGTCCTAATTGTTTTGGTGTCTTATACCCGGATGGACAGTCATGAAGCCAGGAACCCCGTAAGCTAGGCTCTGGTCCTAAGACCTTCTTTCTTTATGCCCTGGGTCAGGCATAGCACATAGTGGGTGCTCCATAAACCTGCGTGCAATTGGAGTGTTTCTTTCTGACATTTTTCTCTCCATCCCTCCTCCTGCCTCACTTCTAGCTTCCTTTAGCAGCGAGGGGAGGGACGCTGAACAGTACAGAGCGGCACAGCTCTCTTTCATCTCTTGAAAGCAGTTGCCAGACGTTTGACAGCAGAGTTTGCCTTGTACCATGGGTCCTTCAGCAGTGTTTATATTTGCTAGCTGTCTGTTCTGCTTCGTTCTGTCTCCTGAAAAATTGGCCAAGATGAGGGTCTCTGAGCTTTCCACCCTGAAAGACAGGACTTCTACCCCATTCCTGGGACTAGCCTTTGATTTGTCATGAAACAAAAAATCTAAAGTGAAACGTGTCTTCAAGGTGAACACAAGCAATGCCCTCTGGGTGTGTCGATAGGGAGAACCTCTTGGAAAAAGTTTGGGCCTCTTTCATTCAGCGAATAATCAGCAAGGGCCTAGGGACCAGGGGGATTTCAGAAACGGTGTGGGTTCTGCAGTTCCTGGAATCTTCCTCCTTTTTCTATCTATACAAGCTGTGCTTGAGAAGAAGCATGCCATCATTATTCCAGGAACACCTCAAGTCCGACCGCATCTGTAAAGCCCCGGTCCCTTTTCATCTTCGTTGTATGGACTTTTACATTTTTCCCATTCCTCTGCTCCCTGGAGCTTCTCTCTGAGCCTGCACTGGCGCTCGTTTGTGCATCGGAAGCCCCCAAAGTCCAGTCGTCAGCCAGACCTGGTTGGTGTTTCCTGCTTTTCCTGAGACATTGCCATTGAGATGACTTGCCCTCAGCCCACATTTCTGGATCTTCATGTAATTAAGCAGAACTGCTCATCTCTCCAACACCATCCATACGCCATCCCCATGGGACAGGGCTGCTGCGTTCTTCCAGGAGTACAGGCCCTAAACTTTGGAGTCACTGTCAGCCCCTCTCTCTTTCTACCTCTACATTCTGGCACTAAATTGTTTTGGGTCAGAGAGCCCGTGGGGACTCTAGGACACTCATCTCGAAATGCACACCCATAATATTACCTTTTTTACCATTTCCAGGGGTCAGTAATCCTCCGAACTTCACCGCTGGACACCCTAGTCAGAAGTTCTCAGTGTGGTCCTCGGACTAACGGCAGCACAATGCCCTGGGTTGGTTTGTTAGTTTTAATGTGGATTCCCAGACCCCACACCCAGACCTACTGAAGCAGAAAGGATAGTTAGGGAAGTTAAGTGAGCTGCTCACACCACATAGCCAGCATGTGGTGACACCAGAGTTCCGACCCAGGGTCTGACTCCCAAGGCCATTTTCTGATTAACTAAGCAATCTAACCTCTCTGGTTCCCCAAGAAGGAAACTTACAGGATGATGGCAGAACGTGTGTGTGTTTGTGTGTGTGTGTGTGTGCATCTATTTGTGTGTGTTAGTGTGTTGGGGGGAGGGGATGGTCAGAGTTAGGGTGACCTAAGATTTAGGGAGGAAGCAGCTGGTGTCAGTGCACTCCTAGGATCTGTCCCAAAATGTCCTACAGTGGTCAAGACACTTATAAGACATCCCACTAGGGTGTATAATTTCTGATATGTGGTTTGTCCCAGCTTCTCCTCTGCCCTCCTGAGACTGTCCAAGAAAAGCCAAGGATGGTTGCTTTTGTCTGAAAGACTGGTACCCTTTAAACCCGAAGTCACTGAAACTCTTTAAAGCATGAAGATTTCAAGGTCTGCAGGCCCTGAAGGAAGGGCCCAGGCACATGCAGAGAGGAGCAGAGAGCCAGAGACCTCAGCCAGGTGGGACTTTCCAGGCACATTTCTGTAAGAAACTGATAACCAGGCTGGCCGCCCCTGGGTCTACCTGGCTGCTCGAGACCATGGGCGGCAAAGTGCTGCATCACCCTTTTCTCCCCGTGGTTCGAGTGCCTGCTGCTGGGCTGGGCTCTGGAGGAACTGGTGGTTAGTTTTGTGGTCACCAGCAGTTTTATGAAGGTCCTTGAGGTGCTTTAAGCACCAGGTGGCCCCAGCGTGGTTTAACTGTCTGGGGGCCCGAGCTCTCTCAGTGGCCACCTCAGTAACGTAGCCAACCTTGATGTGAGAATTGTTCGGTTGGCCCTGACAATTACCTAGTGCACCAGCGGTGCAAGTTTCACCCTTGCTCTAAAGTAATATATTATAAATTCATATATTATAAATTAATAAATTAGTCAGCACCTCTGTAGCACTTAACAGTCTATAAACACTCGGGGGTACATCGTCTCATTTGAGAGTTACAATAACACCTTTGGTGTCTCATTGGTCCCACTTTGCAGATGTGGAAACGGAAGGTCATCAAGGTTGAGAGCCCATCCCATGGACCAGACGACTGGCTCAGAGCCCTTCATAAATTATCTCAGACTATGGTCCATAACCCTCCAAGGCCAAGAGGACCCCCCACTTTGCAGATGACGACACCTCCCAGCTTCCAGTCCCAGCCTCTGCCCAAGCCAGCATCTCTCTCTCTCTGGAAAGTCTGAAAGCTGTGGCTTACGGCTCTCAAGCAGGTAGGAACAAGATGGCTATATTTTCTCTTGGTCCTGTTCCCAGATGCTCTGTCAGAGAGCACTTCTTAGAACAAACGCAGAGCACAAAATAACTCATACCGCCTTTCAAAAGCCCTCAGGAAGCTTTGGGGTGACATTTTAACTGCCTCGCCTCTTGATCTCGGCCCTTGTTTTTCTTTCTTTGAGCATCCATTATAGGCCCTCTATCAAGGCTATGATCAGGTATGGACCAGGAGCCCTGGGAATGCAGAATATTAAAGACATACACAACCACATATACACACATGCTCATGTTTACACACAGTCACAAACACACACACATATACATACACACACTTTCCATGCCTGGAATCAATGATCTACTAGAGAACCCAAACCAATGTGTTCAATGAATGTTTATTACATACACACCGAATATGGTGTAAGGTGCTTCACTTTTTTGCACACATGGCTTTATGACTTCATTTACCCTCACTGTGGTAATTCCTTTTACCATCATCTGTTGTGAAACTGACCATCCTGGTGTGTGTAGATCTATTTATAGTTCCCTTTTCCTCACCAGGCTATGCAGGAGCTTTTGACAGAAGAGCCCTGCAACCCGCCCGGTGACGCAGCAGTTAAGTTCACACATTCAGCTTCAGTGGCCCAGCGTTCGTCGGTTCGGATCCCAGGTGCGGACATGGCACTGCTTGGCCAGCCATGCTGTGGTAGGCATCCCACGTATAAACTAGAGGAAGATGGGCACAGATCTTAGCTCAGGGCCAGTCTTCCTCAGCAAAAAGAGGAGGATTGGCAGCAGATGTTAGCTCAGGGCTAATCTTCCTCAAAAAAGAAGAAGAAGAAGAAGAGCACTGTCTTATTAATCATTGCATTCCTGTTCATTGATTCACCCAACAGCTGTTTATTGAATGTCTAGTGTGTGCCAGGTTTATGCCAGATGCAGGAGAAGAGCAGGCTTAGGACATGCTTTTGCATGAATACATCAATGAATGAACACGTGAATGGTTTGTTGAATGCTGAAGAGACTAGGGAGAGAGGGAGGGTGGAGATACTAGGGTGGAAGGCCTTGGCATTGTCCAGAGAGGAGGGGAAGAGCCTGTGCCCAGCAGAGCCAGTGAGTTGGGACAATAGAGGTAGTTTAGTACGTATGAGGTTAGGAGCAGAGTCCAGCTCCCCTGAGGAGCTGTGGGACCATTGGCAGGCCCATTCACCTCTTTCACTGTCAATATTCTTGACTGTAAACTGATGGCTATAAGACTCTCTGCCCCATGGGGGCCATTTGGACACTATATAAGCTCATGCATGTGAAACACTTAGCCTACTGCCTAGATGGTCCCCACTAAAATCTAGCAATTATTAAGAGTGTAAATAGACCTACAGCAGATGAAGCAAGCATTTGGAAATACGTGCATATGCATAAACATTTCAGTAATTAAACAAAAAGCAAAAAAACAGCAGAGAATGTTATGGCCAAATCTGGCCTTTGGCGATCGCTGCTCTCTCTCTCTTCTTCTGGAGAGAAGTCTTTGCAAATTCTGCAAGAGTTTCCAGGCTCATTATTAGAAGCCTTTCTTGGTGGCTAGGAGACTCTGACCAGGCTTCTTGATTCATTAATGTGACCCTGTGTCCAGATCCTTGCCCTCCCAGGCCCTGCCTACAACATCCCTGTGGGGGCAGGGTCTGCCATCCTTCGGGGATGATAGTCAGAGCTGTGTAGTTCCAGGTCCCCTGAGTGGGAGGGTAATGCAGCCCACCAATTACTGGAAATTAAAGCCAGGTAATTTGAATCCATCTGCTGGGCTCCTGACCACAAACCACCTCTTAGCTAACCCTGAGCTGGATCTTGTTACTCCCCCGGTGCCTGCCCAGCTTCATTACCACGGCCATGGGAAGGGAGGAAACCAAGAGGTTACTCAGGTCTTCAGTTAGCGCTTTGTCATTAGCGTGGTTATTGCCCAAGTCCTACCTCCCCAGAGACTTTGAGATCTAGGAGCTGGAAGGATGATTTGATAACAGGACCAGAGGTTCTCAGATCTCACCAGATGGAGCAGGGACCTCATCAGATGGGCCAGCAAGGGTTGGGGGAACTCACATGACAGGGGTGGGCAGATTCCAGGAGGCCATCCCACAGCTTCTTGGAGCAACTCAGTGCTTCTAGCTCAGATGCTCCACAGATGGCTTTTAGGGGCAATTATGGTGACCAGGCAACATCAATGTAGGGTGACATAGGCACCAGGCAAGCTTGGGTTTGAAAAATAAATCTGCCCCTTATTAGATCTTGAGAACTTTCTTAAACATCAAAGCCACAAGTTCTCTGACAATACAATGAAGACAGACCCTCCATTTCAGGGGGCTGCCGTGATCCTTACATTAGACCATCTTTCTAGAACCATAGTAGATTAAGAAGTCTCCATCAAGGTTGAGCGGATCTAGACAGTGTGATAAAAGCCGAGAGACAGTCTCAGCCATCTGATGTTTGTGGAACCCCTGGGGCCACCGAACCCATCTGTGGCTATATCCCCACATCCTGTCTCTGTGTGGCAAGCACCCTTGTCCCTATCCCACAGATCAGAAGTCAAGGCTCAGAGAAGTTATGTCCTGCTCAAGGAAGTACATGCACTGGATGGAAAATTCTCCATAGAGATGCACATGTATCCATTCCCTGAATCAGTGACTGGCGAGAAAATACACATTAGAGTCTGGGAATGGAGATAAGGATGATATGGTCCACCACTTCTGCTTGTATTTCATTCCTCATTGTTAGAGGGGCCGGCGGGTCCTTGACCCTGTGATTGCATTCTTGGTAGCAGTTTTCTTGGGGAAATCTTCAATACCAAGTAACCACGAAGACTCCTCTCCCAAATGTGATTACACTTTCAACCACATTCTGCACCTTTTTTCTCTAGAAAACTGAGCATCTTATGCAGAAAAATGATAAAAGTCCATTTGACTTTACTAGGGCGGAACTAAGAGAGTTTTTGAACTGAGATTAAATTGATAGATCAGGAGCTGCTGTCATGGTAATATGACATCAGGAGGATATCCAAGCTGTAGCTCTGACTGCCAGCATCTTACCAAAGTTCTAGTCTAGTGGCAAGAGCGCTTTTGATATATCAAAGAGATGGTGTTGTCTTTCAAACTGCGTTCATATTCTAACATCCTATCATCAGCAGAAAATAATGTCAGGGCTAACAGAAGATCTCTCTAACTTACTTATTTCTTTTTTTTAATGGTTTCAGTAGTCAGTGGGAGGAGGCATTGCAGGCCACCATTCGTGTCCAGCTGGAAATGAGCCGTGGCACTGGTTCTGCCCATGTCCACTGTATCCATTGTACCATATCCTTGGCCTCTCCCTGGCTCATATTTGCACTGCCACCCCTCCCCATGGCAGCTGCACCTCAATATTGGCAAAGTGTGTCTGATCAGATCTGTTAGGAGAGGAAACTTCAAAAGTCTCTGAGCCCAGGAAAGTAACTATTTTGATATGAAAGATGGACAGGGCTTTAAGCCATTCCTCTTGAATTCCTCCCTCAGTCTCCCACATCTAATATTAAACTCCCTCTTGGTCATTCCCTCTTTGCATTCCTCCATTGATAGGAAGCTCACCACATCACAGGCAGCCCATTAGAGCCACTCTCCTCATAAGCTTAGGAGCTGCATGAGTTAACACCTGCCATTCTTTCTAAACTCATCTCACATCCCATTGATGTCCAGCCACACTGATCCTATTCTTAGTAATGCCAGGCTTTGTCCAGCTTAGTGATGGTGACTTGGGGCTCCCCTGCCTGAGAGGGAGCTCTTGGCATGGCTGCTCATCCTTGTCCTTCGCTCTCAGTTCAGGTAGCGTCTCTTCAGGGCTGCCTTCCCTGACCACCCCCTCTCCAGTGGCTCCTCACTGCTCAGTCCCTCCTCCAGTCACTCGTCTATCACCACATCTTCTTCATCCCTTTCATGGCACTGACCACTGTGTGAAATGATCCGGTTGATGCACACGTGTGTTTACCTGAGAATGATTATATACTGTTTATGTGCGTGTTTATCTGTGTGTGATTATTCATTATGTATGTATGTTTACTTCTAAATTATCGTGTCCTGTTTATGTATGCGTTTATCTGTGTGCTATTAGGTAGTTTATGCACATGTTTACCTGTGTACCATTAAATACTGTTTATATGTATGCTTACATGTGTGATTATATACTACTTATGAACACGGTTACCTGTGTGATTATGTATTGTTTATGTACGTGCTGACCTCTTTCTGATTATGTACTGTTTAAGCACATGCTTTGGTGGTCTAGTGGTTAAGTTCTGGTGCTCTCACTACCGCGGCCCGGGTTCGTTTCCTGGTCAGGGAACCACACCATCCGTCTGTCGGTTGTCATACTCTGGTGGCTGCGTCTGGCTGTGATGCTGAAAGCCATGCCACCGGTGTTTCAAATACCAGCAGAATCACTCATGGTGGACAGGTTTCAGCGGAGCTTCCAGACTAGACAGACTAGGAGGAAGGACCTGGCCACCCACTTCTGAAAAGCTTGGCCACGAAAACCCTATAAATAGCAGCAAAGCATTGTCTGACAGAGCGCCAGAAGGTGAAAGGATGGCGCAATAAGACCAAGGCGGGTTCTGCTCTGCAGTGCACAGGATCACTAGGAGTCAGAGTCGCATCAATGGCACTAGCAACAAAAAGCACATGTTTACCTGTGTCCTGTTATTATCTCCTCCTACAGAACGTGCCATTGGGATCGAGGGGGTGCACCCATCTTGATCACTGCTGCTTCCTCGAGACCTGGCAGAGCAGCTCCTGTGGGAACACCTGCTGAAGGAACGGGTGTCAGGCCACTCCTGCTGCAAAGTGTCCCTTACTGAGGACCAACATCTGCCTCAGCAACGCCCACCACTGCTCATGGCTGTGACCTTGGGGTCAAGTCCGGTTCCTTTCGTCCCTGAGAGCCTGTTTGATGTCGCCAGCCTGCGATCTGTGACCTTTTCGTCTTTGAAGGCAGAAATTAAGTCTCCCCAGTGTCTCCTCTGCTGCAGCTTAAACATCTTCATTTTCTTCTAGGAAAAAATATCCTTTCAGACTCAGCTCAGGTGTCATTTCCTCTAGGAGGAAAATCTACCCAAATTTAGCTCCTCATTCCAGTTTCTTGGCATCTTTTGAGGACCATATCACAACATTTATCATCTTACTCTCCCTCTGGACTAGGCACACATTGGATGAAATTGTCTTGATCAAGGCCCTCGATAAAAACTCTGAATAGAGCCTAAGGATTAATTCCTAGGGATCCCACAAGGCTGATTTTAAGACAGTCTTTGGGTCTTAAACTTTGCTGAGATCATTTGAAGAAAAGATATCCCCAATATTCAGTCATTTAAAAAGATGTAATAGAAGCAGGAGGAGCCCTTACAAACATAGGGTGCAACCACATCATTTTCCAAATGAGAAAACTGTGGTCCAGAGAGAAGCTGATCACGTGCTGAGGGGCAGGGCCAGGGGCACGGGCTGGTGAGTAGAAGAGTCAAATTTGGGAGCCCAGGGTCACATACCACAGCAAGAAGGGGCTGACCCTGCCTTTCTGGACCCAAAGGGACCAGGGAGGAAGGTAGGAGAAACTTTCCCCTCTTGGGAAAGACCCTGAGGGTCAGGGGCCAAGTCCAGGTCAAGCAGGCTGAGCTTTAGGGCTGAGGATGCATGCCAAGCACAGAAAAACATCAACGATTGCCTGGGATGAGCAGCAGGAGCTGAGGTGCAGAGCCAAAGGTCAGAGGGCCTGAGATGATGGCATTTAGGAGTGAATAACTGGTACAAAGGCTGTGGCCAGCGCTGGCCAGTACCAGCAGAGTCTGGGACTGAGCCACTTAGAGGCAGACAAGACTGCCAATCAAACTGCTGAATCTTAACCTCTGAGGAGATGCTTGTGGGCCTTTTGGGGACCCCTGGAGACCCATGGAGAGAGGTTAGAACCTCAAGGGCGTCAGATCAATGGGGCTTCATTCAGGAGGTGGTGGTGGGGAGACATGGGTGTGAAATGGCTGAGGGATTCAGGAAAGGTGCAGTTAGAGAGAATCCTTGAAGGATGGAGGGTTTCAGCCCAGCAAATGAGTGGCGAGGGAGAGGCCATCAAGCCGGAGGAATGTCATAAGCAAAGACAAAGATATGAGAATGCAAGAGGAGGCGTGGATGGGGGCAGAGAGTGGAACATGCCAGAGGATGTTGGAGTCTGTGTCCTTTACCAGGCCTGCCTCGGGCACTCAGACACAGAAAGTTAACTTACAAATTCCATTCTGCCCTGGAGTGATCACAGCTTGAAACTTTAGCCAAAAATTGAAGGAAGAATTTGGGAAAGGAGAAATTCATTCCTGTAGACACAGAGTAGAAGGTTATTGGATTTTTTTTTTCATCTTTGGGAGGCAACCTGAAAAAGAAGGGGGTCATCGTTCAGCCCCATGCTCCCACCCTACTCCTAATTATGTAAGTATACCCTGGATTGCACAGGCGGTTCTCAATGTCAGGCCTTGGCTCTGAATCCACGGAACCCGCACTGGACCTCCCCAACAAGGTGGGACAACTGTGAGCAGCAATGATGCTGGAGATCCCAGCGGCCACTTGGGCAGTCTTGGAAAGTCACTAAAGCCAGCTGTGCTTCAGTATCTAGGTTTGTGAAATGGATCTTATAGCTTCCCCCTGAGATTGTCATAAATGTTATATGAGATTATATTTGCTAAAGGGCTACATAAACTGGTGGTACTCCATGAGTGAAGGACCAATCCCCCATCTTTTCTCCCTGCCTGCCTCTTCATCACCACTGTCGAAACATGAGCTCTGGGAAGGACAAGAAAGAACAGACATTTTTAAACACAACTTCTATCTTCCTGAAGGGCTAGACATTGTGATACAGTAGTAGCTCATTTAATTTTCACCATTATCCTGAGAGGTAGGTATTATTCTCTCTGGAGATGAGAAAAATTATCTTTAGAATATTCTGAGCCTGCCCTATAACTGTCCCTCTGTGCACACAGAGCTGAGAGTTGGAGCCACATCTGCCTATCCATGTCCACCCTCTCTGCAGTCTGTTGCAAGCTAGAGGATGCTTGATTGAGCATCTTCTCTGTGCACCCTTGACCAAAGTCTGCACCTGGGAGGGGAGCCCCTTCCCCTGTTAGAGTCAGGACCTGTGTAGGCAACATCCATGCAGTATGTCTTCAGTTTCCATGGTAGAGATATCGATGCTCCTGGGACAGATGAGAAAGCCAAGGGGCAGAAAGCCCTACCGGCTTGTCAATATCACTTAGCTAGAACACAGCAGAGCCAGAAAATTGGTTCCAAGCCCGTGCTCGCTCTCCTCTCCCGACATTCCCCGCCCTTCTTTGGTCTTTGATGCAGCTGGGGGGATGGTATGGAGAGAAGGAAGGGCTCTGTGTCCAGTGAGAATAGCCAGTGATGGAAGGCCACCTACATCCAGGGAGAGAGAATTGTTGCTGCCCTTGGAATGGCTTTGCAGAGAAGGCAGGAGTGAGACTGATGCTAAAAGGATGGGTCATCTTTGGAGGGGAGGCCAGGACCAGTGGTGTAACTTGGTCACATCTACTGGACTAGTGAGATATGGACACACCTAAAAATAACATGTTTTAAGATTCAGTATCCCAATCCTGTGAACATAGGATTCAAGACAAACCAGTGCTACCTCAATACACCTGGTCCTAAACCTTAGCCAACCTTGCTTAGGAAACAGGCTGAAATAGACTGGACTAGCTGCAGTGAGCTGTCATAATTATCAGTAGCAATTAGTATCACCACTCATTATTGTTAGAATTAATATTAATTTTTAGTGTTACCACTAATTATTAATCGTCATAATCTTAATACAGATCTGAGTACGTCTTCACAGGCGGTGCTCATTTGGATATATTTTATCTCTTTTGAACCTTACAACAAGCAACTTCCCTGATTGTGGTAAGGACTCTGGTTCTCAGTACCCAAGCTCTACCGCATTGTATCTGTGTGTCCTTCTGTGAGTCATTAACCTCATGGGGACTCAGTTTCCTGTCTGTGCAATGAGAATGGTGATGCCTGGCTCACAGGATCTTCTGGAGAATAAAATGAGGCAGGAGAGCACTTAGCACTGTGATAGTCACTTCCTAACTGGCAGCCACTACTGTGATTTCATCATTGTCGCCATCGTCCTGTGGTCACCAGGAGTTTCTAGGCCGTCTTTTGTGGGTCAGACTCCTACGGTCGACTCTCCTATCCACAACTCCCCATGTCTTCTTCCTGGCACTTCTGGGCACTGAGGGCTGGACCAGACCCAGACTCTACCAGTCAGACTGCTGGGGTGGGGTGGTGCCCACACAGAGGACCACTGGCACGGGGCTGCCAAGAGTAGCCCCATATAACCACGGACTCCTCCCCACTTGTCCCATGGCTTGACAATAATGGCTGGAGATATGCTGTGCTTCCCTTCAGACATAGTTTTATTTGCCCATCAAATGAGCTCAGTGGGCAAGTTTTGCAAAATGCCTCTTTGGGAAATGAAGACCCTGAGGTTCCAGGATGATTGCTTTTACTGCCAATCACTCAACTGGAAGAGCCGGAGCCAGGACATCCACTCAGCTCTCAGGTCTTCCCATTCTGTGCTCTTCCAATCAACCGAGCACGTGTAGGCAGAACATGCAAGGCCTCAGGTGGCGCCATTCTGTTGTCCAAATCCACTCCCTCCCCTGAAACCATGCTCAGTGGCTCGGCTTCCCCAGGCAGGTGTGAACACAACCTTCACCTCATCGAGAAAGTCCAATTGTTCAGCTACACTGCTGGGAGCCTTATGCTCGGCCATTCTCCTCCTTGAACCTGCGGTCTCCCGTTGTGCGCAGGCGTGCCCTGATGCCTGACACACTTATCAACTGCTGGATGGGGCCGAGAGTGTCAATCAGTGGGGGTGAGAACAAGCAGAAACGCCGGCTTTTCTGGAGTATAAAAAGACATTGGGATTGATTTGAACAGGATGCGTTATAAATCCTGGGTGTGGATCCGAGGGGTACTCAATGAAAAGCGATGAAGGGAAGGAGAGAAGAAAGAGGGGGGAGAGAGAGAATAAAGGAATAGAGGAAGAAAGCAGGAGAGAAGGAGGAAGAAAGGAGAAAGGAAAGGAGAGAGAAGACGGATAAGGGGAGTGACAGAGAGAGAAGAGAATGAAGGATGGGGACAGAGAGAGAGAAGGAGAGGAGGAGAGGGGGCAGGAGGAGAAGTCTCGCATTCCCGCTCTAGCTTGCTGGCTTGAATCCATTTAGAGAATGGAAGGAAAGGGACTGAGATCAGAGGAAACAGGCGGCAGGCAAGCTCTAGCCCCATGTTGATACATTCTCCCAAATCTCCTCCCTCCCTGGTCATGTCTGAACGTGAGTACACGTGTGTGTGCTTCTGTATGCATGTGTGTCTGTGTGTATGTATGTGTGCTTCTGTGTGTGTGTGTGTGTGTCTGAGGGAGTCCGCATACGTGTGCATGTGAGAAGTGGTTTACCGGTCATCCAGACCCACTACTTCCTTAGCCTGCACATCCACTCTCAGCAGCAGCCTGAGGATGAATTCAGCCACTCTATCTGCTGACGGGGCCCCTGCCGGACCTCCTCGTCCTCTCTGCAGGCTTGAAGGAACCAGATTGCCTCCAAAGTCGTGCTTCCTTTGCTCTGCCATGGAAGTAAATGGTGGTTCCCCCTTCCTCTCCTGGAGAGGTCTGGGGCTTCTAGTGCTTTGGGGCTGCCAATTGGGCAGGGCAGTAAGTCCATTTCATATCAGATCTCGTGAAAGCTTAAAACTGCCTTCCCGGCTAAAATTTCCTTTAGTGTCTACAAAAGAAGCGGGCAGAGTGCGCTCCGCTCTCTCTGAGCCCTGCCCCATGCCGCAAAGCTTTGCTCAAATGCTCAAGTTCAATAAAACCCCAAGAGCACTTTGCCAAGTCCTCCTCTGATTTTGAAAGTCGTGTATTTTGATCGAAATTTAATCCACATGTTCTTGATTTATTTACAATTAAATCATCAAAATATTATTTTAAGCGTTGTTTGATGTCTAGGAAACCTTTTGAGGTCTTTTTAATATGATTTTAAAAGCCTCTTTCCTTAAAAGCCGGAAACTTTGCTTTGCTGCATGTAAATAAACCCACTGGAGATGAGTGACTTTAGTCGAGAAATGTCAAGGCAGTTGACAGGGGTTTGGAAACAGCAAGTCCACGTTGCACTCAATAAGAACTGCAATCAGACCCACGGAACTTTCCCTTGTGATGTTCCCAGTAGCCCTTAGTCAGGCATTCAAAGTTTACCAGTCATCTGAAATGTTTCATCAAAATCAGCGGTTGTTTTCCACGGGGAAGGGCAGCGGCTGACATTTAGTGGGTACCCTGGGCACTGCAGTTGACACTTCAAACACAGGACCTCCCGTCATTGCTACTGACAGCCTAATGCCATGAGCATCATGATTCTTTTTCACAAATAAGGAAGCAGGATCTCCAGGAGGTTAAGTCACCTGCCGGTCGTCATCTGATTATATGGGATTGAAACTCAGGTTGTTCAGACACCGAAGTGCTGCTCCACCCACATCCCCCTGCCCCTTCTCCAGGTGCAGTCAAAAAATGGCGAGGAGCATTACAATGCCAGTAGACACAATGAGTCTGGCGTTTCTTTGGAGCTTTGCAAGTGTGCATCGTGAGAGTTCCAGGCGAGACACACGCACATTGAACACACAGCAGAGTCCTGACAAATTGCTGATACCTCTTTTAAGGCTGATAGCTGTCATTATCAATTACTTCATTGGATTCTCCCAACACATGGTAATGAAGGTAAGGCAAAGATTATTAATCACATTTTTAAGTTAAGGAAAGTAGCCAATGAATTAAGAGCAAACTGCCAATGTCTCCTCTAGCATTAGCAGGGGTCAGAAAGGAGCAAGTTCATCAGCCCAAAGAGATGCGCCTTCCACTGGGGTGTCTGGCAGTAGGTTCTGAAACAGTGCTGTCTAATTTGCTAGCTACTAGCCATATGTGGTTATTTAAATTTCACTTTTAATTAATTAAAATAAATAAAGTTAAAAATTCCATTTCTCAGTCACACTGGCCGCATTTTAAGTGCTCCATATCCGCATGTGGCTGGTGGCCACTGTGTTGGACAGCACAGAGCGGGAAGACTTCCATCATCCCAGAAAGTTCTATTGGGCAGTACCCGTCTGAAAGCTCTCCAGCTTGGCCACTCGTGCCTGGCATTTTAAATTAGTCATATTGTGAGCACCGTCTCCCTTTTCCTCTACATCCTTCAATGTGCTGCTATCTGACTCCCATCTGGGGTTCCTGTGACCCACCCCGTCCCCTCCTAATTCATGACCCACAGGTAACCAGTATCTGAAGAGTCATGCGAATGCCAGGAAGGGCTGCCTTCCCTCGCAGCTTAAATGCTCCCGGGTGAAGCTGTACAGCCGCTACGCCCTGCTGTGTTTCAGCTAATCTTCTGCAACATGGAAGGAGGGGCTCGGGGGAGGAAGAAGAAAACTTTTGGAAGGTGAGGCACAGCAGGGAGATGAAGTGGCTGCCACGGAGGCAGACATCTGTGCCCAGACAGATAGAGTTCCACAGATACGATCTTTGTGACTATCCTTCTGAGAGATAAACAACTTGCCAGAGCAGTGTGCGGGAGGAAGTGCCCCGCTGAGAAAGTGGTGTTCAGAGGCCAGACTCTCAGCCCCTGCGGTCAGAGACCCAGGGCGAGGAAGGCGGGGGAGGGGAAGGAGGCAGCCCCTGCACAGCACAGGTGACAGGAGTCACAGGGCCCAATGCCACAGATGTCAATAGAGAGAAATGTGTGAGCGTTGGCACATGAGGGGGTAAAGGTTCTGTGAGAAAAAAAAAAAAAGGCAGAAGGAGAGAAGGTGGTGATGTGCATGTTTAGCTCTGTCTCTTGTCATATATCAAAATGGGGTGTATTTTGAGGGTAAGGATTGGGATTTACATCGCAAACCTGCTACTTGTCAGCTCTGCAGTTCTGAGTGACTTCTCTAGACTTGGTTTTACCATCCAGAAAATGGGATATTCTTTTAAAGAGACACTGTAAGGCTGTAGCAAGATTTCTTGAAGGAGAAACAATAAGTTCTTCCGTGAATCAGATTTAGATAGAGGATGAATGGACGGATGGATAGCTGGTTGGATGGATGATGAAAGGATGGATAGATGGATAAATGGATGAATCTATGCATGGATAGGTGACGGATGGATAAGTGGATGGCTGGATGAATGATGGAAGGATGGATAGATGGATGAGTAGATAGACGGACAAATGGATGAGTAGATAGAGGGACGGATGGATATGAATTCTATTAAAATGTTTCTTTTTGACGAGTAGTATATGTAAGCCTTTCTCTTCCAGGAGCCTGGTAGCTTTTCCAGGAATAGGGTTGGATATAATTCAGTCTTATACCCTCACAAGCAGCACAAGTAGCATAGATTCAGGTGCATCTGCTCAGTGAAACCTAGAAGGAAGAGGAAGAGGAGAAAAGGAGGGAGGGAGACAGAAGGAGACAGGGAATCTAACGGGAGCATATATTTTAAACTTAAGTTATTTATATAAGGCACCTTCTTAAGATTTTGTCCATTTAAAAAAACTTCAGAAGACGATGATATCTTGAGATTTGAGACTGGGTTTAGAATAAGATTGCAAATAAAAGTATAGGATACTCAGTTAAACTAGAATTTTAGAAAACGAAGAAGTGTTTTTTCTTAGTATGTTTCATGCAATATTTGAGACACATTTATACTTAAATAAATGTTGCTATGAAATTCAAATGCAACCAGGCGACTTGTATTTTATATGGCAACCCTAGCTTAGGGTAAAGGAAAAAACAAGAGGCTTTTGGGCTTGTTATTAATCTTTGTGTATTTGAGCATATTTTACCAAAAAGCTACTCAGTGGGATCCAGGGAAAAGCCTGGTTAATCGTAAAGGCACAAGCATTTCCCATTGCTCATTGTGCAGACGTCTTCCTCAAGGCCAACACAATCACTTAGCCAAGTACATATAATAGCATCCCAAATGTAGCCAATGATTCCTAACACTGGTGACTCGCTACTTTTGGAGGGACTTGGAGCTTTCGATATGGATGGGAAGGGCAGAGTGAACTGACATTTTCGGAATGAACGGGGTTTAGCACATAGTAGAATGGAAAGGACGAACCAGACACAAAAGACTTCCTGACTGACCAAGTCGCAGCCATGCCCGTGCTTCAGTAGCACTCCCACCTGGAGGCAGAAGTGGCCCAATAGACTGATCGGAAACCGTGGAGAATCCGCAGATTCCAGCATGCGTTCACCAATCCATCGTCTGTCACGCCTCAGTACTTTGGAACAGCATTCCCCCTTCCCTCACATTTTTACCTAGAGTTTGCATTTCTCAACCACATTCCCACCCTGCTAAAAGCAGTTATTTCTGAGTTGGTCTTTTCTTTCTATTATTACCCACTAAATACCTCCTCCCTATCGGGGCTGGGTCCCATTCTTCACGATCATCCAGCCAGTCTAAGTACATCATTTTTTTCCTGCTTTCTATTCTATGCTGTTTCCTCTAAGTTCTCACCCGGGAAGAGGTGTTCTTCAGAGAATTCCTCCAATATGAGGAATAACTAAAGGTACGCTTTTCTTTTGAAGAATTAGGAATAGCAAAGGCATGCACTTTTTGCAATATAATGTGTGTGGGTATATTTGTGTATTTTCCCTTATTGTATATCACTTTTTTCTGGCAATATTTGATCCCATCACCCTCTTTTCAAGACACCTCTCCTTCCCATTCTGAAGTGATCTTTTGAGAGTGGCAGTGATGTTACAATAGGTTGGAGTTGCTATTATTAAAAATTACTACTTTTTTTGACTATGTTGCTTTTGTTACCCAGTGGGATTTTGATTCCAGACATTCTTCTTGCTTTGCATCCACTGGGAAAGTGATGAAACCATTCATTATTTAAAAGTTTGGAAACCACAAGAACTACAGTATCTAACCAGATTGGATTGACTTTTTAGCTCTTTTGATTAATAATTCATAAACCTGAGGATATGTGAATTGGGTGAGCACTAACCTGCTAACAAAAGGAGAGTAGGAGATGAATGTTAACATGGCTTCTGTGTTATTTTACTTAACACTTTGGACCAACAAAACAAACCCATGTGTCATGGAACCTGTTTCATAGTTTCAATCCACAATCAATATTTCATGATTAATGGGCCCATATGTTCACACAGGGCCCCTGCTGTACAAAAGTTGCGCGCGCATCCCCCGTGTGACGATGTACCAAATACCTTCTCTGAAAAGAAACAATTTTGCTTTCTATAATGAGAACTCATGTTCAACTTGCTTTCTGAATTGTTTTGGTTTTAATTTTTTCTTTCTGGATTTTATATAACATAGAAGGCTTCGTTATACCAAGTAAGGGTCGGATGTCAAAGTGGTAATTTACCCTGTTACAGTATTGGAAGTTTCTGCAAATAGTGGAACTTAGAGAGTTATGTAATTTGCAAATAACATATTTTTTAAACCTAGGGTAATATTATGCACTGTAAAAATTATTTCAATTGGCATCTTAGGACCTGATTTTTGTGCTCTGTCTCTGTCATTTACGAGGTGTGTAAGCTGGGTCAAGCCCCTGCTTTATCTCCCTGAGGTTCGTTTTCTTAATCTATTATGTGATGAATAAAACTAGACCTTTGGTATTGCTATGAAGAAGGAAGCAAGGCTCTATCACGCATCTACACAGGATCTGGTTTATAGCTGCTCCCTCCTCATTTATTACATTAACATGTGTGAAATGTTAAATATCTTAATATTTATTAAAATTAAATATTATTAATGTTATTTAAACGATTTTCTTAGACAAACAATATTAAGCCACACTGTTGGTATGATGTATAGTGTATTAAAAGCACTTGATAAGTTATAATCTTTTAAAACCATTGTAAAGGATCATTGTTAAATATCGTTTAGCATCATCATTAAGTATTGTCTATCATTTAAAGTGGTAGCTATGGAGTTGCTTTCACGTAGAAGTGAGGTACGTTTTTCCCTTCTATGAAACTTCATTGTAAGAAGAGAATTAGCTTAGTAATTTATCAATGCAGGGTATTCTAAAAAGATAAGGCATAAGAAAATTCATTCTACCAGTTTTCTCAGAAAATTCCCAGCTTCTGATTGATTGGGGTCAATTTTAGCTTATGCCTAGGAAGATTTCACATCAAATTCCTTAGCTAAGAGTATCTGATAAACAGGCGCAAGGATTTCACAGATTTAAAACAAGTAAACCAAGCAACGACCAATAAACCATTCTGATGTGTTAAGACGCACACAATGAGTACTTCCTTCAGAAGACCGCTGGCTTGGGAATCCGGTCACTCCTGCCCGTTTTCTGCCCAGAGATGCCTGACTCCAAGTCATCCTGAGAAGGGGCATTGGGTTTGGCTTATTTAGCTCAGCAGAACTGGAAATGGACTGGCTTTTTCTTCGAGGAAAAGTAACACAATACAGGAAGATAGCTTGATTTGGAATTTTTATCGTAACTATTTACAAGTGCGTGAACTAAAGTCTGCGCATATTCAGTTCTGACTTTTCCTCCTTTGTCAATCCTGAAAAAGAAGACTTGACTTCCAAATCCTGTCCCCAGTGTCCTCAAGATTAAAGGTAGGAGAAAGTTTACATTCTGGTCCCTTCAGCTAGTGAACTAGAAGGGGAAGCAAGATTTCTAAGTAACGTTCCCTCAATTTTCCAGAAGATTCTATTACCAAGAACTTCCACTCTTAGAACTCTGAAATGAGGAATGGTTTTACAATGGTCTTTTGCCTGTGTGATTATTTAAGCACTTTTAAAACCACAGGTTTTGTTTTTGGGGGGCAGATGGGGTCTTCCCAGACAGGAATCTTTTCCTGCCTTTAGTTACACCCAATCTTTTCTCCTTTCCAAGATTAAAGACTGATAGCGCAGAAGCAAGGGCTGTCCTACACCCTCAGCTTCTGACAGCTACTGCACAGAATAATAAGGATTAAAAGGTGTGGATGGAAAGCTCCAAATCCAGTTCCCAGCAAAGGAAAGAGGCTCAGTTCCCCTCTGCTCTGTACCTTGGTGTTGGTGGTATTTGCTGCCAGCCTCAGCATAGTGCCTTCCACTCTCAATTGTCAGGCACGGAGACAGAAGCCTGGAGAGGGACAGCATGCCATTTGCCGAAAGTCACGCAATATCTGGAAGCATACTAGGGTCTGACCCTCGCCGTCTTCCTGCATCCCTAGCAGGCAGGGGATGGGAAAAGGGAAACAAACATGTTTTGAGGCCCTGCCACGTGCCAGGTGTTGCACCAGGGACATTCCTGCATTTTCGAATTTCGCATATTCCACAGGGGCCACTCTCTCAAACCTTTTGTTGGGTTAGGTGCCTGCCTCCCCTTCTGGACCTACTTTGAGAATTATCCCCCACCCCGAGGCTCCAGCTTTGGGAGCTGCCTGCAGGGGCAGGGGCTGGAGGCCATCACTGACTCTCAAGCAGACTCTGCTGCTGCAAATTCCAAACAGCATTTAACAGAAATTACCGACATTTGTCTTGGTGTGAGTTTTTTTTTCCATCAGGGATTAGGAAGAGCAATCATCTCCTGCCTCTCATCAATTACTTTCTCCTGTATCTTTTGCGTTTTCCTGCAGAACCATTTTGCAGGTACAACAGAGCGATCTTTAGAGATAATCTGGTGATTATTACAAATTCAGCCTCTCACACTACAGGCATTAAGAGATGAAAATTGCCTGAAGTCCACTGTTCTACACCCAATCTGTACCTCTGGACTCCTGTCCCGAGGTGAAAATGCAAACAGAGGAGATATTTAGAATCGTTTTGACAGTTCATAAAATTAAGCAGGGATTAGGGAATCGCTTTTTTAAATAATGCCAGAGGGTGCACACAATGGTAATCATATCATCCCGTACCCGGGTCCAGTCAAAGTTGAGCGGACTATGTAGGAAGAGAGAGAGGAAAAATGTCAGATTATTAAATCTGCCATGTATCAGCTGTTGAAAATCCATTTTTAAACTTTAAATTAACTGCCTGCCTAATGGAGACGCTATCCCCGGCTCCCAACATCATCTCGTCCTTCTCCTGTGTCTGTTTTGTTCAGACAATACATGATTTGGCTTCGACGTCTATGCACATGACTCTATCTAGTCAGAGCGGATGATTGTATAAATATGCATGTGGCACAAATAGTTTAATTTTAATTGGGACGGAGTAGCTGATGTTAAAACCATTTGCGTAATTTTGAATATTGAATGTGATATCAAGCCTGTGACTGGTCCTATTAGATACCAAAAAGGGGACTCATTTTAATTGCAGTGTGGGACAGGAGCCTGAGTCCTGTATCATGTTCTAGTCTGTCTCCTAAGTGCTCGGTAATTTTGACCAACAGATTCCCTTTCCCAGGGTGTTAATTTCTCTTAATGCCATTGGAGGATTTTAGACCAAAGTGATTTTAAAGTGCCATTTTGAAAGATAATGATCAAATTTTCTTCATGGGCCGAAGAAGAGCTCTTGATTCTCAGTGTATTAGTCAGAAAAGTCTAGGCTATGCTGTAGTAACAAACACTCCCAGATCTCAGTGGCTTAACAGAATGATAGCTTATGTCTTCATCAAGCTCTATATCCTATGTGGCTCAGCATGGGATTTCATCCAGGGATCTAGACTAACAGACTCAACCCTCTTCTAGCTTCTTTGTCTGAACACAGCATCTTCCCATTTGCCATGATAGGGAAAGAGATTGCTGGGATGTGGCATGTGGAGTCTTCTAAACTTTTTCCAGAAGTGTCAAATGTCAATTCTATCCACAGCCCATGTCCGAAAGTAGCCACATGGCCCTGACTAAATGCAAAGGGCTGTGGTGTGTGGCAAAGCAAGTGGAACGTTTGTTGATTGCCATTATGTCTGCCATCAGAAAATTTTCCCCTCTCTTTGACAAAAGAAAAAAAAATTAAGTTAAAACTTCAAATAGGGATGCAGTTAGGCCTGAAAGACCCTAAAATATACATTTTTACATTTGGAAAGGGGTGGAGCAGTGGATGGCCTTTGCTGCTGTGACTTTGAAGTTGTAACTAAACTTCCCATGCAGCCCCTAACGAGGTATCTGGATTGTTGCTGCATCACTGCTGTTCATATGTACCCAGAGGGGCGGATGGAAATCACGAGAACAGCTGCGCTCTTTGGTGCAGGAGCCTGGTTGTGGAAAGTATCACCTGAGAGGTGAGACAGGGACGGCTGGCCTCACTGCAAAGAGGAGAAATGTGGACACTCACGGAGAGTAACAGTTGTAGAAGAGTGGTCTTGAATTTCCTCTCTTCTCAAACTGCACTCACATCCCCAACACCCACAGTCTCCGTCAGCACCCATTGACAGTGCTGGCGGAATCTCAGGAGTTGTGTCAGTGTCCCAAAAAAGAGCTGGAATCATAAACAGCTCAATTTAATGTAGGAGAGAGGGGCATCCAAGTTTAATTGTGATCTCCAACCTTACAGATAATTTGCATTTGCTGTTTTAAATATATTTCTAAACACACACATACCCCACAGAAACAGTCTAAATTTGTTGAGAGCGTCCTGGATCAAATGCAACAAAAATTGAACTCTTTATTTCATGCCTCTGATGCCAGCTCTGAATCCAGGCCTTGGCTTCCAAGAACCACGGAGAATGATGGGCTGAGGGCTCATCCCAGGCAGGAGAATTGGGGCCTAACCAAGGACATTCCTCCCCTCCAGTGTAGAAAATCCTATCACATCTGTCTCGTGGGATTTCAGAACTAGTAAGGACTAACATAATGGGTGCTTCTTCCTCTTGAATAGGAGTGCTATTGCTCTCATTCCTGTCCACCTCCCTCTAACACCTTTGTATTGGGTCTGGTGGTGGAGCCACAACTAACTTGTATTTTTATTCAGGAAGAACTATCCTCAGACTTGATATATTGAGCTCCTGGTATATGATATATTCAATATATACATGATATATCCTGACATATGAGATGCTGGATTTTGAGTCTGATGCTGGGGCTGGCTGGGACTTTTGGATGATCGCTCCTTGGGAAGGAATAAGTACATTTTGCATGAATAAAGGAGGAAAGTGGATACTTGTGACCTGTGAGGGGCAGACGGGGAAGGACTATAACATCCTGAAAACATTTTCTATCCCTCCTAACAGAACGGTCCTTGTGGAAATATAATCCCACCCACCACAGTGATGCCAGCCTTGGTCTTGTGGCTCACTTTGGCCAAGAAAATGTGAGTGGCAGTGACAGGTGCAGGTTCTGGACAGAAGTTTTTAGAATCCTTGTATGGCTCTACTCTCTTCCTTTTGTCTCTTCTACAAGACCTGTATGTCCCACCTGGAGAGGCATGCCGCAGAGCCACAGACGTCCTGTCACTTCTGTACTGAACATAAATATGAACTGCAAATAAACTTTTGTTACCATGAACCGCTGTGGTTTTAGGATTGTTTGTTACACCAGCATAGCCTAAGCTGACCAATACAACTGATTAATTCCTACAGAGCCCAGCACAAATTCCCCTGACATCAAACCCTTCCTTGCCATCCAAATTGCCATTCCTTTGATTCAGGTCACCATCAAATTTCTTCTTGAATTTTGCACAAGTACTTTGATCACTCTTGCTCTGTTCTTGCTCCTCTATGCTCCACTATCCACATGTAGCCAGAGAAATCTCTGCAAAATATAAAACACATCTTTTCTCTTTCCTCCTTAAAACCCTTCAGTGGCTCACTGTTAGCTTCAGAATAGAACCCAGACTGCTCTGTCTTTCTCCACAGTGCCTGTTATCCAGTCTCTGCCTCTGGGTCCCCACCCTTCTCTCTTTCACACACTCTGTTCCAGCCCTCACCCCTGAGCCGTAGTTCTGCTCACCTTTCAGTCTTTGCATTTGCTTCTCTGACTTCCCCATTCTCTCTACTAGGCTAATTCTTTCTCATGCATTACATGTCAGCTCATGCTTTGTCTCTTTTCTATATCCCTCTCTGACCACCCTTCCTTCATGGGCAAAGCCATTGCCCCTTTCTGGGGTTCTGCGGCACTCTGTGCTTGCTGCTATCCTGCCCTGCTCTGTTCTTTTCCGTTCCTTCCAGGCCTATTACAGAGCCCAGAGCACAGGAGATTCTCAATGAGGTAGATGAATGAATGAATGAAGTGGAGGAATGAGTGAACTACTCACCATCTTTTTGGATGTATATAGAGATTCTAGCATGCAGGCAGTGCTGATGCCAGAGGGACAGGAAAGGAAGAGTGAACATCATAATCAAAGAAATGAGGAGGAAATCCCAGGTCTGTACTACACTGTCTGGCTTTGGATTCACTCTCCTGCAACAGTCTCAACTATGGATGGAGGGAGAACCCGGAAAGGAGGCGTTCCCTTCCCTCTTCCCTCTTTCTCTCCTCCTCCCCCACAACAGTCCGTTGCCTTTTGTCTGGGGCGTGTCCTTCTATGAAAGGAGGAAAAAAGTCTAGGAGTGACAGAATGGATAAAAAGGTTGAAAAGGGGGCCCTCTGGGAACTCAGCGTGCTGGGACCATGTGGTCCAGGGAAGAGAATGCGGATGGGTGACTTAATGTGTCTTCAATTATATATAAGGTCACGTGGATGCTAATCAGCAAGCAGCTGTCCTCTCTCCTCTGCAAGGCCAGAGCAAGAACAGAAAGGCTTACTATGCCTCACGCAAGAGCTACAACTGACCAGACCGACTGATCAAATATTCCTCACGATCCTACCAGGTACCTAAGAGAGCTGAACCCTCGAGGTGTCGTCTTGTTAATGGTCCAGAGCAGAGGCGAGCTGGCAGAAGTCCTCCAAACAGTACCCAAAAGACACAACCACTTGCACAAGTGATCATTGTAGCTTATGATTAAATGCAATGATCTGAAGTCCGCACCTCCAGCCCGGGTCCTGCCACCTCTGCCCTTTGGGGAAGTTGTAACTCTTCTCTGGGTCTCAGCCACCTTAACTGCAACATGGGGAGCTAAATAATAATTAGCCAATGTCTTTAATATCAGTTACCTTTCTCAATTAATCTTCCCTGCAACCCTAGGAGGAAGGCACTATTATTGTCTTCGTTTTACGGATGAGAAAAGTTAGAGATGCTAAATAGTTTGTCCAAGGGCATTTTACTAGAACCCAAACTGAAAAATCAGAACCTCCATGGTCATAGCCCAAGCCCTAAACCAGTAACCACCCCCTGACTGTTTCTCTAACTCTTCCTCGGCTCACCCCATGCACTCCCATCCACAAACACACCCATTAACCCCCAACCCTACTTTTCCTGTTCTCATTAATCCTTACCGCATCGGATCTCTACTTTATAATGTACCATTTTATCATGTTATTATTATCGCTCTCTCCACTAAAATGTAAGCTCCCCAGGGGCAGGGACCTCTATCTATTTGGCTCACTCATGTATTGTGAATACCTAAAAACAGCCTGAGACTTGCTAGGTACTCAATGACTGTCAAATGAATGAAGGAATGCTGCTGAGTTGGAAGTACGACCCAAGGTAAGGTTTCCATACAATGGCCCAGAATCCCACTCCAGTCTCAGAATGTCACCTACTCCATAGCTTGTGAGGCCGGAGCTCTCACAAGGGTCACAAGCTCATCCTCCACCTTGAGTATGTTCACCCTGCAGTAGCTCATTCCAAGGGACTGTGTGTGACACCATTGAGGGTAAACAGCCTACAAAATGATGAGGGTTATCATTATTTTCCTTAGGGCTCACTGGGGGATGGGAGGTAGTAAGGTAACTAGACTCTAGACAAGAGCTTCCCCGAGACTCCAGCTGTGTCTGACCCCACTGATTCTCTCACAAAGTACTAGAGCTGGAAGACGTCTCTCACATTGAGAAAAGCAGACCCTTTGAGATTCCCCGTGGCCCACATGTGAAACCCAATACCACCAGCTACACAGGCCCCTTCCTCTCGCTTGAGAACAAATGACAGAATGTTCCGCAGTGTTTGATGGGACCAGAGGGAGGAGGTGAGTGTAAATTTCAGTATGAATTGATGACACTTAGTCAGCCAGCTTCTAAAGCAAGGGGTCTGTGAACTTTCCCTGAGGACCGGCCTAGGAAATGTGTTGACCTGATCTCACACAGGGTCAGATCCGGGGGGAGACGCTGGGGGTCCTCAGGAGCCAACAGAGAATACACAGCACTGTGGCTGGGGTCATTCCCTGGGTGCTGACTGTTGTCACCGACTACACTTTTGTAAAGACAGGCTCCCGGAATGGTTGTCTGGTCAATGGATGCTCTGAGCTGAAGTTTGGAGAAGTGATCTAGAGGGACACGCCATCTGTTTTACACATCAGAGGTTGCAAACCTCACTGCCTAGAGCACTCAGGCGATATGAAAAAAAGAGTGAACTGGCTGTTGGGGGCTGGGCAATATACAGAACACGCATCCTGTCTAAACGGGGCAGCCGCTTCTCTGCTCCGACCAGCCTTTGCCACGAGAAGAAGGAAGAAGTCTAGCTTTTGTTTAGTTTTAAATTACTATTATGTTTATGGGAAAATCCCCAATCAGTAAATGTTGCCAAAGAGCAAAAATTTCAATTCAAAGGAAGGTAAAGTCAGGAGACGGCAAGTGATGTTTGGTTGGGGTACCTGCTAAGCTGTGCTGGCACTTTGCTCTCATTCTCTGGTTTCACTTTCCCAGCTTTTCTCAGAGCAATATACCCTCTCCTGATTTTACAGTTGAAGAAGCCGTGGGGCAGGTGGGAAAAAATACTTGTCAAAGACTACATGGCCAGTTAAGCAACTAAGACCAGTTAAGGCACAGCTCTTTCTGACTGTACTCACACTCTTTCTAATTCACAGTTGAGCATTTTCTCCTAGCCAGAGTTGCCCCACAATGAGCTGATCATTCTCGTTAAGTAATGAGCTTCCTGTTACTTTGAGCAGTCAAGCAAAGGCTAGATAATCTCCTTCCAAGAATGTTATAAAAGGCAGTCTTACTTTGAAAATGAAATGAGTCCAGATTATACGTAGGATTCCTTTCAGCGCTACAACTCAAATTCTTTCAAAATTTTGCAGCTTTCGGTAGAGAAATCCTTGCTCCATAGATTCACTTGGAGTGGAATTTAAGATGAAAAGCCGACCCTGAACATAGAATTTTTATATCCAGGGAATGATGGAAGTTTTGGTGAAAAGGTAGCATATTAACTCTTAATGATTTGTTTTTTCAAATGAGACTTTCTTGCTATTCTTAATCCTTTGAAGTCTGAGTCTGTGAATGCACAGAGAGTTCACCTAACAGTTTGTAGTCTTGTAAATTCATGTCAGTGGCAGCAATTAAACCTACAAGTAGATGACAGCCTCTTAGAAGGAAACCAACAATACATGTATACTGTATTTTATATTGAAATCACTATAATTATTATTTCTAGAAAATAATGTGTCTGAATAGGGTTGACTAGAAAATGAATCATAAAACAAGATAATAATATTAAATAGACCACATTAAATTATTTCTGGAACAAGATCATAGATAGATAACTAGCTTGCTACATAGATAGAAATAGCTACAATGAAAAGTAAATATATACAGCAATTTTCAATATGCATTGCATTTTTTTTTACATTTGCTAGTTCACTTAATCAATGCAACAAATTCCGGCTTTGCTTTTAGCCTAATTTATAGAGAACACAGCATTGCGTTAAGGATTTCAATACCAGGAACTTAGTCCTCAAAACAACTATAAGAGAAAGTCCTTATTACATTAGTGTTATTATTCTCTTTTAAGGATGACAGTCAAGAGCTTCAAGAAGGTGCCATGCCTTAACCAAAGGTGCTGGGCTGGTCAGCGTTTCAACCAGCCCTAGGAGGAAAATCTTCTCGCAACTCTAATTTTTTTCAATAACATCAAGCTATATCAGAAAAGAGAAAACATTTTTCATTGAATTGCCAGTAGTTACACATGGGTTTTAAGGCTAAATAAGTATACAGAGTAATAACCACGTTTAAGACGATACCAAGATTACTACAATGAGAATTAGGAAAATCGACACGACCGATTTTCTTGGGCAACACTCCCTGCCATGTATGAAGTCAAATATCTTGGATATTGAAAACTGATAAAGTATCTTTTAAAATTTCTAATTGATAATCTTAATGGACACTAAGATGTACCAATTTGGAGATATTACGCACTCAATAGCATTTGTTTAATGAGCAAAACAAATGAAGGAAAAAATCACCCTTACCCACTGAGTGTTTAGGAAAATCTATTTATGTGGTATAAGGAAAAACCCGGTCCTCCGCCTCCTGTGTGTCTCCTTTCCTCTCACACCACTACCACATGCACAACATTTCTGACTCCAGAGTTGTGGGGATTTTTCCCACAGCAAGTGGTTCTGCCACACCAGATGAATGTCCTACAGTCTAATTCAATTCTGACACCATCTACCTGGAGACAGCTTTGAATCCCAGAGGTTAAGGGCTCAGTCCCAAGAGACTGCCCCTCATTTCAGATGTCGATCGCAAGTAGCACATCCCGCCATTACTCGAAACTTCTGTCCTACTTGGTGTACTTACGGGGACCAGTTTATTAAAGGTTGTGATAAAGGATACAGATGAACAGCCAGATGAAGCGATACATAGGGCGAGGTCTGGGAAGGTCTCGAGCACCGCAGCTGTTGTGCCCCTGGAGTTGGGGTGTGTCACCGTCTCGGTACATGGATGTGTTCGCCAACCTGGGAGCTCTCCAAACTGCATATGGTCAGGATTTTATGGAGGCTTCCTTACATAGGTATGATCAGTTATTAGCTCCATTGCTCCCCTCTCTGGAGAATGGGCCAGAAGGCTCAAAATTCCAAGCTTCTAGTCACCACTTTTTCCCTCTGGTGACCAGCCTCCTTCCGGGAACCATCCCAGAGCCCACCGAGAGTGACCTCATTAGAACAAAAGACACTCCTATCACCCGGGAAATTATAGGGTTTCAGGAGCCCTGTGTCAGGAATCAGGGGCAGGGACCAATATATACTTTTTCTATTATCTCACACATGCGGGATTGCTATCACGGGGTAGAGTAGTTCATCTCCCAGAGTTGAGGTTTATTGTTACCACCTGTGGGTACTCTGCTCTGAAAGTTCCATGTAGCAGTGAAATCCAGAGTCGCCGTGAACCTTAGAGAGACAAGAAAACCCCCCCAGGAGACATGGAGTACTGCAAACTGAGTGGACTTCAGCATAGGTCAACTTCAGACCAAAGCTCAACCCAACCAGTGAGGTATGGGAAGCTCATTTCTCCTCTCTGAGCACTGCTTTCTCATCCGGAAAGTGGAGAGACTTTTTCTTAAAGTGTTCTCGTAAGCAGCACTGAAGATCTTACATTTATTTATTTACTTATTTTTTTAATATCGCTCTGCCTTTTTCCATAAATGATTTGAAGTGCCTTACAAAAGTATACACAATGCCAAATGAGGAATAAGTATTGAAAACAAAGAGTTAAAAAAAAAAAGTTATACATATTGATTCACACAGCACATCGCACAATGAACATTTCTTCTTCCTTTAACTTGTCAGGTCTCTTGGCGAAATATCATTTAATCCTGAGAGTAAAAATATGTCTGGAAATAGAGATGAATGAAGTCAGTCATCTCTTCCCCTCTCCCTGCCCACCAGAAAAAATAAGAGGAAAGGAAAAATGAGAATGCCAGGATAGAATTCTTTCCTTTCTCCATGGTCCCCAATGGCCTGGCCATTGAAAAGCAAGACATGATACCTTAGCTGAAATATCTTGTGAATCTTCTCAAATTGCTTTCATTAGTTCTAGGCTCTGAAAACCATGAACATTCACTTACCCCATCCTAGCCCATCCTGCCCCATATATTTTTAATTATTCCTTTAGGAATTTCATCCTCAGTTGTCATATCACTAAATATCTTTGGAGGCCCCTATGTCATATAGGTAACAGATTGCTGTCCAGTCTTTCTTGTGATGACAGTGAAGCAAGGGTCAAAGGGGCCCATGTCCTCAGTGTTGGGGTGACATTCTGCTCTGTACTCCTTTCTGGTGATGAATGAAGGCTCTGAGAGGGGACTCCTAAAAGGAAAGTATAGATTTCATGTCTGGGGTCTCCAGCCGTCCCAGGTTGCGTGATAATTCCCAATCATGCCTTGGGATATCGTACTTCCTCTGCACATCTACTATGCAAAGTTATCACACATGAAGAAACACATTATTTGGAAACATTAGGCTACAAATCAGCATAGTCTAAAATCAACCACTTTAGAGGAGTCACCGTTTGAACTTTGGCTAAAATGTGGGATAGCGGGGTCTCAATCACATGTAAACTTCTATGGAAAAGCTGTGGGAGACTTGGGGGCAGAAAGGTACTTGATAACACAAAAGGTCAGGAAGAGACTCTCTGGCTGAGACAAAACAGAGTGCAGAGGAGAGAAGCAAGATGGCGGCCGCCAGCCAGAGAGTTAATCCCTTCCTTATGCCATACAGCTGGTGGCAGGTAGGCTACACAGTCTCCCACTCTTACCAAGCTTGGCTCTGTCTGGAAAGTTAGTTGTTAAAACAGGGAGCTAGGAAAAGTGAAAAGAAGAGAAATGATGTTTTGATAGGAAGAGATGAAATGGGTTTCTCACTTCCTGGGCAAGAAGGGCGAAGAATCTGGGTCCTCCAAGAGGACTAAGGTGGTGTCTTTGAGCTCTGATGTGATTTGACGCACCCTTTCCTTGTGGTCGGTAATTCAACAATATTGATTAGCTGTATCAATGGCTCATTATTCCAACTCAGTTGAGGAACTAATATGTGGGCAACCAGTTTGAGAACATAATTGACTGGGCGTGTACTAGTTCCCCAATTTTGTTAGAAGAAAGAATAGGATGTTAAAATAAATGAGAAGAAACTTCAGAGATCATCACATCAAATACTTGTATTGGGAAAATTTGCCACCTTGTGACAACACCTTTGGTCAAACTTTATCTAAAATCCATTAGCTGCCAGGCTTATCTGGTTAACACAAAAAGTCCTTAAATCAGAAAGACACATGTTTTTCTATGAATTTAGTAAGACTAATTTTATGTCATATAAAAATACGTTTTATTTTATTTGTTAACTTTAGCTCTACTAAAGACATCACTTGATAAAGAAATATAACTAATATTGCATGACAGAATAATATAAAATTGATAAAAATCTACGAAAAATGATTCAATGCCCACCCACCTTTTACTTCATAAATATCATGAAAAAGACTGAAACTGTTTTTTGAAAAGCTATTAGAAAACACGGGGGTTTGATGATATCCCATTATAGTTCAACAGTCATAAATATAACAAAAATACAATTAACTGAGACAAACTATAAATAGTAATTATAATAATTACATTGAATAGTCAAGAGAATATCATCATAATATTATTAAGAATGACATTTCTGGAAAACACTTTTGGAGTTCACACAGGTATTTTCACAGTCAATGGGCCACCTAATCCTCAAAATCAACCTTTGTGGCTGGAGTAGTTTTGTCCTAATTCTGCAAAAACAGGGCCCATAGATACAGAGAACAGATTGGTGCTTGCCAGAGGCAGGGTTGGGGGTGGGTAAAATGGGTGAAGGAGGTCAAATGGTACAAACTTCCAGTTATAAAATAAATAAGTCCTGGGGACATAATGTACAGCATGGTGACTATAGTTAAAACTGCATTGCGTATTTGCTAGTTCAGAAAGTGAATCTTCAACACTCTTATCACAAGAAAAAAAACTTGTAACTATGTATGGGGATGGATGTTAACTACACTTGTGGGGATGATTTTGCAATATATACAAACATTTAATCATTATGTTGTGCACTTGAAACTAATATAAAAGTATGTCAGTTATACCTCAATAAAAAAAAAAAATGCCTCTGACCCATATCTCCGGGTCTCAGGTCTAGAATTATGTGGGGTTGGCAATAGGGGTTCACTAGTACCTGGAAACTAGAGAAAATTTGGGTCTGCTGGGGAGCTCTATTTATGCCACTGTTACAGATCAGAAAGACAATGTTTTCTCAGAAATCTCATTGGCCAGAACTGTGTCACGTGACCACACCTGCTGCAAAGGAGCCTGGGAAAGTGTGTCTCCTGCAAAGCAAAATCGACTGACCCAACTGTCCTATTGCCAATCAAGATTCACCCTCTGAGACTGGGTACCTGGCTGCCTCCAACAAAATTGGAGTCTATTAGCAAAAAAGAGGTAGCCAGGTGGTGATTGGGTAGATAATTACCATTGATTTCCATGGATGGTTTTTCTTTATGGTCTTCACCATCCCTTAAAATCCTGGCACAATTCTTTCCAAGTGGTACATTCTCAATATATAGGAATTAATTGAATTTACACCACAGGAAAAATTAAATGGGGGAGCCCACCCTGTCCTAAGGCCCCTCTTGCCTCATACATAACTTGGCAATGTTAGTAGCAGACATTTTTGGAGCACTATGGTGAATGGATTCTCATTTCTCCAAATTCACTCATTGAATTTGGTCTGGCTGATCCCTCCCTTTTTTACTGGCTAAAACTCCTACCCTCAGGTTGAGACTCAGCTCACTCATCAACCGTGGAGCCTTTCCTGCCCGTCACCACGTCTCACAGAGTTACATGTTCCTTCTCTGTTCCCTGCATGTTCTCAATTTTCTCTCCCTTCTCTCTTCTTCCCTTCCCTGCTCTCCTCCTCCCCTCATTGCTTTATAAATAACAAAAACTCTTTTTTTTAATGGCTGCCCTTCTCTTCCTGCCTAACCAGTTAATGAGCAGCTGGCAGGAAGGCATCCAGTCGCCTGTGGTTCTGTCTCTCAGCATCCAGACCCTCGCACAGCACAGCAGGGGCTTGGTGCCTATTGCATGGTGTTGGGTAGAGTGATTTGCCTACAGTCAGTAAGAAGTTTGGATCAGAACTCACATCCTGGATTCATCTGTCCACTTCAGAACATGCCTTCATCACCACAAAGGGTGCCCCAAGCCAGAAGAGGTCACGGAGATGAAAAGCCACCACAGGGTGTCTGGACACAAAGCAGGCAGGGAGAGTTCTCCTAGCACCTCAGTCTGTCTTAACTGCAGCACCATCACCATCACGACTGCCCCCAGATAGCCCTGCATGTTACACTCCACCTCGCTCCTCTTCCTCCCTGTCACTGGGCCCCCTTCCCACAGATGCCATGTCATCTCCTCCCAAACCACAGTGCTGTGTTCTCCCCCCGTTCCCAATTTCCCATGCTCCACTGGCCCGGGATTGAGTGGCAGCTCAGCTCTGCAAGGCAGGTGTTGTGGAAGTGAAGCGAGCCCTGCAGACAGCGCATTAGGTAGCATCCATCCCGGGGGACCCCCAAGGCTCCAAGCTTTAGCAGTCCCAACTGTTCCGCCGAGTCGGAGGGCCAGCCCTGCCCAGCCTGGACCAGATGTTTGGGAAAGCTGCCAGGCTGCAGCAAAGAAAATTGCTGTTAATTTATCTAAGGTGTAATAAGTATGAATGAAGCCTCTTTCTCATTTTTGTTTACAAGAAAAGCTCCAATCAAAGGTGCCATGGGAGCATTAGTGTGTACCGGGCGGTGTGATTCAGGTGGAGCTCTTGGACAACTGCTCTAGGAGCCTGTAGCGTGGCTTCTAGTCCCTGTTCTGACACCAACTTCCTTGATAGCCTGGGGCAATCCTTCAGCATTTCTGAGTTTTGTTTGTTCCATTGTAAAATGAGAGAGGGAAATAAAAATTTTGAAAGTGTGCTTGAGGTCTTAGAAATGATAGAAAGAGTTAAAACCTGGGACTCTAGGTTCTACTCATCCTTAAAGATTCAGCCTTAGAGCAGGCCTCATGGAAGATTAGAGCTCAAAAGACACTAGAGGTCGTAGTCCAACCCCTCACTTCACAGAGGGGTAAACTGAGGCTTAGAGAGGTGTCTTTGCTTGGTGAGTCCCATACAGACCATCAATTGAGGGCAGAGCCTGACGAAGACCCAAGGCCTCCTGGCTTACAGACCCAGGTCTGGTCCACTTTCCACGTTCTAGACCACAGGTTCTCACCTAGGGCCACGGATTTCTCAGCCTGCACTTCAGAGCCAAGACCAGCTCAGGGAGGGAGGGCAGGTTCTGTGTGAACTGCTCAAGAGCGAAACTTGAAAGGAGGTGAGCCGAAACTTGAAACAAGATGAGCTGACTGTGTTCTGGCCCAGAGGAAGCTGTGGGCTGGCTGGCCTTAGACCCAGGTCTGGAAGCCCTGGCCAGCACCTTTGATGGGGCCCAGCAACTGGGCCCAGCTCAGCGGTTTCTGACAGCCTCACCCCCGACCAAGCAAAATTCAGGCCAGATTTCATGCGAAGTGCAGAGCTCACATGAACGCCCAGCTCAAAGTGAAACACAGGGCAGCGAGAATTCACACAGCCTGAAACCAAAAGGGGGAAAAAAAGACATTAAATGAATTCCCTCCAGCTCACCAAAACTGCCTCCTGTCCCTACAATTCACTTCCACCTTTCAGCCTAACTTGACTTTGCAAGTCACAGTGATCTTAAAGGCAGGGCTGTGTGCAGGAAGGAGCACTGGGGTCTCGGAGACCAGGCCTGGAATCCGAGGGCACTTCCCGACCACTCCATAGTTCTGTGCATCCTTGGGCTAGTGACTTAACTTTCCTGACCTGTAGTGCATAAGCGAAAAAGACTTGCTGTGTGTCATGGTATTCGCAGCAGAGACTGCTGTTTTCCACCTGCTATGTGATTTTTATTCAGTGTCCCTTTTAACCCTTTGTGTAGCACTATCACATCCATACCATTGGCATCTCCATTTTTTTAACAACTTTATTGAGATAGAATTTACATACGGTAAAATTTACCTGTTTCAAGAGTACTGAGGTCTTCATTTTATAAATGAGAAAACTGATGCACCCAGAGTTTGAGTTCACCACAGATCCTTTGATGGAGACCTTTCTCTGTGTGCTTTTTCTGTAAAGAGCCAGATGGTAAATATCTTCGGCTTTGGGGCCATACGGTCTCTGTCAGAAGTACTCAGCTCTGCCCTTGGAGCTCCAGAGCCCTGAAGACTGTCAGCTATCCAATGGATGTGGCTGTGTGCCAATAAAACTTTATTTACAAAAACAGGTGGCGAGTTGGATTTCCTGGCCCCTAGTGTATAGCATTCCCCTGCTTAAAACGTTACAATGATTGCCCAAGGCAATCAGAATTAAATGTGACCTCCTTACCGTGTTGCACAAAGCGCCCCACGACCCAGCCCCTCACCTCCTGGGGCACCCCAACACCTGCTGTAGTTCAGTCCTTCTGTGCCTTCTCCTCCTGCCAAGGTGTGGGCAAGCTCTCCCTCTTCCTGCAAGGCTCTCCCCTCATCTTGCACGGCTGGCCTCCTTTTTTCTTTTAGGTCTCAGACTAAACGCTGCTTCTTCATAGAGCTCTTCCCGACCACGCCACAGAAGATGGCTCCCCAAGCTTTCCTTGTTTGTCCCCTTCAAAACACCTGACTCTTCCCGCAATCCTTGGGTTAATTTGCACCTTTACTGGGTTTTTTTTTTTTTATCAGTCTCCTCCACGGGAGTGTAAAGTCCATGGAGACAGGGATCAGGCCTATCTTGCTCTATGGCTTCTGTGACTGACACTGAGGGGCGCGCCATATACATTTGTGAAATGAATGAAAGTGACGCACAGCGCCATCTTTTGGATCTCACAGTCCATCCTGTATTTTCCCACTCCCCATCCATAGTATCTTGTGATTGGCCCTGACCAAGCACCTGGGATAGGGCTGGTGCCAAGACCATCTCTTAACTCCTTGCTCCTTTCTCCTCCCACTAGCTAGTAGATAACTTGTTTGGCAAGCAAATATGTGAATCTTCCAGTGGTATCCATAGCTTAGGTAATATGGGCAGAAAGGTGTTAAAAGTATTCTCTTGTCATCCCTCATCCTTCTCCTCTAAGATTTTTTTTAAGAAACTGAGGGGCCGGCTTTGTGGCACAGCGGTTAAGTTCGCACGTTCCGCTTCTTGGGTGCCCAGGGTTCGCCGGTTCAGATCTTGGGTGTGGACGTGGCACTGCTTGGCAAAAGCCATGCTGTGGTAGGCGTCCCACATACAATTAGAGGAAGATGGGCACAGATGTGAGCTCAGGGTCAGTCTTCCTCAGTAAAAAGAGGAGGATTGGCGGTAGTTAGCTCAGGGTTAATCTTCCTCAAAAAAAAAAAGGAAAAAGAAACTGAGAGATGGTCTGAAATGTGGGATTGGAGCTAAGAGAAGATGCCTTCCAAAGATCCAAGCAAAGGCAGACCTTGGGCCTCGCACACTTAGGGACCTAGGGAGAAATCCCTTGTCCCAGCACAGCCTCTGGGTCCTCTTGTCGTATTCAGGAGACGAGTAAGAGTACCATGGCGGCCTTTTTTATTCATTTCTTTTCAAGTTGTCTGAACTACCGTTTTCGTCCTGGAAACACTTAGAAACTGTGCACGTGCTCATTGTTTTCGACCCTTTGTTTCCTTTCTTTGCTCATTGAAACCTGCTTGAAAGACTAAGGGCAGGCGGCCAATTTCTCTAACCCTGAACAACAGAAAAAAGAAAAACAAAAAAACCTCAGACAAACGTCTTTAAAATGCAGACAGTCGTTCACGTCCATTTTCATCTTTGGGTATCAGTCAGGAGAGATCAGGAGCTGGGACTGCCGAGGTTTCATGCAAGCTCTTGTCCACAACTGGGACAGTCGCTTTACTCAACATCAAGATACACACGTGGCTCCTGCTCCAAGGATGAAAGCGTAGTTCTGCTCAAACTCCACTCTCCGGGATGTGTTTAACCGAGCAGAGGAAGATGATTAAATAAATCGATGAATGGTCCTGTCTCATCATGGATGTTCTGTGAACTCGTTGCCTCTGAATATGCCCTGTTGATCCAAAATTGGAAACAGGTTGGGAGAGTTGAAAGAGCTATGTTTGGAATCATATCTACTTGGACTTGAATCCTGGCTTCATCACTTAGTCTCAGGTGTAAGTTGGCTAAAGTTTTTAAACTCTTGGATCTTTAGCTTTTCTTTAAGCTAAGTGAGAATAGCAACACCAGTCCCACAGGCTGACTTTGGTAGATAGTGGCATAGTATCTTTAAGGGGTCAGTACATGCCCATCTCACATGGGGCCCTCAGTAAAAGGAAGCAAGTGTTGTTATTACAGCATTTTCTCTAGTCTGTGGCCTTGACTGTGTAGAGTTTGCCTGCACATCGTGCATACAAAATAACCCATATGTTTGATGTGAGCTCCAGGGTCTGCGACCAAGCGTGATTTAAAAAGCAGATGTCATTAATCTTCTAAATACTGCACACCAGCCATGATGTCATTGAGGACTGACAATGGATGGGCTGCCTCATTCCCTTTTGGAGATAATTATTTCAAAGCACTAGGAGAGGCTGTTTGTTTTTTAAGAGAGTTGGGGCCAATTTGCCTTATGAGAATCGAGTGGCAGCCTGTAATGAAAACATGAAAATAAGCACGGGCCCCAAAGCTCAGTGCTGAACAGACATTCAAGGTAGAGCAAATCAGAGCAAAGCTCACTGTAGACCCCAGAGTGCCTGCCTGTAACCTACGGAGAAGTGAGGGCGAGACGACCGAGGAACCAGGTCCCAAGAGAGTCTCGCAGTAGGAGGGCATGCTTCACAGTGTCAGAGATGTGTCTCACAAAGTCTGAACTTTGGAATAATGAAGGAGTCATTTCCAGGTTTGACTCACCTAAAAATGAGGTTCTATTCTCACCAAGCAGGGTAGGAGGTATCCTGTCTCTAGAAGCAATAGAGGAACTTCATTCAACTCAACGAATGTGAATTTTACACCTGCCAATGAAAATGACAACAGATATTTCGTTAAAGAATATAGATGAATGGCTAATAAGCATGCGAAAAGTGTTCACCATAATTAGTTAGCAGGGAAATACATATGAAAACCACGAGCAGATACCACTATATACTCACCAAAATGGCTAAAATTAGGAAGACCGACAATGCCAAATGTGGGTAAGGATGTGGAACAACTGGCACTCATATATACAGCTAATCATAATGAAAAATGGTGCAGCCATATTGGAAAAAATAGAAACATGTATCTACCCTATGATCCAGAAATTCCACTCCTACATATTTACCCAGTACAAATGAAAAGCAAAAGTCCACAAAAAATTGTACAATGATATTCATAGCATCTCTATTCATAATAACTCCAACCTAGAAATAACCCAGAGGTCCATTAAGAGGGCAATGGATAAACAAATAATGCTCTTTAGTACCGTGGAATACTACTCAGAAATATAAAGGAACAAGCTACTGATACAGGCAACAGCACTGATAAATCTAGAAATATACTGAGGTAACAAGGGAGAAAATATTGTATTATTTCTTTGATATACAGTTCTAGAACAGGCCAAACTAGTGTACGATGTGAAACACCACAACAACAGTTGATTTGGGGGTACGAGTGGGAGTGACCCAGAAGGAGTATGAGTGATCTTTCTAGGGTGCTGGGATGTTCTATACCATGATAGTACCTTTGCTTACACGGAAATATGCATTGACTAGAATTCATCAAATGGCAGGGCCAGCCCTGGGGCCGAGTGGTTAAGTTCATGAGCTCCACTCCAGCAGGCCAGATTTTCGCAGGTTAGGATCCCTGGTGCAGACGTAGCACCATTTATCAGGGCATGCTGAGGTGGCATCCCACATGGCACAACCAGAGGCACTCACGACTAGAATATACAACTATGTACTGGGAGGCTTTAGGGAGAAGTAGGAAGAAAATTTAAAAAAAGAAGAAAATTGGCAACAATTGTTAGCTCAGGTGCCAATTTAAAAAAAAATAAAAACTCATCAAATGGTATACTTCAAGATTTGTACCTTTCAGTGAGTGTAAATTTTACCTCAAGAGAAAAAAATAAAAGCCATAAACAAATATAAAACAAAAATGATGTATTTTTACAAAGCAAGGCTTTATTGCATTATTGAATGCCTGCATTTAAGAAAGAGATGGAGAATATGCTAATAATTCGGATTAATCTTAAAAGTATATGATACATGTGTCCACTACATTGTGCACAGCACAAAATAAAAGAATTATGAAATATTCTTCAGTATTGAAAACAATTATTCCATAAACAAATAAGTCACTCACATTATTTAGGAACAAAAAATCGTCAAAACACAAGTTAAAATAACCGTCAGAGAATCCTGTGCAAGGGATGCAAACAAACTCCAGCAAGGACTATCACTTTCAGAAGAATGGAGAGAAGGGGAAGAGCCTTGAAGCTTCTAGAAAGCAAAAACAAGCAGGTGGCGTTCACATCATACAGATATCATGTGGCAAGGTTTCTCAGCAGCCACCCTGGGAGCTAGAAGACGGCAGATCAGTGTCTTCAGAATTCAAAGGGAAGGTTAGTCTAATCTAGAATTCCACACCCAGCTGCCAAACTATACATCAAGTGGGAAGGTTGGATGTGGACATTTTGGGAAATGCCCTGTGTCCTCTCTCCAGAAATGACTGGAGAATGTGTCCCCAAAACAAAAGCAATAAAACCAAAATCGAGGGAGAGCTGGAATGCAGGGAAGGGGAACCCAACACAGGAGAGGAGTGAAGGGAATTCCCAGGATCAGGAAGAAAGGAGGCTGTAGGATGACATCTGTAGTTTACAGAAAAATTAGTGCATACCAAAGGAAGAGTATAGAAATTTCCAGAAAGGACGTTTCCTAGAACAAAATAGTACTAAGAGATGACCGGATTCTCTGACTGCATTAGGAGGGGCATATATAGAAGAGAGTTTGGGGATGAACTGATGATAGGTATACAGAAAAACAGACAAAGAAACTTAAATAGGGGCCAGCCTGGTGCCATGGTGGTTAAAGTTCGCACATGCCGCTTCTCTGCAGCCCAGGGTTCGCCGATTTGTATCCCGGGTGCGGACATGGCACCGCTTGGCAAAAACCATGCTGTGGTAGGTGTCCCACCTATAAAGTAGAGGAAGATGGGCACAGATGTTAGCTCAGGGCCAGTCTTCCTCAGCAAAAAAGAGGAAGATTGGCAGTAGTTAGCTCAGGGCTAATCTTCCTCAAAAAAAAAAAAAAAGAAAGAAAAGAAAAATAGATGAGGCTATGATTAGTTCAGTGAAACTACAGCAGAAAGGAAACAGTTGTCACACACCTGGTGACACAGGTGGACAATACTGACAAACTCACCATGACAGCAGTAAATATCGATTCAGACAAAAATTGAACAGCTCTGGGAGAATGAGGAAACATGAAATTTGTGCATTTGTAAACGTGCATGGAGAGAGTACAAAATCACAGTCTTCATTTTATGCCGTGGGAAGTCAATAGATAATGCCTAAGTAAATGTAACATATGTATCTGTGTAATCAGGTTATTACAAACGTATAGAGGTAAATAACAGACAAACAGGTAAACATTTGAAGGGGTTTGCCCTTAGGGGGCAGGTATTGGTGTGGAGAGGGGTGGGTCAGAGGTTTTATTTTTCTCTATTAAAATCCTTCTAGTTCTATTTGAGTGTTAAACCATATACGTAGCATGCATGTGTAGGTGTTAGATGGTAGACGACAGATAGATAGATAGATAGATAGATAGATAAATAGATAGATGATAGTAGATAGATAGGTAGAAGATAGATATTGATTTATGGATGGATTGATGACAGCTAGATTAGGTAGTAGAATAGATAGGCAAAGAGATGATAGATATTGATAGATAGATGGGTGGATGGACAGATGATAGATGAGAGAGAGACAGACAGACAGATGGATGATAGACAGATGTTAGATCTTTTTTTAAAGCTTTAATTTATGCAAAGTGCAGGGTGACATGGAACCATCACCAGGCCATTAAGCCCTGACGCTTGGGGTTAAAGAGAGTCCCAAGATGGGCTTTCGAGTGCGTCAAGATCTGAAGGGTAAGAGTGAAAGGCGTTGGTTGGGACAGGGTGGGAGGGGGAAGGAGCAGAGAAAGAAGTGGTGACTGAGAGAGAGAAGATGCTACAAACAGAGAGAACCTGTTCCTTGGCCAGAGTACTGTCATTCCATAGAGAGAGCGTCCTAGAGGAGAGATACTCCCATAGAAATATACTTCATGGAGACAATCCTTCCTGTGTGAAGTGGAGAATTCCAAAGAAAGAGAATTCTCAAAACTGATATCCAAGGCCGGGTACAAAGACACTGTGGTCCTGGGAAGGGCCCAGTGGAGCATCAGCAAACCTCACAGAACCTGGATGTCAACAGAAAGGGAAATCCAGACAGAACCAGAATGAAGACATATTCCTGAATGACACCTGCCAGAAGGTTTCCTAGATGCTAGTGAGAAGAGATTGGAGCTCAACGCAAAACCACAACGTGCAATCACGTTATGAAATCTCGTCACGTGACTAGCCACATCTACTTCATAGAAAAATCATTCTGTAGGAGGGTGACATCATTTTCATTTAATCCCTTTGTGGCTAAGTAATCCCCAAGACATTGAAATGGGCTCTGAATGACCAGTTGGAACCGATAGTAGGTGAGTATCCAGGTCTCAGGAAGGAGACCAGCAGCTCCTGAGAGGGAGACAGGGCAGGCGGTTATTTCTGTTCAGCAGGTGAGGGCCCAAGGGATTCAGTAACATACCCGAGGTCACACAATGAGATAGTGGGGGGTGGAAATTTCACCCGGATACTCTGATTCCAAATGAAGCACTTCTCACCCTACCCCAACTGTGCGGGGTTGGGAGGAGCTGATGTTAGGTACCCCCCGGGAGGCATGCAGCATGCTGAAGGGTTTACATGGGTTATGTTCTATATGCATAACAGTATTTCCAGGTAGTGATGATAATTATGCCCATTTTATAGATGTGGAAACTGAGAGTGAGTGACCCAAAGTGACTTCCAAGGGTCTCAAGCCCATGCCTGTTGGCTCCATGTCCAAGCTCTACGTCTAAGTGATGGCTCTTCCTAGGCCTCTGCCCCTTTACTAATGCCCTCACTGCCCACATAATTCACATCCCCCATGTCTCCACTGACTTGCATTGCACCCCCTACAATGGCTTCCTTTCACAACCTTACATTTGTTATTTCCTTCCACCATGGATGCTCAGGCTCTTAAGCCAGCTAAGGGTCACCCATGTGAAAGGGCTGGGCTGCAGGGGGTTCGGGGGAGGAGTAGGAGGAGGGGGTGACAGGACTGGATGGGGAAGCAGGGAGATGGCGCAGCACGTCACACGTATTCATGGCAAGCAAGCCTTCTTCCACAAATGGAGTCTGAAGTGACACAGGTCAAAACCTTTGCAGAGCGTGGTGGTTGCCCAGTCCCCAGATGTCAACAACACCTGCAGTTTGAAAACCTGCTGCCTTAGCTCCCCTGTTAGGTAACAGCAATGGCTCTGTGGCACTAGGTCAAGAGACAGAATCCCATGTCCCTCCTGAAAATAAGTGTCCTTTCAGATTGCCAGGGACTCTTTATTTAAGGTGGCTAGCAACTCAATCCCCAGAGGTTAGAAGCATCCATGCACAAAACCACAGCCTTGCCAAAGTTCAAGAACACTGTGGGCATGTGGGCTATATTCTGTTCCTGCATTTGATTATCATAAGTCAGAATTGCCACTAACAAATACTACATGTATACAATAAAGTCATTTAATAACTATGTCACGCGTACGATAGCCTACACTTTAAAAAGCAATTTTCATACAAAGCAACTCCTTGTAGCTGGGGAATCAGTGGTAGGACTTGCATGCATTATGATGGACATTCATGGCACACATGACATGTGGCCCTCAAATTGACTAGACAGATGTGTCCACCTGTATTACCACACTTCAACCTTACACTAACGCCAAGGGGTAGTTTTATTTTCTTTAGTTTAGAGAGTGGAAACCAAAGGTCAAAGGAGTTGAATAAACTGTCCTTCATTTTAGCTGAGCTATGACTTGAGTCTGACTCCATGGATAATGCTCTTTCCGCATTCCACAAGTTTCAAATCTTTTTATTTCTTTTCCCTCAACTAAATTCTTAGGCTAAACTGCAATTTCTAAAATACATTTAAGAAGAGTCCAAAATGTGTAAGCGCTTACTGCGTACCAGGCACCATGTTAGCTCATTCAATCCTCATACAGCGCCTGGCATCAGTTTCATTATTACCCCTGTTTCTTTAGAGAGCTGGGCACAGAAAGGTTGGGCAGCCTGCCTGACATCACACAGCTAGTTAGTGACGTTGCTTGGATTTGAACCCAGGCAGCCTGGCTCCTGAACACTCCACAGAGCTACTCAGCAAATTGGAAATCTGATACAGCACCTTCTCCATTCACCCTCTCCTGGAGAGGAATCTTTTTAGGATTATAAACTCTGCTACACTTCACCTATGCTATTTCCTGATCTAAGACACAGAGAGTGTCTCCTATATTTTCTTCCTGAGGCTAAACATAGCTGCAGTAGTTTCCTGTTGCTGCTGTGCCAAATTACCACCAACTTGGCAGCTTAAACAACACACATTTATTCTCTTACAGTTGTGTGGGTTAGAAGTCCTAACATGGACTTCACTGGGCTCCAATCAAGAAGTAAGGCTGTGTTCCTTCCTGGAGGTTTTAGGGTAGACTTCGTTTCTTGGCTTTTTCCAGCTCTTAGAAGATGTCCGCATTCCTGGCTCATGGATCCCTCCGTCCATATTCAAAGCCAGCAACGTAGCATTGCTGTCTTCCTTCCATGACGTCCACATGTTTCTCTCTACTAAAGCAGGGAAATGTTGTCTACTTTTAAGGACCCACGTGATTAGATTGGGCCCGCCTGGATAACCCAGTGTCATCTCCCACCTCAAGGTCCGCATCCTCCATCACATCTGCAAAGTCCCTTTCACCACGTAAGGAAACATAGTCAAGGTTCCAGCGCTTAGACATGGACATTTTTAGGGGTCCACTAACCTCCCTACATCACTGCTCAAAACATAAGGTCGCAATGGGTATTGAGTCCCTGCTTTTAAATCTGGATTAAGGCAACTCTCACAGGCTCTAGTGGTAAGAATCAACTCGTCAATAATAAAAGTTTTTATGCTCATTAATTTAACAAAAAATTGAATATATGACCCATAAGACTTTCTATTATCATTACTATTAATTTAACCTGACTATTGACACTAACATTGCCGCCATATTAACTAACGTCTTTACATCAATGCAAGAGTTTTTCACATTTATCATTTGATTGGATAAAACAAAGCCGTATGTATGAAAGGACTTTGTAAGCCCTAAATTTCTGTGCAAATATGAATTGCAATTACAGGCTTTCTGATGGACTGATAGGAGAAAGTGCTGGGTGCTGGTAGATGCCTGTGAATATGCGTGGAACAGAATGGAAAGCACGCCTTTTGCCATTACTTAAACAGAACAGAAGGATCTGAACTTAATTTAAGCTTAAGAAAAGTTGATGATTTTATTGCTTTCCAGATTTATAAAGCTACTGGAAATTCTTGAAGAATGAATTGCCGAGGATGATTGTAGCCCGAGCACAGCTGAGCCAATGAACTCAGTCAGGCCAGGGAAGACCTCATTCCTCCCAGGCAGACACGGGGATTTGGAGCAGTGCTGTGCTCAGTGTGCACGTGTGCTCCTCCATGCGGCCCCGGACACACAAGGGCAAGGGTTGGATGGAAAGTTTTCCAAGGTAGGAAAGAACAGAGGGAACAAGCAAGCTGGCTCGAGTTCACGATGTGATGGGAAGAAGGAGCCGTCCTCTCTGGGCTCTGCACATGGGCTCCACTCTCCTTCCCTGGGCCTCAGTATTCCCATCTGTAGAGGGAGCTAAGTGGACAACGTGGGCTCTAAGGGGCCTTGTGTCCCTCATCCACACCGCGTTCTCTCAATAACAAGCACCTAGAGAGAAGCTGGATTTTCGCTCTTCATTCCAGGGACTGGACTGACTGTTACTATTGAACCAACAAGTGATTTTTATTGCCTTTAGTAAAGTGCTTCTCTCATTTTAATACTCTATGAATCTCCTGGGGATCTTGTGAAAATGCAAATTCCAATTCCATAGGTCTAGGGTTCTACGTTTCTGGTAAGCTCCCAGGCGATGCGAATACTGCTAGCTGGTGGACCACGCTTTGAGTAGTGACGATTTCCACCCTGCTGGGTCTTGCATTCTGTCCAGGCACCTGACCCCCTGCTGTTATCCTGTACCTCCCACGCCCTCACATCACTTAGGCATGGACAATTGGACTCATATTATTTAGAACTCTTTTAGTTGCTAGTGATGGGAGCACACTGAGAATTAGCGGAAGCAGAGAGGGGTATGCACTGGCTCGCATTGCATGGAACAGCAAGAGAGCAGCCAAGGAAGGCTGGAGTCGGAGATCTCCTACAAAGCACTCGGTGTCCTGGCTCTCACCCCTGCTGCTTTCTCTCTGCTGGCTTCCTTGTCTTCTACTGAGATCAGCAGACAGGACAACAGCAGCTCCAGGCCTACTATCCTCTAGTCCCGGGTGAGAAATCCTGAGTAAGGTTCAAAACTGGCCCGGTTAGATCGTGGGCCTGGAGCAATCATTCAGGAGGTAGGAGTGTGTCTATGAGGGGGTGGGGGATGCTAGATTAATCCCTGTGGCCAGCAGACAACTCCCACTCTGTTCACCAGCTTGGGGCTCAGGGAGGAGAGAGTACCCCAAAGGAGTGTGGCAGAGATGGGGCCCCAAGGAATTCCTGTGCACATGCCAGCCCCTACCCCCTACTTTGTGCCTATTACAAACTCTGAGAACCAGCATCTGGGGACCTTTTCTGGGTGGGAGGTGGTGCTGGTGATTCTGAACAAAAGTTCTTTCAGGTCCCTTCCATTTTCCTGGAATAAAGGGCTGTCCCTCTGCTATGGGGGCACTGGGCCCGTGTTCCCAGCAACAGGGCTGACATACATGCTGATCTGCAGTTCCCCTGGGGCAATCCTGACTCACCTCTGTTGTCCTGGTCTAAATATTACCAGCACCCACCTTTTCCCTTCCCAAGGTTTCCACTTTGATCAACAAGTTCATGGTCTCGAAACGGGCAGGCATAGAGTTCTCAGAAAGTGGCTCCGCTAAGAAATCTTAAAGAAGCCTGGGTTTTGGAATTAGACATGTCAGAGTTCAGTCCACATTGTCACTGTGAGATCCTGGCAAAGCCACCCAAACTCCTTAAGTCTCGGTCCCTCCTTCTGAAAACTGGGCTGCTGAGATGATTAAATGAGGCACAGGAATGAAATACCTCCTTCCTATTTTTGGGGTGCTTCAGTTTTGCCCCCACCTGCAGGGCCCAAAGCTCGAATTTTGGCAAGCCTGAGGAAGCTCGTTCGGGCATGTTTTTGCCCTTCCTCTCTGTCAGCTTTGCCACTCAAAGACCTCAGTACTGAAGCTACATCAAGTTGATGTCTTTCACAAGCACTAACATTCCCATTTAAAATTGGAAACAGGGGCCGGCTCTGTGGCTGAGTGGTTAAGTTCACACGCTCCGCTGTAGCGGCCCAGGGTTCGGATCCTGGGTGCGGACATGGCACCGCTCGTCAGGCCACGCTGAGGCGGCGTCCCACATTCCACAACTAGAAGGACCTGCAACTAAGATATACAACTATGTACTGTGGGGGGTTGGGGAGATAAAGAAGAAAAAAAAAAAGATTGGCAACAAATGTTAGCTCAAGTGCCAAAAAATAAATAAATAAATAAAAATAAAATTGGAAACAATTTGACTCTTTGTTATTGCTACTCTAAATCCTATCGGATTCGCATCAAATGGGACAAATTTCAAATTTTACCCATGAGACCTTTATGGGGTTTGCATCCCATTCAGAGACCCACAGCGGAAAATGGATTTCAAAATTGTGTGCACTGCATTTTGAGGCTGAATATCTTAACACCTGAATGCATAACCAAAAATTGGCATAGGGCGAATAAACTGTACTGACCCATATCAATGGATGATATCAAGTCTGTTTTCACCCAGAGTGGGCAGAATCTCTTATCAAACAGATCACTTCCCATATTCTCATAAATTACAACAGAGAGAAGAGATTGGACTCCTTCCTGCTATTTCCTCCTCTATCTTCTCTGCACGGCTTTCTTACACTATAACCTACAAAATAAAATTACAGGAATTTGTAAATCGTTAGGAGCTTACAAACTGTACATGTGTGACTTAGAAATTGGTAAATTAGAGAAAAAGGCATGATTTTATATTTACAGATTTGGAAATGGACACCATCAGGTTAGGTTTAGAAGCGGTAATAAAACATGCTTTCTGATTCAAACCTACAGGTAATCTCCTCACAGTTGAAATGGTTCATATGACACTGGAAACATCACAAAGTATCGTACTGTGGTACGTTGAGTTACTGTCCTGGCTTTTACATTCTGAAATATTGCTGAATCTCATTTGTGTTAAAAGTTATCATGTTGTCAATTTTCTAATCTAATTCCTAATCTTGAAAATGTGCCCCTGATTTCTATTTCATTCAAGCCAGTTATAAGCTATTGTTTTCCTGTTTTATCATCGATTTTCCGTGGTTATGGTGATGTCGTCATTTATTACTGTTTCTGGTCCTTAATACACATCTTGACGTCCAGGGCATATATTGTAAAACTCAGTGAAAATATGTTGAAAATTTATAAGGGCTGGAGGATGGTGGAGTTGTTATCACGCGTCATTTCTTCATAAAGCATCTATAGCACATGATAATGCAATGACTGCTTGTTTGTGTAGATTTTTCTCATTCGGCAGCTCTTTGCCAGGCTGTGTGTCTTAGGATCCAGGGTTGCAGCAATGAAGGGCACTCAACTTTCACCCTGCAGAACTCCAGATCTTGTGGGGGTGACAGACGTATGAACAGACAAGCACGATATTGAGTGATTAAGGCTAATCCTTATAATTGTGTAAGACTTTGGAGATGACAAAAGGCTTTCACATTTATTATCTCATTTGATCTTTACTGTAGCTCTGAGAGATAAGAAAGACACTTATTATAAACCCCATTTGCCAGACAAGGAGGCTGTTAGGAATCAAGGTGGCATTTTGTGGTATTTGATGATGTTCGGACTAGGGACCTCTCCAGAGGGTTACACCTCCCTCTGGCAGATGTGGAAGAAGAATGAGAGGCTAGCGGGGTTCCCTGGTAGGTGGATGGCAATGGATGGATGTGGCCAGGCAAAGCTGGTGGCCAAGATTCCAGACTGGGCAGAGCATCCGATTGTCCAGGACATCTAAATCTTGGGCACCCCATCCTGCCAGCCACATGGGTAAAGAACATCCAGGAGAAAGGGGGCTGACCAAGACCTTCATGGAGCTCCCCTATGGGCTGGGCATGTAAACAAAAAAATACACACCCTCACATACTCTTTTGATTCTTAAGGAAACTATATTTAATTATCTTCATTTAACAGATTAGTATTCTGAGTTTCAGAGAGAATAAGTAACTTTTGAAGTATAGGATCGATGAATTTTATTGTAATAAAAACGTTAAAAAGTTTGGCAATGGATTGTTCCCTCTATAGATAGACTTAGATATATAGATACAAATTATATATTTATATATGTAAATGTAGCTCATTTTTTATACGTCTATACGGATGTCTGTAAATATAGGGATAGAGATAGAGATAGGATAGAGACAGCTATGTTTTTCTTTTCACTGAGGCGTATATTGCCTATACCGAGAAGTGCAGACATAAGGGTACAGTTTCGTGCATTTCACAAACCAAATGCACCCATGTAACCCTCGCCCAGCTCAGGAATCCTGGCATCAGCAATCCCCCAGGAACCCTCCTCAGGCTCCCCTCAATGCCTACCCACTCCAGGGCTAACTACCATCCGACTCCTCACAGCCTGGACTAGCTGTGCCTGTTCTCGTCCTTCATATAGATGAAATCGGGCAGCACATGCTCCACTGTGTTTGGCCTCTTTCACTCAATATTTTGTTTATGCGATTCAACCTCATTATGCATTTTTCTTGGAGGACTCAATTGAGCTAACCCAGAAGTGAGCTTTTGTCTTAAGAAAGACCAGTGTCCTTGACTTCTTGATTTGTATTCATGCCCTGATATTTCATGACACTACCACTGCGTGTAAATATTAGAAGCAGCAGGGATATGAGTTAACGGAAGGCCAGAGTGTGTAGCCATGGCAGATAATAACTAGCTGTGTGGCTTTAGAGAAATTCCTTAACTTCTCTGTGCCTGGACTCTCTGATGACTTGGCAAACTTTCTCTCCATTATCCATTTGACATGGTATTTCTGGATTTGGTGTCCTATAAGAAGGAATCAGGACATTCCCCCAGAGCCATACATGTTTATTTTGTCCAATTATCTCTTTAGACTTGAGAGGTTACTCAAACCTGTTCAGTAACTTGCTAAAGTTGCGTGTTCAACACGCTCCTGTCAAATTGAGAGCTCATTCTAGCGAGTCACTTCCCTAGACCAGCCTGACAGCACCCCTGCTGGTTACTCTGCTGCTGGCACCTCTCCTCCCAGGCTCTTCTCCACAGGCTGGGCCAGTGATGGCCAGCGTGATCTTCCCAAACCTAAACCAAACCACGACATTCCCCTGCAGAATGGTCTCCATCAGCTCCCAGCTTTTTACTGGATAGACTCCCAGTTATTTCCCAAGGCATTCAAAATCCTTTAAGATCTGGCTCCATCTGCCTTTAGGGCCTCATAGCCGGCCATTCCCCAAACAAACCCTCCAGTCTGGAGCCCAATCACAGACTCTGCCTCTGACCTAGCAGCCGCTTTTCTCTCTGCGTGAGGGGTCCTCCCCTGACAGCTTAGTGGGGGCCTCCATCTCAGCTACTGCGCGGGCCACAAAGCACGCCCCCCAGGCCCCAGGGCCAAATCCCAGTCCCCTGTCTAGGGCTACAGTCCATGAGCTAAGAATGGTTTATGGTTGAAATAACTGAAAAAAATAATATTTTATGACACATGAAAATTATATAAAATTCAAATTTTAGCATCTGTAGATAAAGTTTTACTGGAACACAGCCATGCCCATTCATTTACATATTGTCGGCAGCTGCTTTCATGATACAAGAGCAGAGTTGCCTCGTCATGACAGAGACTGTGTGGCTAGTAAGGCAGAAAACACCTATTAGTTGGCTATTTACAGAAAGGCTACTGACATCTGATCTATATACATAGTACACTTTGTGCAAAAATCTACTTTCCAAGTTAATATATAAGTGCATATGTTTATATATATTTATAAATCTATATATGTATTTAATGGATCTATTTTTACCTGGGTAGTATGCTCTATTCAACTTTGTTTCCTGTCCTCTAATTCAAATCTTGACACACAGCAGTATGTAAACAAGTGTTTATTAAATAGCCTTGACTGGTTTGGTCCGCATTTTAAGTCAGTGGCTTTTAGGTTTAACTACACGGTGATTAGTGCGTCTGCCCAGAGGTTGTATGTAGATTTAGGTTTACGGATGCAGAACTTATGTTACTAACAGAAGGGGTAAATCCGATTCAGGTGGGCAGGTATTTGCAATGGGCTATTGAGTAACAGGCAATGTGTTAGGAATGTCAAGTTTAGGAACATAAAAGACCAGAAAGACATGAGCTAGCCCCTCAAGAAGTTTACCCTTTAGTGGGGGAAAGATAGATGCTGATGGATTGTTTCAACACTCTTAGTCAGGTCTGTGTTTTTTGGGAGAGCCCGATAGAGTGGGCATTCTTCAAGAAGTGGAAGGAAATTGAGAGATGCAGAGAGGCATTTGTCTTCTTTGACCATTCAAGCAAATAGTTTGACTTCATTAATTTCGATTTTCACATTTGGAAAATGGGCTTGAGGATAAGACAGATCAAGTCTGAAGTCCCTTTCAGCTCTAATACTATGGAATTAATTTTTTTTAATTTTACTATTTCATTTAACTTTTCGATAGGTGTCTTTCTAACCAATTGCGTCCAAGCATTTGCCTTGTTTTAATATCTATGCGTTAGATATCTATTCTCAAGGCTTTATTCAGACGCTCTTCCTCATAAAATCCAAGGGAGACCCCTCTATCTTAAAAGTACTATAATACATAAACAAAAGCCTCTCCATATCTATAAGAAGATAAGGCAGTATTTCGAAGTCATTTTTTTAATTACCAAATCACTTCAAACAGTTTCCAAACGTAATAGGAACAATATGGTGTGACTCTTGATGTTGGCTTCTACAATTAGTGTGTTATTAATTAAACTCTTGAGTAATGTAATAACTTGACGGTTAAAGCCCCTCTTTGCATTTAAAGTGCGTGCAAACTGTGGCTCCAATTATAAATAAACTCTACTGCTATGGGCTTAAAACTGCACATTTAATTGTTCAGAGCAAATTGTCCAATTGATGCTCTATTCTGGAGAAATGCTTCCTGAATATTCTAGTGGGTTCAATACAAACGTGCAGGTTTCAAGGAATAGGCCTCCTTGCACATCTCTGTGTCTCCCATCCTCCTCGCCCTCTCTGCTTCTGCTCCAAACTGAAAATCCAAATGGGTTGCCCTGGCCTCCTGCTTCACCCCATCCAATCCACCACCCTCTCAATGCCTGGGTGCTGGAGTAAGCTCCACGCTAAAGCTGATTGGAACGTGCCCTTCCATCACCTAAACACCGCCAAGGATTTCTGTAAGTTTCAGAATGAAGTTTAAACTCCCATAGCTTCATTTACTTATCTCTGCAAGGATGCACTCCACATCCCATGTCTAGCTCCTAAGCCTCTTGTCCCACACTCACCTTTTGCTCCATCACATTGAAGTCTTCCACACTCCTTCAATGATAAAGACTGTGCCATGCCTCCAAGCCCAAAGAATTACACGTGCAATTTCTTTTTCCTGGAACGCCATTCCCTCTGTGGTGAATTCCTGTTTGTCCAACACAGCTCATTTTGGCTGGATAGTGCTGGAGAGACAATGTTTCCTGGAGGCAAGCCTGAGTCGCAGTGTTGAATGACACTTAAAGAATAGGAAGTCATTAGGACTTCTGGGGCCATCTCAGAAAAGGACTCAAGAACCCAAGCTAAGCCAGTTATTTACACCACTTACAAATTGCAGAAACCCACTCCCTTCCCCAAGGTCATTGGCTCTGTGACTTCTATTTACTTCCCCACAGAGAAAGACTTCAATCCAGAGCAAGCCCCGTGATAAACAGCTGGGGTATCATTGTCCCCCATCTAAAGGCCTAGAGAGGACAATCTCTCTACACATGAAGGAAAGGCATGGATTCAATTCAACGTGCATGAGAAGAAAATAAGGATGTTGGGTTCAGAGCTTTGCTCAGGAAGACAGTCAAAGGAAACCAAGAACATTCACAGATAAGGCCTTGAGAAAAGGCAAGGCAGTCTGGTTTCCCTAAGAATGGTGAAATAATGGTTTTAGAGACTTAAAATAGAGAATGACCAACCTGACTGGGGAAATCTCCAAAGCCTTCATGGAGGAGGTGGCACTTATGTTAAGGATGTGGAGACCAGTTAGAATAGTCAGGACCTATAAATATGACAGGGTAATCGCGCATCAAGTAGGACTCATCCTCTGTCCGTGGACTCCCTCCCTGTTACTCATATTGAAGGTTTTGGGATCTTTTTGGTTTCTTCGAGGGCATCTTTCAATATAAAGCAGTGATTTCCAAACTCCAATCACTGAGCTAGACGACTTTGATGAGTTTTGCAATATCTAATCTATCATTTATACTATTGTCTCATTGTTCTCGTTAATGAAATCATTTTTTTTACTTCGATGAATTTTTTCACACATTCTATATTACATTTTAAAGGGACAGCAATGTCCATGTCGTCAATTCGAGAGGGAGGTAAAGCAAAGACAATGAGAATAAAACATTGCTATGAAATTGTAGCTAGATGCTGTTGCCTGCAAAGGCTTGAGTTTATGGCTTGTCATCTTTCTGTTAGGAAGGGAGATTAGATGTCCGTGTAGAAACATGTTAAAAATATACATGTGTGTGGGCTCCAATCTGAAGCTTTCTCCTTGAAGCAATTGAAATGCAGTTGAAAACAATGGATATTTTTCATGATGGGATTCAGTGCCATCTGAAGCCATTGCCATGCACTGCCTAAAATCATCTTGGATCCCAGCTGTGTAGGGCTGTACACTTGGAGAAGCATTGATAAGAAGGAAAGAGCATTGGGCCCACATTCGGAGACCTGGTTCTCTTGCCAGGTCTGCCGGATGTGACCTTCAGTGAGTAATTGAACTACTGAGATGCAGTTTCCACGTGTCTACAACGTGGGTTATAAAGCATATTGTATTTATTTCCACAGAGTCATTCATCTATTACATTGCAAATACCCATTGTAGCCCTTGCTCCTACTATGTGGTAGGCCTTTTCCTGGGGTCTGGGCTGTTTTAAAGAGGAGACTAGATGTTAGATATGCAAGCACATTGGGAGTGGATCAGCAGCCATGATCATTACCATAACAATAAGCTTTGAAAACTAGTCTTTCCTCTCTTGGTGCTATTCCCAGCCTGCCCACGCCATGCCTGAGCAGAGGCTTTCTCGGCCCAGGAATCTAGGAAAGCTTGAGTGAGAACTTCTGCAGATCCTCAGAAGTCCAGGATGCAGCATAGTCGTTGTTGCACTGGTCTACACATCAGGGCAGGTACTGTTACTTTAAATTTGTGCCCACTGCAATTAAAATGCCTGTGAGATAAGATCAGAAGCTAAAGAGAACAGCTGAAGGGCAGTCAAAATATTTTAATAATGTAACCATGCTTCAAATGTTAATTTGGTTTTACTTTGCATGCTTTATTATCTGAATGGGACAAATGGAAATGCAATAAACTTCAGAGCCTTAAAATCCTTAACGATACTGAAAGTAAGGCTCCCAGTGACTCTCAGCACTTTAAGAACAGGAGGATTGGTAGATATCTCTGGATTTAGTGGTCGAAAGCTTAGGTCTTGACTCACCTGTGACCCTGATGCGTGTGTCCTTGGGTAAGTCACCTGTGTGCTCTCTGCTTGTTTTCTCTTCTGTCAACCTTGAACAGGGCTCCACGCACAGTGCATGTCTCCGTAGGCTTCAGTGAGTACATCTCAGACCTGGAAGTGTTCAGAGAAGACAAGACAAGCACAGCATATCAAGTATTCCAGAATCTCGCCCCAACCCATCATCCCATCTGAATATCTTTCTCTTTGTTTTGGCCTTTTTCAATAGGAAAGACTTTTCCCATGCCTGTATATCTGCCTGCTTACCTCTGTACGTTGCAATTTGACTTATCTTAGAAGGTCTCAGAATTCACCTTTTCCTTGTAGCCTTCTCAAATTCCATCATCTGGAAAACATCGCTCCCCCTCCTTCCCACTGCAAACTCCGTTGGCACATCCATTGGATATTCAGCACAATCTCCCTGTAAAAGAGCGGATAGCTGTTCATCGTTTCCTCCTCTTCTTGTGCGTGCAGCCAGACTACATTCCTAGACTCGGTTGCACATATGTGTAGCCATGACTGAGTTCTAGCTCATAGGATGCAAGCAGAAGTGATGGGCGCCTCTTCCAGACCTGGCCCAGGAAAACCTCCCGTGCACCGTTTTCCATGCTCTTTCCTTTCTTCTGGCTTAAGGCAGGTGCGCATGGAGATCCAAGACACCGTGTTTTCAAGACGATAAGTCATGACACAGGAGTCAAAAGCCTGACTCATCCACTGAAGTAGAGCTGCTTGCCAGTGGGAATATCTGCTTTGGACTTTCCGTGAGGGAGAATTACACTTCCCTCATGTTTGAGCCATTACATGTTCCGGGGCGTGGAGTGACCTTATGCATCCTTAACACAGTGAGCTCCCCTGGGGCAGGGTGGCTGCCTGCTCAAAGCCTGCTTCCCACTGAGACTGTGTGTAATTGTTCCTGCGGAAATATGAGTTTGAGGGAGAGTTTGATAAACTCACTGTTTTACTATGCTGCTGTGACAAATTAATACCTTTTACACTAAAATTGAGGTTTGGAGTCAGAAAATTAGAGTTGCAGTTCGTATTTCCCAACGTTAAGATATAGGCTTAATCCAAAGATCCATGTGATAAAGAAATATCAGAGTGAAGGATGAATATTTTTTAGCATTGGGTATACAGTAAGCATTTACATATCCTAATTTTGTGGATTATTGAAATGTATTTTCTCACCTATCTGACTTTCTTCCTTTATTTTTTTAATTAATTCAGCAAACGCTTTTTGAGCACCTACTATGTGCTATACATTCTCCTGAGCTCTGGAGATATATCAGTTAAGCAAAAATATTTGCTTGCATAGGGCTTATAGTCTGTTGTACACAATAAACGATAAACAAGTGGATACGTGTGATGCCCAGTGGTGACAAATGCTCTGGAGAAAACGTCAGGAGGCGGAAGCTTCACGGCTAAGATGACGTTGGGTCAGAGACCTGGAAGGAGTGAGGGATGAGCCGTGTGAACTTCTAGGGAAAGAGTATTCCAGGCAGGATCAATAGCAGGTGCAAAGGCCCTGCATGCGAGCATGTTTAAGTAAGAGTAGGGAGGTCAGTGTGATGCGGCTGACTAAGCCAGCAGAGAGTGACACTGGGAGAGGAGAAGAGGTTGGATTGATAAATGGGGGCAAGAATGGAAGTTAACACAGTTGCTTGCCACTCAATGAACTTTGTATTTTACTCCAAGTAAGATGGAATACCACTGGTCAGGTTTGAGCAGAGGACTAACATGATATGACTATGTTATAACCACCTCACTCTGGCTGCTCTGATGAAAGTCAACTCTAGAGCAATAGAACTTTCTGGAATAATGGGCATGCTGTATATATGTGCTGTTCAATACAGTTGCTACCTGCCCTGCCTTGCTCACTAGGTGGTACCGAGCACTTGAAATGCAGCTGGGGCAAATGAGAAACTAAATGTTTAATTCAATTTAATTTAAATTAAGTTAAATTTCATATAACTATGTGTACCTAGTGGCTACCATATTGGACAATGCAGCTGTAGAGGGACAGTGGCTAAGCAGGTGACCAGTTGGTCTGTGACGATACTAAAGGGCGAGAGATGGGGATGCCCCAGACCTGGACCTGGTGCAAGCCATGGACGTGGTGAGAAGTTGTCACAGTTCAGATGATTTTGGAAGCACAGCTAATAGGATTTCCTGACAGAGAGAAGAGGAAACATGAATTCCTGTAAGACTTCTGGCTCAGCCGTGGAAAGGATAGAATTGTAACTTTCTGAGATGGGAAGACTGGGGGAGGAGCAGTTTGGGGCAGAGAAGGCAAATCAGGAGTTTAGGTGTGAACAGTTGAGTTTGGGCTTCCTGGTGAGCATTGCATGGAGCTGTTGAGATGGCAGCTGCATACACATGTCTAGAGTTGAGGGGAGAGGTACGCGCTGGAGATATAAGTTTGAGACCTGCTATTTAAAGACACAAGACTAGATGATATTACCTGTGGAAATGAGAATGTAAAGAAAATAGAAGTGTCTGGAAACAGAAGTCTAGGGCATTCCCAGGTCTGGAGATCTGAGTGACATAGAGGGACCAATAAATGAGGCTGAAGGGGCAAAGACCCAGCAGAGAGAAGGCATGAGAAGGTGGGGGAGGTCAATGGGGTCATCCTGCAGACACATCACGTCAGATGAGGATATGAACTGGTCACAGGATTTCTCAACCGGCATCATCGGTAACCTTGGCAAGGGCTTGAGCTAAACAGTGGGGATGAAACTTTGACTGAAGTGAGTTCAAGAGAGAATGGAGACATTGCACAGGACTCCTGCTGTAAGTGGGAAGGGGGAGATACAGGAGGGTTGGCTGGTTTGCAAACATGCACTGAGTCGGCTCTGTTTCAGCACACAGGGTGGGAATGGCGGGTCAAATCTAGTTAGTTAAACAGGCCCTTTTTTCCTTCTTGTTTTTCCTACTCCCTCCCTTCCTGGCCCTTGAGTGGCTGCTGAACAAAGTAGCTTCCTTGGAGAAACTCTCTGGGCCACACCAGCAGAACTGGTTTCCTCTCCTGTGTTTGCCCAGCCACCCACAGTCCTCATCTGTCCTTGCACGTCATCCTTTCACTGTCCCTCCACCAGACCGTGAACTTCTGGTGGGCAGAGCCTGCCATGTTGGTCTTTGCCTGGCAAAGTGTGGGGCACATAGGAAGTGCCCATCAAACGTGTGTCAAAGGAGTGGTTGTAAAGATGAAGACACAGCTCCTTGTCCATGCATGGCTCAGGCCCACGTGGGGAAGGGAGGGAAACTCCTGAACTGAAAATGACAGCCTGACATGGAAGGGGCTCCAAGAGAAGAGGGAGGGGAATGCCCCAGAGGTAGGTCAGTGAAAAATTGAAGCAGGGGAGGAAGAATGTGCTAGGTGTTCTACGAAAGAGCAAAGACCTTCACGGTGCTGGAGAAAGTCCTCCTGGCTGGGCTGTCAAGGTTTAGTGGGCAAGATGGGGCCTTTGCTGGGTCCTTGAGAAGTGCTCTTGGAACCCTCTGGGATACAGGGCCAGCTTTCCCCCCAGCTCTTAGCAGAACATTGCATGGTCCTGCTGGGCGTGACTGGCACATGGCACTCACCGCATGAGCCCCAGCATGGGACTTCAATAGCCGGGGCCAGCTTCATGGGCCTGCAACATATGCAGTCCTACTGAGCCCCATGCTCAGAGGGATCCAACATTGGGTTTCATGCTCTGTGGTCGCCATCTTGAATTCTTAATTCTTTTTGAATAAGGGGCCCTGCATACTCATTTTGTGCAAGCCTTGCATATTATATACCAGGTCCTGTTGGCCTTTACCCTGCTCAATGAGATGAGTCAACTGATACATACTTGGATGTCTGGGCAGGGTCAAATGGCTATAAAAATTTCTGAATGCTTATTTTCCATTTCTGCACTGATCTCTTCACGAAATAGTAGCAGTTTCACAGGAGCATGAGACTGGAGACCACTGTGGAGTAGCGCTGCCCTCAAAGATGGCAGAGAATTGGGAAGGGCAGTCCTTTCAGGCAGAGGGGACAGGGCATAGCATTTCAAAACAACTTAATGCATCATATATCCATATATAGAAGAGAGAGAGAGAGGACGGCCCATACACCTGGCCTTGGATCTACACTGCTGTATGAACAATGGACACTGAGTCCGTATCCTATTCCTTAGAGGATACAGGACACGTCTTTCTCATGATGCTCAAGAGTCTAGCATAAGGCCGTTTATGACAATAAATGCCTCTTCATGCTAGTTGACAAACTCCCATACCCATTACAATGATCCTTAGAATCTCTCCATCAATGCGTGCAAGCCATGAATAAGCCTTGGCCCCATTTCGCTGATGAGAAAACTGAGCCCCAGTAAGGTGATTGTGCTACCCCAGGCCTGGCAATCAGTCCCGTGAAGCCAGGTCCTCTGAGTCCCATGGATACATAAAACCCGGTCTCTATTTGTTGAGGGCATAGACTGGAGAGCGGCCTTCCATTTCCAAATGTGAAAATATTTTTTTTTCCTTTCTCTTTCTGTGAGTGAGCAGGCTGTCATTTTAGCAGAAGCCAGAAAGGTGAATAGTTTTGTAAAACTCTTTCTATAAAGAATTTATGAAGATGAAGGCTCGGAGGACCAAGCCTGTCTGCACTGGAGTCAGGAGGAGCTCAGGAATGCGCAGCCAGCCCCTTCTCTCCAGCCTGCTGTCTATTTACCTTAGACTTGACCTGCAGCTAGAAGCCTCGTGCTCCGGGAAAGAGTAAAGAGTCTTTCTCCTTCTCTGCCTTTAATGTTGTGTTCTCTTTCAGCAAGCGCCACTGTGCAGGGTTATGCTCTCTGGCTCTGTCTTCTGAAGTCCAGGGCTGGCTAGGGGAGTCTGAGCTTCAACAGGGAGTTCATTTCTGCTCCAAGGCTCCCCTTGAATCCAGGCCTTAATAGGGCAAAAAGCACTCCAAGACTCCTTGCTTTAAATAAACCCGCTTAGCCAGTAAATGTCGTTTCTGCCACTGATGTTTCACACAGGAACTAGAGTGCCAAAGGGGCGTTTAATTAAAAGCTAACGATTTCCAGGTCTGGAGTCGGCGCGTAGAACCAGCCTGAGTCTGGAGGTGAGATCCCTGCTGTCGGTCTCGTGTGCAAAGCTTGTGAGGCAGAGGCCAGGGCGGGCAGGTGTGCTTTGAACAGGTGCCTAGAGAGTCAGATGCCATGTCACTGTTGGGAAAGGGGCACAGGAGGAAGGCGCCTGCTGCTTTGAAGAGTTGCTCACTGCATCAGTGAAAACTTCCTGTTCTTTCAGAACAAACTTTCCTGAGAGCTGCACTGCGTTTCAGGCACTGGATGAACATTTGAGGTGGGGACAAGGAAACCCGTGGTTTCGGGCATTCATACATTCACTCATTCGTTTAGTCAATGCCTAGTCATTGGTGACTGTGACCGGCACTTAGCCCAGAGCATCTTACCATGCGTTACTTTGCATGGTCATCATTGTGTCCCCCAAAAAGATGTAAAGTCTTAACTCCCAGTACCTGTAAATGTACATTATTTGGAAATAGGGTCTTTGTGGCTGATCAAATCAAGATGAGGTCATTAGGGTGGGTGCAAATCTGATACGACAAGAGTCCTTAAACAAGGGGGAAATTTGGGCACAGATATACACTCTGGGAGAATGTACGTCATGTGACGATGAAGGCAGAAATAGGGGTGAAGCTTCTATAATCCAAAGAATGACAAAGATTGACAGCAAACCACCAGAAGCCAGGAGAGAGGCATGGAGTAGATTCTTCCTTGCGGCCTCAGAAGGAACCGGTCCTACTAACATCTTGATCTCACGCTTCCAGCCTCCAATACTGCGAGAATAAATTTCTGTTGTTCTAAGCCATCCGGTACGTGGCACTTTGCTATAGCTGTCCTAGCAAAGTGATATGATGGTCTACTGGGCAAGATAAGTGCAGGGCAGTTTCTGTAACTCGCACAATGGAGGTTGCATGGAAAGCCTTGGGAATACGGAGGGGAGGGCAATTTGTCCTGTGCAAGGACACTGGGAGGACCTCACAGGGCCAGTGATCTCCAGGCTCTCCCTTAAGATCTCAGAAGACAGACTCCATCGAGTGGGTGCACCAAGGCCACGAGGAAGGACAAGGGATGCTGAGCTCAAGGAGGAGGAGGATGTGGTGAGAGGAGGTACGCAAAGCACAGTGTCCACCCTCGACCTGTGTTCCCAATAGTGCGAGTGCTGGGGAGACAGAAAAATCAGCAGAAATGCACAAAATGTTCGTGAGAGACAGGAATAGAGGCATCCTGCAGCATCTGGGGAGGCACAATCTCAGCCTCTCTAATCTGACCCACTCCCAAAAGATTTTTTTTTCATTAGCCTTTCCAAAGTCATGGGTTAGCTTCCTTGTTAGTTCCATTAAAGTCATTAATTTCAAGCTCTTTTAAACCCACTATGTGCTCTCACTTTTAAAAGGCAATATCAACAATAATAGTGATACCCGTGAACACACTTCAGTCAAAGGGCAGAATTAGGATTTGTAAAGAGAAGAGCACTGATCTCTCCTTTCTTCTAGGTTCCATTCTACTCAAAGACAAACAGTGAAATGGATTTACTTTTGCTGTGTCCATACCTGGTATATGCTATGGAAAGATATTAGTCCAATGTTTCTTGAGCCTAGGAACGTGCCCAAGGTCAAGCAGAAATTCCAGATCTGAGTTCAGTGTAGGGTTTGTCTCCTCTGCATGCTGGACTATTTTGTTCTCCAGAAAATTCCTGTCCAGTCAGACTAGATATTAGAGGTTACACTCAGAATTATGCACGCTCTCTAAGCACAATTGCACTCAGCTGTGGCTCTGTCTAGACGCTTAAGTTTAAAAGGTTGGCGTCGCCGTCAGCTGCAGTGGCATGGGTGGTTTGTATTTACTGCCAAAGTGTTGGTCACTGGGTTTAGATTTCCATGGGTCACTGGTCTTGAAAGTCTAGGACTCAACTGGGATCCTGTCAGGCTTAGTATACCCTGTCCTCATGGAATCTTGAAAGGTGGCTTCTGTTCCTCTTTTAGTACTCAACTTAATCAGGTTTTTATCATTTTTGTCATAGAAATAACAACTAATAATTATTAAACATTTACTATATGCCAGTATCTCTGCAAAGACTTTTATACACATTTATTTTTAAAAATTACCATTCACTAATCATGTCTAGGCATCGAGCATGCATTGGTCAAGCGACCTGGCCTGCGATGACAATTTCTCATTTAATTCTTCGAACAATCTCAAAGCCTTTATCGCCCTTATTTTATGGATGAGAAAATTGAGGTTCAAAGGGGCTGACTAAATTGCACAGCCTCATTGCTGAGACTGAAAGCCACTGCTGTCTACCCCACACACCTGCTTCGTGTCGCTTTCACTTCTTCCTCCTCTAGTACCATGTTGCTCTGCAGTTGGGCCATGCTGCTGGGCCGCACTGCACCCTCAGCTGGTTCACTAGCTGAGTTTCCCAAGTGGGATAAGGAGCACTGGGAGGAGAAGAAGGGAACTGGGTTGCAGCCACATTCACTGAGAAGGGAGAGAATAGACAGGCAAAAATGTTCTCGAGGATGGGAGTTAGGAAACAGAAAAACAGGGTCTCTAGACACAAGTGACCTCAATGACCCTCTGCTCATGCTGAACTCAGAATTATAGGAAAAGAAATCTCACCTACCAGAGCAGCTAAAATGCAGCATTGATTCCAGAAAACAGCTGCTTGAATAAACTCAGTGGACACACTGCAGGAACCTTCTGTATCTAAATTCCATACCCTCGTGGATTTCTAGCCAGTCCAAGTTGGCAACGCAGAAATCCAAGTTTTGCTGTGTGCTTGCTATTCAATACCTAGTCTTGTTCCCAGCTGTGTTCTGCAGACCTGCAAAAATTGAGCGAAATTCCAATAATGTCGGCGAGGTAAAAGCATCCGGTCCTGCCACGTCTTGGGCACACATGTTGGACCAATGGGGTGAGAGATGCAGAACCAGGTTTAACCCTCGGGTCTGTCCCGTATGACTGCTGTGGTCGTGGGGGGCTGATTCATCTTCCCTGAGCCTCGACTTCTCCGTTCTCCAAAGGGACAGTTCTACCGCCCTGGACTCTGGTAATGATTACGTAAGACCACGCCTTTGAAAGCCAGTTTTCGAAGCTTCCATGGCATTTCTCCTGCACATAGAGTTAACCACTCTTCTTGGCTTCCTCTTTATCTCATACACGTTTCTCAGGACTCTACTTGTTTCTTTACCTTAGCACTTTATAAGGACCTGTTTATTGAGATCACCTGTTCCTGTTGCTGTCATGTGGGCAGCCACTGCAGAGATAAATAGGCGTGCATCTCTGAGAGGAGCTCCCAGTCTAACCTGGGGAACAGATCAAGTGCAGATATTATCAATGCAAGGGCCGAGAGCTGTTATTGACGAAGGAACAGAGTCTGACAAAAGCAAGAACAGGGGATAATTCCCCCCAACTAAGAAAGTCCAAGAAGCTGTCTTAGACCTAAAGGAAGTGATATGTGAGCTGAACCCGGAGGGGTGATTTGAATGTGCTAGACTGAGAAATTAATATAAAGGTTCTCCCCAAGTCACCAAAGGACAGAAAGGTGGAGCAGAGAAAGGAACATCTGCCTTGAACTTGTCAAAAGGAGTACATTTGAATCAAGCCTTAAAGGATGAAGAGGGTTTGCTTTGGGAGGTGGAACATTGTGTTTCTCACTGAAGAGTGAAAATAAATAGTCATTAGAGATCCCAAGAGCGATTGAGGGCCCCAATCACAGACAGTTGAAAGGCACTAAGAAGCTTGGACTTTTTTCTGCAGAATCTGTTCTCATTCAAGGGAAGCAAAGGAAAGTAACCTGTGCTTTTCACAAACAATTTGAGCTAACTGTGGAAGCAGCAATGAAACTTTGAGATAGTAAATTCAGGGAGACCAGACAAAAGATGATGACATGATCCTGTGGCATATCCAGTGATAGATGACCTTCATTCATGTTTGATGGGTGAATGGATAAAGAAAATGTGGGAAGTGTGTGTGTGTGTACTCTCTCTCTCTCTATATATATATATGGAATATCCAATATATATACAATATTTAATATATGTCCAATATAGAATATCCAATATATATAACGGATTATTATTCAGCCATAAAAAGGACATTTGTGACAACATGGATGAAACTTTAAGACATTATACTAAATGAAATAAACAAGACAGAGAAAGACAAATATTGTATGATCTCACTGATATGTGAAATCTGAAAAAAAAGAAAAGAAGTTGAACTCATAGAAACAGAAAGTAGAATGGTGGTTGACAGGGCCTGGGGGGTGGGGGAAATGAGCAGATGTTGGCCATCTTGTAAACTTTCATTTACAAGATGAAGGAGTTCTGGAGATCTAATGTACAGTATGGTGACTATAGTTAATAATATTGTATTGTACGCTTGAAATTCACTAAAAGAGTAGCCCTTAAGCTTTCTCACCACACACATGAGAAGGTAACTTTCTGAGGTTATGGAAGTTTTAATTAACTTGATTGTGGTAATCATTTCACAATGTATATGTAAACAAAATCATCACACTGCACACTTTAAATATATATAATTTTATATATATATTATAAGAATTGCATAAATTGTCAATTGATACTAATTAGATCTCAATAAAGCTGGGGGGGAACAGTGAATGGTAATCAATCAGGGAAATTGCATTCCCCTTGCTGGTGATTGGTGAAATAGAGAAGTGTGATCCCTTGTTGGCCAATGAACTGTGAGGGGAGCTCTGGTTATTTCTAGGAAATAGTTCCACTCTCATTAAAGAGGAGTTACCCTTGTTATGGGCTGAATTGTGTCCTCCAAAAAAATCTGCTGAAATCTTAACTTCCGGTACCTGAAAATGTGAACTTAGTTGGAAATAGTGTCAATTTGCAGATGTAATTAGTTAAGATGAGTTCATTCTGGGGTAGGTTGGACATTTAATGTAAAATTTCTGGTGTCCTCACAAGAGAGGAGAAAAGATAGAGAGAGAAGAATGTGGTGTGAAGACCCAGAGACACACACACGGAGAAGACTGTCGCGTAGCAATGAAGGAAGAGACTGGAATGATACAGCTGCAAGCTAAGGAATGTCAAAGAGTGGCAGCAACCTCCAGAAGCTAGAAGAGGCAAGAAGGGATCCTCCCTTGCAAGTTTCAGAGGGGCTGTAACTCCTAGGCTCCAGAACTGGGAGACAATACATGCCCATGGTTTCAAGCCACCTAGCTGGTGATACTTTGTTACAGCGGCCCTAGGAACTCATATACCCCTTATTGTTGGGTCTACAAGTGGAACCAGCTTTGAACTGGCCATGTTGAACTTTGAGGGAGGCTGGCCTGGGCACAGTCCACACGCTAAGGAAGGTAGAGAGAAAACAGAAGGAGTCTGCATCCGTGGTTCCTTGACTGAGCTGATTCACTCGGAGCCTCTTTACCATTCAGCTCCTTGGAATGAGATGTAACATGGTCCAGTCCATTCGTGTTGAGATTCCTATTGTTTACCGATGAACACATCCTAACTTCCAATAAGGTTGAACTCTGGTTGAAGCTACTTGGTCCAGCGAGATGTGCATCAGACTGTTGCGGGGGGCTTTTCAACCTGATGCTCTGCAAAGACAACAAAAAGTTTTGAGAATCACCATCTTCTCATTCTTTGAGAATTTTGTGTGATTACTCAACTTGCTGATGCACCATGAGTTCAGTGCCACTCTCCATTTTCTCTCCTAAAATAACACATTACCCAGGATTTGTGTCTGCTCTGGTCCATGCTGTCTTCTAGTCCATCCTGTGCCTTACCTACGGGCTGTACTAAACAGGGCACTTTTGCTTCAGTGCCTTCATTTATTAAGCCACACTCTCAACACTTGCTTAAAATGCAGTCCTTAGTAAAGTGCATTTCTACAGACAGCATTGATTTCCTCCCTCATCCTCTGCAAAATGGTCAGCTCTCTGCTCCAGCTGTTGACAACAAAGGTGCTGGGACAATGGACTGACCTGTCTCTTGAAGCTCAGTGCCCACGTGGCTTTGATAGCTCTCTTCTTTCTGTCTGGGGACAGCGTCTTGAGGTGGCAGAGTAACTAGGATGGTGTAAGCCCCTCTTGAAATTCAACCAAGATGAAAGAGCATCTCTTGGTTGGGGCTAAAGTGGAAAATGGATCCACCATGGAGCAGATCCATAGCACTGCCTGGGTCACACCAGAGTTCTCTCTTGTGCCAGCATCAAATGCACCCCACCCACATCTCTGCTCCAACCACCGTAACACAGGAGCAACTCAGACACATGGCTGTTTCATCATTTTGTGGTCAAGATTTTGTGGGCTACACACAATGCAGAACAGTGAGAGCATCCATTTTCATTGAATGTGGCCCTGGCTCCACGCCTCTTGCTAAGGAATTTACATGAGGAAAAAAGAGAATATCTTGCTACAATAGGAAACAAAAAGTGGTACCATCATTATCCACAACTTGAAGCTCGGAAGACGGAAGCACAGAGAGGTTAAATATCTTGCCCAAGATTACACAGTTGGTATGTGGTTGAATCTTGTGTTCATACTTCCTGGAAATGTATTTTAGAGTAAGTTGGACCAGAGAAAGCAGGAGCAAGAGGCAGCAGAGGTGACCAAGAACAGAGAAAAGAGAGGGGGAGAATCATTGCAGGCCAGGAACAGAGCTCCAAGTGTGAGGGGGAGCGAAACCTGGGGAGTTCTGTCCTGAGTAGTTGTAGGCCTTTCTGGGCTTTCACAAATGGAGACTCGTTTTATTCATAAAGTAAAGGGGGGGAAAAAAAACTAAAGGGCTGGATATCCTATAGACCCTTGAGGAGTTTCACATACCTGCTGAATATAAATGGAACAGAACTAACGTTTTAAACTGTCCACTGTAACAGATACCAACCATGCTGGGTGCCTATGAGCACTACCTCATTCCTCTCCATTTACCTTTCTCAGGTAAAGAGACTGGGGCACAAAAGGGTTGAGAGCTGCTCCAAGTGCTATAGCGAAGAAGGGGCAGAGAAAAGGTCAGAACATAGGCTGGCCTGACGCCAGGGTGTGACCTGGCCCTGCTTGCCCAGCCACCTACAGGAAAAGTGGGTCCTGCACACAGCCACCAGTCTGTGTCATACCCAGGACTCTGCCTGCCAAGGGCAACCCACTCATGGAAAAAGACTTTGGGTCCCCTTGGGGAGCTCCTAAACCCTGAGTCCTTCCTGGGTGTGCCCATTTCCTCTGGAGCCTGACTGCAACATGCCAACCTTCCTGGGCCCCGGGGGCCTAGGTCCCTGGGGAGGACCCAGGCCAGCTCGGCATCTGGACAACTGGGAAAGGTGTATAGTGTGGGGAGAGGCAAATACACACAATGTATGGCCGAGGGGCTAGGGCTTCTTGCCATGGGAGTTCTGCACTGCTCTCTCTGTGTGCAAGAAGTGGAAAGAAAGAAGTCTGCATACAGATTTGGTCTTCTCTTTCTCTCTCGTTTGGCTTCTCCCTCTTAATCTGTCAACCTCTCTTTCTCTTTACTTTGGCACTCAGATTCTCAATAAAAATATGATGTCTTTCTTTCCATTTTTTTTCTCTTCTTTAATTGCTGTGTTTACAAAATGAGCTAAGGACATCAGAAGAGAAAAATACCGTTTGGCCAGCTTCATGCGAGCCTACCAAGTAGATGGAGAGATCACTAGATGTATCCATCGATCAATACATAGAAACTAGATAGACATGAGTACATCCATCTATCTCCACTTTTCTATCTATCTATCTATCTATCTATCCATCCATCTATCTATCTATCTATCTATCTATCTATCTATCTATCTGTCCATCTACCACCTAGTGGAATTGAGATAACTCTGTCCTCCAAGTATCTACCTTTGAAAGAGGAGGGGGAAGTTGAGCTTATACATTTGCCACGTGACCCTTCCGCTTCTCCTTGTGCAATCAAGCCGAATTCCATAGTGTCTCTATCATCGTGAAACTCTCCAGGGAGCAAACCTCCCTGGGTCGGGTGAAAGTATATCCACCAGGTCTTTTATTTTTACTTTATTTTTTTAAGGCTGAGTTCAACACTGTTGGTGGCACCGAAAGAAACCACTGCCACCAGTTGAAAAGTTAATTATGGATTGCTCCTTGAAATAAAACATAAGTTTTATTGGAAGTTGAGGATAAATAAAAACAGCTGGAGGGAGAATGTCATGAAACTGCTGTGACGAAGGCCATGATGTTCTACTTAGAGTAAACATTCCTTTTATTTGATTTTTTGAAAAGCCTGAGTAGGCTGCGTAAGAGTCAGCGTCCCTTTCATGTGGGACAAAAGAGGATTTGGAAAGGGAATTTTCTTAAATCTGTGCATTGAAAATGAAGCTTATGGGAGCCTAAAGAAAATACATTTTGCCTTTTCTTGCAGTGGGTTTCTCTTAATTGTGACTTGTATAAACCCCTTCTGTGGCCACCATAACCATTGAATTAACTAACTACATTTTTGTATGATGAAAAGAGCCGCTCACTGAACACACAACGATTATTAGAACGCCTCTGAAGTTTAGTGTTTGTTACTAATATGAGAGTCCTCTAGAAAAAATAAGATTTGATCAATAAAATCCTAAAATACATGTGAATATGAGTTCTATAAATAAATACTCTATAGTAGACGCAAAATCTCATTATAAGTAACAATTTTATTAACATGTCCATTGAGCAAAAGTCCTTATGATGTTAATGTTAAGAAAATTAATCTCCAGCCTTTCCATTCAACTCATAATTCCTGAGCACCAAGGACCAGGCACTGTGCTAGGTACTGAGGTCACGTACATACGTGTGTGTGTGTGTGTGTGTGTGCGTGTGTGTATGGGCACGTGCTTTTTTCTTTAAGAGTTCACATTATGAGGGCTGGCCCAGTGGCACCAGCAGTTAAGTGCGCACATTGTGCTTTGGTGGCCTGGGGTTCACCGGTTCGGATCTGGGGTGCAGACGTGGCACTGCTTGTCAAGCCATGCTGTGGTAGGCATCCCACATATAAAGTAGAGGAAGATGGGCACAGATGTTAGCTCAGGGCCAGTCCTCCTCGGCAAAAAGAAGAGGATTGGCAGCAGTTAGCTCAGGGTTAATCTTCCTAAAGAAAAGAAAAAGAGTCCACATTATGGTGGGAACTGACTTTGTAGTTACATTAACAAAATAGTGAAACTAAGATTGATGGAGATCTTTCTGTATTCCAAGTTCTATCTAGGCACTTTACGTCTAGTATCTCATTTAATACTCATGTCAGCTCTAAGGAATGAGCACAGTTATCTTCACTTTAGAGATGAAGACTCTGAGAGAAGAGGGAAAGCAAATTTTACATGGCCACCTAGATAGTAGCTGGTTAAGCTGGGGTAGATAGTAAAGCCTACATAACAAAACATTATATATATATAAAGAATAGACATCTATTTAGGTATCAAAGTCATAATGTAAAATCCATTGACTATATTTTAAAGGATTGGAAAAACGTTTCACTGAAGAGGAAATGCCGAAGCAGCTTGTGGAGAAGATCAGGTTCGGGGGAGAAAAATATCCCAGGAAGAAGGAGTAAAGAATAGAGCATGCAGAAAGATAAGCATTGGAGTGTTTTCAATAAAATCAACAACAACAAAATAAGAACCTAAAAGTTCAGTAATAGGAGAATGGTAAACAATTTCTTATATAGTCAGCCGATGGGCAGAGGGTCATAAAAAACTGCATTTTAGAATAATTCAAACACTTGCAAGAATGTTTATAGCACAAAGTTGATTGAAAAAAACAAATGTAAAAGTTTATGTTCAATATCATCACCATAATGTAAATAAACACAAGCATACAGGAAAAGTTCTAAAGGACAAACAGTATTTTGTCCTTGTTGTGAGATTATGGGTGATTTGTATTTCTATCTCTTTATTGTTCTGGAGTCCAAGTGTTACTTTTTCATGATGGTCAGATATTTCTTTCCTAATCTGAAAAAGTCATGAAAATGTGAAAGTAGCAAATGATTAAGGGGACTTGTGTATTTTGTCATCCTTTTCCTGGCTTTGATGTGCAAGAACCTGACCCCATTCCGAAAACATGTGTTACAGAGCCAAAGCACAGGTTTAGACACAAAAGGTCAGCTAACTCATAAAGTGGACTTGCCTTAGCCCTCCGGACCTTAGGGTTCAGCTGTCTGCAGAATGTATGTTAAAGCTGTCTTCTGCCTGTGGTGTTTCAAGGGATGGAGGAAACAAGGGTGGGATACGGATGTAGTTGTGACTGTGATGATACATACAAGGAAAAAAGCCATGGAGAGGGGTGGGAGGGATGGAAAGTTCCATAGGTTTCCAGGGCTATTCGGATATTAGCATATGATTATGGAGGCTCACCATAAGGTACGGAATCAGAGACATGACTTTCATTGTCATACCACCACTTTGAACCAAATAGATTGGCTGAACTACTCTCTCTCTCTCTCTCTCTCTCTCTCTCTCTCTCCCCCTCCCTCTTGGAGATGATTATCTTATGCTCAGAGATTTGCCCCAAATTACAAATCCAGGTAGAGGCAACCTAGACCTTGTTTCTTCTCCATTTGCACTTTCCACAATCCTCTAGTGAAACCTGGCAACTGTGCCCTCCCGTTGTAGCAACTTCTTTTCATTCTTCTCTTGCTTTTAAACTGTTCATGTTCTAGAGTGCAGGTGGCTGATTTGGATGGCACTCGGTTTCTGCACCATTTTTCAAATTTCATGAAACACTTTTTCCCACGAATGCAAGGCATTCCTGAGTAATGAGTGAGAAAAACTTTCCTGAGTTTATTTTTCCAATTACGTAGAAGTTAGGCCTTGCAAACAAATATGACTTATCTGAAACAAATTCTTGCCCAGTTTGGCAAGACTACACAGAGTAGTGTATCCAGTACCTGGAAATACCCAAGAGAACTGAATTTTAAGAGGAGCATGCAGAGAATACCGTAAGGTAAAGTTCAGCTTCATATTCAAAAATCACTAGAGGATTTTTTTTTACTGTTTTACAAGTATAGAGTTTTGAAGCAGTGTTATAATGTTATAACAATACATAAAGGGTGAATCTGAACCTGGCAGGGAGAATGTGCCACTGGTCAGAATTTCTGTCAGAACAGATGTAGAGCAAAAAAAGAATATTCTTTATTTTTGTAGCAATTTTTAATTTACACGAATTCCAAATTATGTTGATAATAGCGGCAATTTATTTTTGGTGACAATATGAAATTTCTTGGACGTTTTCAAACAGCAATCAAGACGTTCAAGGTGAAGAAAAACAGCACTGTCCTCTGCCTGTATCTCAAGGTACAATTCTCAAGACGCTTCGTATACGTAAATTAATTTTTCCTCAAATTAAAATACGAGAGGGTATGAAATTCTTATTAGATTCACATTTAACCAGAGGGAACATGGGTTATAAAATAACTGGGAAAACAGTGATCTTAGATAATTTAGATAATTAGATCATTTCTAAGGTTTTCCTTTGCATAGTTCATCCATCCATCCATCCATCCATCTGTCCATCCATCCACTTACCCATTCTTTTAATGCTATGCATATGCATCTTTATATTTTTTCTCTCTCTCTCTCTCTATGAGTAACTATATGCGTCTATATGATTTTGAGCATGCATATATAAAAATAGCAGTATGTCATGGCAGAAAAGTGAAGTCCCTGCCCTCATGGAACATGGTCTAATGATCCTAATGGCTGCGATCACGTTAGATGAACTTGAATATGAATGTCAACGGGCTCTTCTGCTAGTGATTCTGTGTCTTCTTTTAATACCACAGACTGGGGGAGTAGTCTCAACCTCATGGCTATAATCCTGGAAAGGCCCCAAGGGGAATTACATTCAGGGGACAAGGTCAGCTCAGTGTGGATGCCTAGGAAAGGAAGAGAGTAGACCAGGTGTGTTCTGGAGGAAAGAGCACACACATAGATGGAACATCAACAAAAATTATATCAGGCCTTTGTATTTTCCCTCATTATACAGTTTTCAAAACACCTTCCCAGTCATCATTCACTCAATCAGTGAATCACGTGGTTGGGATTTGTTCAATGAATGTCCTGTGCTCAGTGATTGAGGTCTGCCTCGTCCCTGCCTTGCAGAACTGAGATCAAAGGAGATGGACACACAAACATTGAGAATGAAGTGGGTCTGTTCACCTCTGTCATTCATGGAGGCAGTGGAAGGAAACATCCAGGCTGTGGGTTTGGGGCATATGACCACCCTGTCACAGAGAACGGGGGCTCACAGAGACAGAGCTGGTGGGAACCCACAGCAGTCTTGGGCCTTCTCGCTGGGTCCTCTCCACTGCATGAAGCCCCGAGGTGAGGCATTCTGAAGTTAATTGAGACAAAGCAGGGTTAGAACATTCTTCTCACGTCCAAGATATTCATCTAGCCGTTGGATAAATTAGAAATAGAGGCCGAGCAGGGTAGACAGAACTGGATGAATTGAGCAATTAAAGATTTCCTTGACCAGAGGTTGACAAGCTATGGACCTTGGGCCAAACCTGGCCCTCAGCCTGTCTGTGTAAATAATGCCTTGTTAGAACCCCATCACATCCCTTTGTTTACACATTCTTTAGGGCTGCTTTCCTACTTGCAAGGGAGACCTCTGGCCCGGAAGATTGAAAATATTTAATATCCGACCCTTTATGGAAAAAGTTTGCCAACCCCCAAAGAGGGACAATTACCCGGGTAGGTGTCTCAGCTAGGTAGACACCTTTATGTGTCAGGTTCTGAAGGACTCTAAACCTGGTTAGTCTGCCAAATAAATAAAATATTACAGACCTTCCCAGTCAAAGGCACAGAGTATAAAAAAGAAAGAAAAATAATAATAAAAGGTAATCCCATCGGATTTATCGTTTCAGCCCTGAAGCAAGCCGAGCGCCTGTGAAGAGCCCTTTCTCCACTGAGCAGTGACATGATGGGGAAAGGAACCCACTGGAGCTGACAGGAAAGCAGGCTGGGACGTGAGGGGAGGAGGACGCAGGGAGGGGACCCTGGAGCACACAGTCCCAGCTTCCCGGGGTCAGCGCCAGCAAGGGGGCCCCTGCTCTCTGAAGACTGGCCTTCATTTGTCAGCACTTTCTGGCTCCCCGAATCCCACTTAAAACTGATGTGGGGAGAACTCACTGTTAAAGAGTCATTTGCAATTGAAATACGATCAATGCATTATTAATGCCAGGAGCCATTCTGGGGCACTTTTATTTATGCTTGTGCAGTCTGAAGATTCTCACAAGAGAAAGAAAAAAGAAAAAGGGCTGAGAATGGTGGAGAAAAGAAAGGAAGAAAGAAGGAGGCGGACAGAAAGAGAAAAAGTGGGAAAAAGAAGAGAGAGGCTTTTTTTTTTTGATGTGTTTGCCTTCACGACTTCGAAGTTCTCGCTAATTCCATCTGTCCACAACAGAGCCATGGACGGCGAGAAAAAGCATTTCCATATGTGCAAATTAGCATCCAGCCTCCCTTAATCTGTGCCGTGGTCCTCTGAAGTAGATGGTGAGCTCGCCTGCCAAACCCACTAATGGCATCTGAATAGAAGCATTATTGGCTTGAGCCGCTGTGGGGCTGTTCTGCCCTCCAACTCCGAACCGGCCCTTCTCTCCCGTTATTTCCACTCTGTTCTAATGGTGTCACTTTGCTCAACTTCCAGTAAACACAGGGCCCCAACAGCGCCACTCCCTTAGTGAAGGCCCACTTCCCTCCAGACCCACCCGGCTCTTGCAGAATGACTCCACAGGCCCCAGCTCAGAGGCAGCTCTTACACCCAGCCTGGCTGCTGGAAGTTTTACAGGGCGTCTGCTGGCTGACTGCTGAGAGCCCGTCCCCAGAATGAGAGGGATCCCTACAAACCCGGCCCAGACTGGCCCAGCCTGGCCCAGGCTGGCACCCACGGGCAGCCACAGACCTTCTCTCCTTTGCTCTGGCTCCTTGTCCCAATCTGTTCCCTCTCCCTCTGCTTCAGTCTAGCTCCTGACTTGGCACTTTACTCCTGCATTCATTTATTCAACATCCGTTTATTGAATTCTTATGCGGTGCAAGGAAATGGGACAAGATGGACCTGGGTTCTTTTCTCATGATGCACATACTCTTGTAGAAACGGTAGATCAAGAACAAGGCATTTGAAGCTTGGGTTGCCTTACAAAGCGACCATGTAAGAAGTTTGAGGGGAGTGAGGGGCTGGCCCCGTGGCCAAGTGGTTAAGTTTGCGCGCTCGGCTGCAGGTGGCCCAGTGTTTCGTTGGTTTGAATCCTGGGCGTGGACATGGCACTGCTCATCAAACCACACTGAGGCAGCATCCTACATGCCACAACTAGAAGGACCCGCAATGAAGAATATACAACTATGTACCGGGGGGCTTTGGGGAGAAAAAAGGAAAAAATAAAATCTTTCAAAAAAAAAAGAAAAAGAAGTTTGAGGGGAGTGAACACTCCCCTCAATGCATGATTTTAGTTTCCCAGGTTTCAGCCTTGGTGTTTTCACAAAGTTTTGGCTTGAGCTCATTCTTTTAACCCACCCTATCATGACCTTCCTGGCTGGATGCTGTCTCTCTTCCCAGCTCTGAACACCAGAACCCATTCCTGGTGCTGCCCTCCTTACTGCCTGGGGCCTGGATGCTGTTTTTCCTATGAACCCCTTTGGAGAGCCTCCACCTGTTCATCTACTATGGAGTACATCGGGCAGGTGGAGAAATTGGAAGGGACAGACCTTTAAGGCCACTGAGCTTGACAACATCTTTCCCCACTCCACCCCAGTCAGATTTTTCCATCCACTCTTTGAGGATTCCCACATGGCTGATGGCACATTTGTCATTGTTGTTACAAAAATCACGTGCCAAGGATATATTGTGGTAGAAAGTAAGACATCCTTCCCATCTTTGTCCTTTTTCTCTGTCATTTTCCTTCCATCTGGATATCAGACGAGAATCAAGACAAAAAAAAATCCTGGTCATTTCAAGTGCCTCTTGGAGAACCAGGGGGTCTCATGTGATCAGGGAGACTCTCACTCACCACAGGTCAGTGCTGTGTGCTTCCAGGTCCCCTAGTGCAGAAATCCTGGGCTGCACTTCAGCCGTCTTCCTAGACGCTCCCGCCTTCTAATGCCATCATCAGCCTCAGCTGGATCTTCAGACAATAGATGAGACATGGTGCTCTGATTTATCTCCTTGAGAGTTACAAAGGACCATGACTCTTCCCTCCACAGGCACTTCCACACAATGACCCTCCCTCTCCCTTGGCATGGCCCTTGGTTCCCTTCCAAGGACCTCCACTCCAGCTGTGGAGAATTTCCTAGAACAATCTAGAGAATTCCAGACTGTGTAGGCTGGAATGGGAGAAGGAACCTCGGTGAGCATATCATCTTCCTTTGCACCTTCTTATTTTACAGAAAAGAAGAATGCCCAAAGAGATTGATGAAATGGGACAAGCACTTAACCTTAGCGAGGCCTTAGACAAAATCACATCATTCTTTAGTGCATGGAATTCTCTTCTCAAAGGCCGCAGTGACAGACTAGGGAGAAAGAAGAGAAAATGTGGGTGCAGGAGAGCAGCCCTCAGACCTGTGGGTGGCTGCCATGAGGAAGAATGGTTACACTTACTCTATGCTGAGAGGAAGCCCTAGTAACGGTAGATAGGGAAGCAGGGGGAGAGAGACAACTGGGCTTAAGATAAAGAATTACCCCCGGGGGCCAGCCCCATGGTCTAGTGGTTAAGTTCAGCACACTCTGGTCCATGTTCAGTTTCCAGGCAAGGACTTACACCACTCATTGCCAGCCATGCTGTGGCAGTGACCCACATGCAAAATAGAGGAAGGCTGGCACAGATGTTAGCTCAGGGTGAATCTTCCTCAGGAAAAAAAAAAAAGGAGTTACCCCTTGACCCTCAGAACTGTCAAAATATGAAGCCAATTGCCTTAATGTGAACATCAGATAATTATTGTTGTTATAACAATGGAACGTACCAGGTAACTACCATTTGTGAAGTGCTTCATAGGTCACCAAACCCACATCACATGATGGAATACATACCTTGACCCTGACTCCATCCCCATCAGGCAAGTACGAACTTTCACTCACCTTTGACAAAGGAGGAAACCTATGCTCTGCAGGGTTCAGCAAATGGCATCAGCTCTCATGACTAATAATGAGCAAAGCCAAAGCCAGGCTGGACCTCTTTTGAGTTCCAATTTTTTTTTTTTTAAAGATTTTATTTTTTTCCTTTTTCTCCCCAAAGCCCCCCAGTACATAGTTGTATATTCTTCGTCGTGGGTCCTTCCAGTTGTGGCATGTGGGACGCTGCCTCAGCGTGGTCTGACGAGCAGTGCCGTGTCCACACCCAGGATTCGAACCAACGAAACACTGGGCTGCCTGCAGCGGAGCACGCGAACTTAACCACTCGGCCACGGGGCCAGCCCCAGAGCTCCAATTTTGTCATTGTCATAAATACTCCATCACCGATGGTGCTCAAGAAGACAGTGGGTAGCACCAGGATGATTTTTACGAGACTCCAGCTTTGTATGGCAGCTCAGATCAGAGCAAGCAAATGCCCGTCCAGAAGGCTAGAAGCCTGGAGCTCTGCACTGGACGGATGGTCCGTGATCACACAGCTGGCGCTCAGACAAGCTCGAGTCAAAGACACTCATGACTTGCAACCCACGGCTTTTCCGTGTTCCACTAAGTGATTCTGCAACGGAGTTCTCTCTGCCCGAAAGGTTCTTCTTTTCTTCTACTTCCTATGATTCTTAACAAATATTGATTGACTAATTAGACAAATAGATTTAGGAGAAGATCTTAAACTCAAATCAACTATCATCTTCTCAACCCTTCATTCCCAGGTGCCCTCGAAAGCCCCACACCTTGCAATTCTCAAGCTGACCTGTAATTTGCATTACCTTTCCAGTGTCCTTGGTTAGACTCAAACACTTTGAGGACCCAGGTCTTATATATCTTTAACAGTTCTGTCCCTGGCACAATGTAGATGCTAAGTAAAGTTTGAATGAATGAATGAATGAATTGCATATATAAAGCTTATTAGAAACTGAACGGATATCCAAATTTTCTCTCTCCTGTATGCACACAAAACGTCAGCTCCTGGTCCAAGGGAGGTAGCCATACCTGGAGGCCTGGCCAGCTGAGATGTGAGAAAAGTTCCCCTGGTTGCTAATCCCGACTTGCTGGGTGGTGCCAGCAATAAAACCACAGCCTCTTGAGCATAGCAGACTCCATATGCTAGCCCCTTAGTCTGTTAAATCACCAGCCAGCCTAAATTTGAAACATTTCTAAAGTGTTATACAATGTTGCAATAATGTTTTTACAAAACAAAGACTGAGTTACTGGAAGCCATTTTCGACCAATCAGCATCTTACTGCAAGAGGAACCCTGATGGTGCCATTGGTGACACAGCGTAAAAATATATATATGTATCACAGTCAAGGCTCAGCCAGGAAACATCTGCTTTGTAAGGGGGGGAGGGGTGATGAGGGGCTGTGGTGGAAGCAAGACTGGGGAGGGGCCAAGGAATTTGAGTGGAAAGTGATTTAAAGTGAAGAAGTTGAAAGCTAATCTAAGTCAAATAACGCTCCCCTTCTTAGATCATAGGGACAAAATGTACGTCTTGTCTGAGACAAGAGGGTAGGTAAGACTTAAATACTAGAGTTAGAAAAGTTGTTTGATCTTAATTCTTACTCCAACTTAATTCGCATGGTAATAAGACCACTTACAGTGCTTTATGCTCTTGGGCTGCATTAACAGTGGTAGCATCTCGGGAAAGGGGGGTGACAGCCTTGCTGTAGTTGGTGCCAGTTAGACCACACTTAGCGTTTTGCATTTATTTCTAAACACTAAACTTCACCAACGATGTGCAGGAGGGAATCCTCAGGGAGAAGCGGCTGAGTTGCAGACAGCATGAAAAATCAAGGCGTGGAAAGAGAAACATAAAGAATATCCAGCCATGCACCACACAATGACTTTCCTGTCAACGATGGACCGCATGGCCGACTGTGGTCCCATGAGATGAGTACTACAGAGCCTGGGTGTGTAGCAGGCTGTACCATCTAGGTTTGTGTAAGCGCACTCTACGATGTTCGCACAACGACGAGATCACCTAATGACATATTCCTCAGAACGTGTCCCTGTCGTTTAGCGGTGCATGACTGTAAAAGTCAACTTAGAAGGAAAATATTTACCTTTGGGGGTGGAAATTATCTTCAGTCAATTCAAGGACTATAATGAGGGACCTGAAATTTTCTTTCCCCAAAATTCCTTTTCTTGGGTATTTCAGTTCTTGCTTCCATGATATTTTTACGTATTAATTTATAAATACATAATTATCCTTATAGTTAAGACTACAAAGGTGTATGTATATCTCTCCTTGATAGCTCATTGTTCTTGAGTTCTTTTGGTTCTTTGCAGGTGTATGGAAACTAGGTGTACGCATGTGTGCACGTGTGTTTGTGTGAATTATTTTTACACAAATGGGAATACACTATACACATTCATCTCTAAACCAATTTCTAATCCATTTATCAACAGGTAGAGCATTCCATATCAGTGTGGTGTGTGTGTGTGTGTTTGTGTGAATATGTCTGCATCCACACACATATATTTGTGTATGAAGGAATGAAGTATATATGTGTATGTGTGTATGTATGTGTATATACATATATTTACTTGAGAATATATGAAGAGGATTTTCATATATTGAATATAAATGACGAATGAAAGACTTCATTTCTTTATGCTTTTTAAGGACTGTCTAACATTCCCTTGTGCGTGTGTGTATAACAAAGTTTGTTGAAACAATTTTCTATTAATATTTAGTGTATTTACCATATTTTGATTCTACAGAAAGTATTGCAGCAACTGTCTTTACACATTTACCTTTATACACACTTGCCATAAAATCGGTGGGTTTACTCTTACATTATGCTGTCCAGCATCCGTCCCAGAGGCAGCCGGGGTTTGCACTCCCTGCAGTGATGAAATGCTATGCAGAGCCCCTGAGCTTGGCCCACACATTGTCTTATGAAACTCTTTGCTCCTTGCAGATCTGATAGATGAAAACTGATATCTCGTAATAGTTGTAATTTGCATTTCTCTTGTAACGAGTAAAGTTAGCATATTTTCATATGCTTCAAAGCTATTTGTATTTCTTTCTCTGTAAACTACCTATTCCCACCCTTTGTCCATCCTTTTCTTCTAAACTCACTATAATTCTTTAAATGACTAAGCTCCAAAAAAATTGATCAAACCTCTTTCTCCTGTATTTTAGGTCATGAAATAATCCGGGAAGTGTGCAAATGTGAGACAATTCGAACCTCTTCTCTTTTCTGTGAACGTGGGAACCACTCACAGAGGCATAGCACGGGGTTGTCATTGCATCTCCACCCCATATTTGGGCTGGGCCTTCACTTCCCCCTGAACATGGACACAGCCTACAGGAGCAGCCCTGGTCTCTCACAGTGGTGGCGAGACTAACAAGAGGATGAGTGTCAAGGCCATCTGTGTACCTGAAGCTCAGCGCGTGTTTGTGGCTGAAGCCTGGCCTACCGTAGGATGGGGCAGAATGGAGCATACTTCACACTCCACCTATTTCCATCTCTTCTGGGCTCATCGGTTATCTCCCAGATGTTCAACAGCAAAGGCCACAGATAAGACAAAGGCCTTGAATGAGGGAGACCAGCTGGACAGCTGCTCAGGCTGACTTGGTTTCTGTGAGGCCCATCTCTCGGACCTGGTGGCTTACAGGTGGGGTACTGATCCAATCTGGGACAGTTCAGTCTTCCCCACCCTACTCAATTCTTGGCCTCATCCCTGAGTTTGACCCCTCAGAATCTGAGTCTCCCAGGACCACTGTTCAAAACCCACCAACTCAAAGCCATCGGAGAGCTCTCATTACCTGACTAGCCCATTCTCAGTGGGCCGAGGTGGGTGCGGAGCAGAGCAGCCAACTGTGGCCTGCGTCTAAATCTTCGCTCCTGCTTTCCCGTTTCAGGACTTATGAATTATTAACGAGGCCTCTGTTTGTAATGCCAGGCTCTCCGCTTCCTCCAAATTAAATTACTGAGGGATATATTTGATTATAAACATACTTAGTAAATGTTTTCATTGTTTTTTTCTGTAGCTTCCTTTGTACTAAAGTGTTATAATGTCAAAAAGTCAACCGCAAACATCTACAGCCTGCCGTGGAAAACCATTTAAAGCAAATGCCGGGCAAATTAAGTAATCAGAAATGAAAACCACTTTAGGACAATAGTGAATATAATTTGTCATCTCTCAAAAAAAGAGGAGGGGGGACACTTCTTCCAGCAGCTGAGCATTTCTGGAAAGAGAGAGGAAATTGACACACACAATCCGAGTCAGCATCCATAGCGCTCTCCCTTCTACTTCTGTGACCTTGAGTAAAACAAGGTCTCTCGCCTCTGTCTCCTCATCCACAAAGAGGGAGTAATAAGTCTGTCCTACCTACTCCATAAAGTCCCTAAGAAACGCAGATTTTTGGGGGCTGGCCCTGTGGCTGAATGGTTGAGTTCGCGTGCTCTGCTTTGGCGGCCCAGGGTTTGGCCAGTTCGAATCCTGGGCGCGGACATAGCACCATTCATCAGGCCACGCTGAGGTGGTGTCCCACATGCCACAACTAGAAGGACCCACAACTAAAAATACACAACTATGTACTGGGGGGCTTTGGGGAGAAAAAGAAAAAATAAAATGTTTAAAAAAAAAAGAAAAGAAAAGCAGATTTTATCAACTGCAAATGATCTCCAGATGTGAATGCCAATTATTGTTTTAACAAAAGTAAACTACAGAAAAAGCTGGAAAGATGCAGTCGAACAAACATTTAGTGAACAACAACACGTGGTAATTGGGCCACAGGTTGAAGGTTCCTTGGGTTCTCTGTATGAATAGTACACAGCCTGTGTGCTCTAGGAGCTACAGTCTCACAGAGGAGCAGACAGACAAAACAATAAAGTTCAATTGGGAAAGTCTGGTTCTATAGGTACCAACCAACTGTTCAAGGAAAAAAGATGGTGCTATGTTCATAATGCTCTGGAGGATAAGGGGCTCAGGGACAGAGGTCCGTTTGCAGATTTGATAATGAAGAGAAGATAGAACTTAAAGTGTGACCAGAAAAATGGTAAGGATGCTTCTGTGTGGAGAAGAGACTAGAGTTGCAGGAGAACAGTATATGCATAAGCTGAGGGGTCTAAGAGAGCCCTAAATTGAAGACCAGCACACCAGTGATGGTAAAGGGTGGAGTGGAGAAAGCAGAGCTGGGCAAAATTGGCTGGGGCCAACTGTAAGGGCCTTGAATGTCATCTTAAAGAGTTCAGATCCTCTTCTGCAGCTAATGGGAACCACTGGGATATTTAAGTAACAGATTGTCTTAGCAACTTTGCCTTTAGAAAGATAACTCAGTGACAACTAAAAGCTGTGAGACAGAAAGAGAATAGATTTGGAAGCCAGAGAGATGCGAGTTTAACTGCTTAACAGTTACGTGACCTAGATGGAGTACCTAACTCTGCGTCTCACTTTCTTCATCTGTGCAGTGGGGAAAAGAATGCCCACTGCTCTGAGTCGCTGTGAGCATGAATGAGACCGCGTGTATAAAATTTCTAGCCCTGTGCCTCACATAGACATACATGACTCTTAGTTTTGTCTTTCTTTCCCCGTGGAAATTCTGATCCTTTTGTTTCCCCATTAAGCAGAGAAGGACTAACCTTAAAAACAGACAAGAAGATGGCGAGCCTGTGGGACCACACAGAAATCACTTCTACTTTCTCAGCCTCGGTTTCTCTAGACACAAAATGAAAGGTTTGGAGGAGATTCGTTTGAAGGGCCCACGTAGCTTTAATTGCTTCTCAGGATAGCAAACGGACATGTGGGAGGCAGAGTTTGTTTAATGGGACTAGAGTCCAGGGGCCCTTCTAAGGCCATAGCATGACAAATGGCATTTAATACAGGCTACAAAAGCACCAGATGTAGACTTTAATGAAAAGAAAATGGCGTCTCCATATCATTACAAATTAACTCCATCTATCTGCACAGCCTGTGTGCTGAAGTCATAGTTTGAAATTTAGTGACACTTATGGTTAACACATGCTGTTTTGTTCATGTTTTTCTTCATCAAACATTTACTGAGCACCTACTAATGCCAAGAACCATTTTCGCTCCTGGGGATACCAAGATGAAAGAGCTTGTCTTTTGATGCAAGTTAACGATTTTCCCCAACCTCATCAGAACCCCTGGAGGGCAGTGGTTGTATTTCATCAGCCTCTGCTGATATGATACCAATATGGTGCCTGCTGGACAGTAAGACAATCAATGGCATCATTGTTGATGGGGGCGGAGATGGTGGTGGTGACACCAGTTTGTGTGGTGGTGGTGTACTTGCTGCTGGTGGTGGTGGTAGAGGTGATGCTGATTTGGGTGAAAATGCTGGTGATGGTGTTGACATTGGTTTTGGTGCGAGCGGTGGAGGTGCTGGCCGTGTTGGTGATGATTTAATTTTTGAGCAGAAGAACTTTTCTGTTGTTCTTATTGGTGATGTCATTGCTTTCTAAATAATTATGTTTTTTAGAAAGGAATGTATGTTCATTGTGAAATAAATAAAATCTTATCCAAAAGAAGAAAGTGAAAACCACCCATAATTACACTACCGTATTACACTTCAAGGTAGTATCATTCTTAAGCTTTTGATGCACAAACTTTTCAATGCGCATGTGCATTTTATAGACTACATATTGTTTTCTAACTGTTTTCATTCCATCAGAAAAGTCAGTCCATTTCCAAAAAACAAGACCAAAAATCACAGACATCATTGCTTTATACTAAATAATTTCTATAGCTATTTTTAAAGACTTCCTATTATTCACCTTTCGGAAACTATGATTCTTTACTCAGTAAGTTCTTAAGCATCATCTTTCTAAGTTAGAGTAATGAGTGTAGACTTGGGGAGGGTAGGACAAAGGTTTAGAGTCAAACTCCACTTAGGGGTGGGTGACACTGGAGCAGGTTCCTTTATCTCTCAGAGTCTCAATTTCTTCTTCTATCAAATGGGAGTAAGAAGGCTGTCCTCGTAGGGCATTTTGAGGCTTGAGTATGATTTTATATGTAAAGCTCCCAGCCCAGTGACTCCGATACAGCAGACACTCAAGTGGCCATTTCCACTCATCCTCACCCCTCACTGGGTCACTTTTACTTTTGGCTCAACCATTTAGAAAACTGGAGCAGCTGTTAATACAAAGAGGTTCATCTTCTAAATCAGGAGTAGAGATTCCAAATGGACCAGGAAGATGGACTCTGTCTGTGATTGCCTTCTTGCTCTGTCATCCTGCCTCTGTCCCTGTCTCTCCCCTCACCCTCGTTCTGTGCTCTGCACAGCTATTAGGACCAGAGCACCATTCCTCTCTGTCACCAGTGATGTGGAAGCAGTGGTGAGAAGGGAAGGGGTACCCATGAATGGGGTCATAGGAAACAGGGAGGTGTGTTTCTGCTTTCCCTGGGGTGATGAGTTGGGACTCAGAATGCATTTTGACTTTTTCCCCAGGGAAACCGTATTGGAAGTGATCGATGAGTTCCCAGCCTAGCCCACCAAAGCTGCTTCCATCCACAAAGACCCTGGTGTGCAATATAAGCAAGACTGTTTCACTTTAATCTAACAAGGTTGAAGCCAGGTTGATTAGAAAACAAAAATGAAACCAAAAAACTTTTTATCCCTACAGGTGATTACGATGATGTGGAATGCACATCAAAACAGAAAAATGCCCATGGTGAGACAGAATCCTGAAAAGAGGGGTGACTTTATGGTGTGGATGCTTCCAAGAATCAGCTGTATCTGGTACAAGTTTTAAATAATGAGGGGACAGTCCAGGTAGGTTTGGAGAGGAGTGACTTTCAGGCATGAAAAGCAACGAGTATGGAAGACATGAGCATGTTCTGAGAACGAAAGCAAGGCTGACTGGAGATGGAAACATGGGTCTATGTCGGATGTGAGTAGGAGCTAGTATGAGAGGTACCCTGAGATCAAGTTACGGGAGCCTTTGGAGTCCATGCAAGACATCCGGACATTTTATTCTAGAAGAGTGTTTAATTAAGATGGTCTGCAGACCATTTGCATCTAACAGAGCCAGCTTAACATGCAGAGTCCCTGATGAGGGCACAGAGAAACTGCATTTTGGAGCTACCATCACTGTTACACACATTAAAATGTGTGGACCTGCCTTCTGAACAATGGTGAGCCTTCAGAGACCATTGAGCAGTGGAATCACAAAGTTGGCAGTAATTTAGAGTAATTCAGTTAAGACTCATTTACACTGCAGAAGAATCTTTCAAGGGTCTTCCTGGACTATAAACAAAGGAGCAGGGGCTTGTGGTTAAGATTTGAGTTTAATCATCTTTTAATTCTCATCCCAACCTACTGAGGTAAGAATTATAATTTCTATCTTAGATGCAGAAACCTAGGCTCACGGTCACATGATCTGCTCAAGGCTAAAGCTTCTCAAGGAGAAGAGTCAGGGTCAAATCCACGAGACCATAGTCCATTCTTATGTATCAACGGCCCTTGGCTGGACTGGTCTGGATGTCCAATCAAAGCCATTTTATGAATTGAGGAAACTGAGATGAATTGACTTGTAAAGGTCACATAGTAAATCATTGGCAGACAGAAGACCAGATCCCAAATCCTTTTTCTCACTGTCCTCTGTTCCTCCACTCTCCATGGCTGGCCCTCTTGGGTCTACACTACCAACTCAGAGCTTCAGATCTCCTGCGAGGAAGCGGGAGGATTTCGACGGAGGGAGACTTTCCTCCTCCTACCCACTCCTTTCTGGCTGAGTGGCAACCTTCTCAGTGACAAACAGAAACCAATCACTGTTGGTCCCTGCTCAGTATCTCTGACAGCAGCAAAAAGAACCACGGATTACGCAGCCCCTGTCACTCTTCCCTTTGATTGGCGTCTTGGGTTTCAGATTGAGAGCAGATTCTTCAGCCAGATTTCTATAAATGAACGTGGTTAACTATAAACTTTACGTATGCTCGTAAAATGTGTCACTTCAACATGTTTTGGTTGGCACTGGGAAATCTGAAGGCAAAACCAAAGAATGGTTTAATTCAATTACAAGTAGAGAAAGTTAAAAAATAAAAAAGAAACTGAGCTTTGCTTCTCAGAGGCATCCAAATGAAGGAGAGAAGCGTAGTGGCTATGTGGCTTCATCAAAACCATGAGGGGTTTTCCACCCCAGCGCCATTCAGTGTCTGCCTCTGGTGTGCGAGAACCCACCTTCTTAACGATTAGGTAAATAAAGCATGGTTTCAATTTGGTTAAATGTGCCCACTCGGCTCCTACAACTGATCAGACTGTCGGGGAAACGTGATGCATTTTAATAAACCCAATATTTAGCCAAAGACAGCAAAATCCTGTAACAACATTTTTTTCCAGAGGGTGGGAAATGAAAATACATTAAGCGGGAAATATCATGTGTGTGACCAACCAACCATATCTTGAAAGGATAAATGCTACATGCGGGGAAAAAATTGTAAGTATAATAATTAAACATGGACGCCTACATGGCGGAGCCCTTGAGAGGGGAGAAGGAGGTTTTCATGTGTGAGTGAGGAGGGCTGGGAAAGGAGGGCGCTACCCCACAGCTCTCTGCATGCCTGGGACTGTCCCAACCATCCCACGGGCTCCGAAAACCATTCAAGACAGCTGGAAGTGAGTAGTGGGATGAAGCAGGGGTGCCTAGTGACCTGGGACTCAGTGCCTAACTGGCCATTTCTCGAGCCTTGTCACACTGGACAAGTCATTTGAGATCCCTGGGCCTCCTTTGTTGCCTGTATAAAGGGGTTTTAAACACCCTAGTTTGTGGAAACAGGTGCCGCCAAGCGCTCTTCATCCCTCGCACTCCCCAAATCAGGTTACCTGCTACTTACTGAAAATGCCTCCATGTGAGCAGAGAGATGCACTTGTGAGCAAGCTCACTTTATTCTTCCCTCCAGGAGCAGGTAGTCCTCAAGTATTCTTATCTAAATTTGCATTGCAGTGTTTGCAAGGCCGCCTAAGGAAGTCACAGACCAGTTTTCATTGTTGGAAGAGAAGGTGTTCAAAAACTGTGGCTGCTGCAAAGACCGTCCAGGCACTGGTGTGCAAGCACAAATGAGGTCAATGAACTTGGTTACAGGCTCACACGGGCACGCCATCGCAGCCGACCTTTAGGTCTAGAGATCTTTTGGTCCTGGTCCCTGTGTCACAGAGGAACCTGCCACCGTTAGCCTAGAGTTAGTTGATGCTGTCACCAGAACACACTGTGCTCCGTGCATGCTGCATCACTGACCTCTCAGAAATCAGGTCCATCATCCTTCTCGCCTTGGTGCTCATAAACATTTGGTAGGTTCAGGCTGAGAATGAGACTTGCCTTCTTTCTGAGGCAGCTCCTACTAAGCAGCCCCCTGGGAGGAGAAGCAGCTCCCGCATCCCTGGAATCATCAGAGGCTGCTGCTATTTACCAAAAGAAACCATAAAAGATTGAGCGTCCAAAGGGGCTCAGCACCATTCACAAGGCCTCTGTGCTATTTACTTGGTGCTACCAGCTCCGGCCTCTGAAACTTTGCTCTGCTCCATCATTTTAGGTTCAATAAAGACCCAATGAATTTCATGACTGCTTGGTTTGGCGTTCAGGGCTTTTGGACCCACCGGTGGCATCTGCTATTCTCTCCATCTTAAAGGATGCTGCTGCTGTAGAAAGAGACTAATTTTTGAAGTCTATTTTTGCACTTACTAGCCATCTGCATATGGGGACAGTAAGTTCTAACACAGAGGGTTGCAGCTGAGCAACTGTACCACAAGCATGGCTGGGCTCTTGTGGGCCTGGGGAGCCATCCTGGGACTTGGCGTTAACTCAGAGGTTCTCAACCCAGGGTGACTTTGGTCCCCTGGGTGCATTTGGCAATGTCTGGACACATGTTTATTTTTATTGAGGTTATGATAGTTTACAGCATCGTGAAATTTCAGTTGTACAGTATTATTTGTCAGTCACCATGTAAGTGCGCCACCTCACCCTTTGTGCCCAGCCCCCTCCCCTCTTCCTCCTGGTAGCCACTAAACAGTTCTCTTGATCAGTGTGTTTGTTTATCTTCCACAAATGTGTGAAATCATACAGTGTTTGTCTTTCTCTATCTGCCTTATTTCGCTTAATATAATACCCCTCAAGGCTGGACACATTTTAAGTTTGTCACAACTCAGGGCTGTGGGAGTAGGATGCTACTGGCATTTATTGGGTCAAGGCCAAGGATGTTGCTGAACCCTGCAATATCTGGGACAGCCCCCACCACAAAAACGTATCCAGGTCCAAATGTTCATGCAACAAAGGTTGAGACACTCAAGTCTTAATAGATAATTACTTTTTTTTTTTAAAGATTTTATTTTTTCCTTTTTCTCCCCAAAGGCCCCCAGTACTTAGTTGTATATTCTTCGTTGTGGGTTCTTTTAGTTGTGGCATGTGGGACGCCGCCTCAGCATGGTTTGATGAGCGGTGCCATGACCCCGCCCAGGATTCGAACCTATGAAACACTGGGCCGCCTGCAGCCGAGCACGCGAACTTAACCACTCCGCCAAGGGCCAGCCCCTGGATAATTATTTTTTAAAAAAAGCTTAAAAACTATTCTATCAAACAAACAAAAACAGAATTCACACAACAATGGAACCAGTGTGATTATTTTCCTTTTTCTTACTCTGTGTGTTCCACATTCTCTACAATAGAATATGTGTACTATAATTATATGTATTTTACATTATAAATATATTTATATATAATTAATGACATATAATATAATTGTAATTATTGTGTAATTATATATTATAATATAATTATATAAATAATAATAAAGCAATACTATGATATATAATAATTATACATCCAGCAAAATGGAGTAAAGGAAGCATAAGATGGAAAGAGATAGTAGAAGAATGTATTGAAATCAGGAGCCCAATGTGCAGGTTATACCTGGAGAGGAGAGTGAGCATCCTTCCTGCCTGCCATTGTTATCCAATCACCTGCAGGAGAAACACATGGGCTGTGTGCCAATTCCTGGACCACACTACAGACCTGCTGAACTGAGTCGGTGGGACTAGAACCCAAGATTCTACAGAAAGTCTTCAGGAGATCATTATGCACACCAAAGTTTGTGAAGCATAGCACTAATCCTTCAAGAAATAAAGCATTTTCATGTCTATAACCCAATGGGCACCCGACTCAGGTCTGGGCAGTGTGCAGGAAGGTCCAAGATTAGATGTTCCAGCAGTGGAGCTTAGAGTCTGCTCACTCCCCAAGGCCAGGCAGCATGTTGTAAGTGTTCCAACAAGGACCAGCACCGGTGCTGTCGCTTCCACTACACACAGAGCCTCCTTTCTGAAGGACAGAGAAGGAAGATTCTATATCTCACCCATGTATGGCCGCCATCTTCTGAGAAGACGACGTTTAGTTGACTCTCTAACTGTTAGTATTTATGTGTTGAAAAGCAGTCATATTTGGTCTTAGACTGAGGATGAATCAGGCAGTCTTAACTCTCTCATTTCTGACTGGAGTGCAAAAATCCAATCAATTACTCATAAACACTTGTGATAAGATTAATTTAATTTTTTTCTTAAACAAAGAGGGTAAATTAAAAGAATCAGCTTGAACCTTCCCACACTGTAGTGACAAGATTAAAAATTTAATTTATACATATTTCATTTCTACATAATAAAGCCTTTTTGCAAAAAGAAAAAAAAAATACCACAGTTCATCTAATTAAATCAAAGAAAATTGCCTGCAGCGATGTTACAGTATTACAATTAAGCCACAGCCAAAACCAGCCCTCGGAATTCTTAAACACCATTCTGGGTTTAAAAACCAAATCAGCTTTTGGTGTGTGTGTGAATTTTGGGGGTGACTTCAGGAAAAAGCGGAGCCTTTTCCTGTGTCAGTACGTAAGGGTGGGAAAAAGGATTTTCAAGCTACGTTGATAGATAGCATTGAAGATAGATACACTGAAGATAGCAACAGGATCTAACTGTGGTTTAAAAAAAAGAACTCAACCTGAAGCTTGGGAGAAGAAACAAACAAAAGGTGTTAACACTCCCCTCTTTCATCTCCCTAATACTGAAACTATTAAAATTGAGATACTTTAAATAATATCCTTGAAGAAGGACAGTTTCTCAAAGTCTGCAAAGATTGCCTTATAATACTTGATGACATTGCTAACACAGACATGGTCGGTGTAGGGTTTCAGCATTTTTCACGAGCTATGATGTCCAGACACAGCTAGCAGCTCCTTGCAACCCCACTTAGATTCAGCCTAGAATTTGATAAGAGCCCCATCCACCCTCCTCAGAGGGACCCCACCATAAGGAGGCTGGACAAGTTGGCGGATGTAGTCATGGCCCCTACAGGGACAAAGACGCCTGGCATGTGGCTCTCATCTTGCTGCATATGATGTGGTCTTCAGGAAGTTCCTAATTTGGTTTCTGATGACATTCTGGCAGGACTGAATTTCATTCTTGGAAATCAGGCTGTGGACCAGGGAGAGGCTCACACAAGCGTTGGCCTGGATCCTGGTTTTAGTGACTCATTCATGCTTGCTTTTAGGTCAAAACAATGTTCTACAACAGGTGCTGAGCAAATGTTTACTGAATAGATGTTTCTTTCGGCAGCAGCTTGACAAGCAGTGGAGCCAGGGTAGCCTGTGTGAGCAGCCACATTCCCGGTTTCTTCTGCCTGGTGGAGGGCAGGAGCCTGAGTTTGAGGACCACGTGTTTACTGCCAGTTCACTATCAGTCATCATAGGAACCAGCAACTGCAACCACAAGGGGCTTTGGAGCTTTTTAAGTCTGTTCCCCAAGCACCTTGTTATTCAACCCTGGAAACATCCCCAGGGGTGTGTGAGAAGTCCATGACCACTTATCTGAAATCTTGAAATCCAGAAAGCCCTGAAAGTCAGATGTTTGTTCATAAATTTGCACAAACTAATGTGGCAGCATAATCTGAACTGAACAAATGTGATGTTATTTGTGATCTTCATTTATCCCACAGAGCGGAAATAAGCATAGGTGTTTGGGTGTAGAAATATTAACAAGTTTGATTACGAGGTGCTCTCTCAGGCCCCAGAGGAGATGGGACACAATACACTGCATGTACAAGTAGCACCTGTATTAGTTATTATTTGCTGCAATAACAAAGCAGCCCAAAACTTAGAGATTGAAACAGCATGCATTTATTATCCTACAGTTTCCATGGGTCGAAAATCTGAGCACAGCTTGGCTGAGGGCGTCCTCTGCTCAGGGTCTTTTAAGAGGCTGTGGTCAAAATGTCAACCCCTACTCTCACCAGGCTGCAATACAGTTGTCAGTGGGGGCCACAGTTATCTCAAGGTTTGACTGGGACAAGATTCTCTTCCAAGATGACTCATGTGGTTGTTGGCAGGACTGAGTTCTTCTTGGACTACTGAACTGAGGGCCTCAGTTACATACTGGCTGTTGGCAGGTAGCCCTCACCAACAGAAGAAGAGTGTAAGCAACACTAGCGGGAGGAATAGCAGGAAGATGGGAGTCAGAGTCTTTGGTAACCTGATCTTGGGCGTGACATCCCATCACTTCTCCCACCTCCTTTCATCAGATGGGAATCGCTAGGTCCAGCCCCCACCCAGGGAGAGGGAACTTCACAGGGACTTGAACATCACCAGGTGGAGTCTTCGGGAGCCAGGTCTCAGTCTGCTGACCACATTACCTTTCAAAAGCTGAACCCCACTGGTCCCGAGAGACCTGCCTTATCACCCGCACTTTACTAGGAGAAATAAGTTCTGAGCTCTTAATGTTATCTTGTTGTGGTTCTTAAGATTGATGAGGGGTAAGTAAACCCTTGAACTCGAGTCCTTCCATGCTCACCTTTCCTCCCTTCACGTGGCATGCTTCTAACTCCATCCTCAGAGCAGTTAAGTATAGCCTAGTGGACAAGGACATGCTCTAGGGTCCCTGTAAACTTGGGCTTGAATCTGGGTTCCCTCACTCACCAGCTGTGTGACCCTGGACAAGTCATTCAGATTCTCTGAGCCTCAGCTCCTTCATCTATAAGATAAAGATACTACTACTCAGCTGACAATGCTGCCAAGAGGAGTACCTGAGCCTACGTGGAGGGGTGCTGGTGTACCTGTGGAGAGCAGGTGCCCAGTGAGTGGAAGCTATTTCACCTATACGGGCGCCCTAACGTCTGCCCTCTCCTGCTTCCTGCCGCAGTCTAGCGGCTGGCAGGAGAAGCAGATCACACCATTTCACAGATAGGCAACTGAAGGCCCAGAGGATAAGTCATCTGCCAAATATCACTGAAGTGTCTCAGGCACTCCCTGCCGTTATTTTTTTAATCTGGTTAACAGTTTATGCATGAGCAAAGGGATCTCGTTGTCCTCTTTTCCCCTTCACCCCCAGCACCCCAATGCTGCTCTGAGTCGTTGCTCTGCCAACATTTGTGTGAGGAATCAGTGCATGAGCCCGAGTTACTTTCCTGAGACCCCTTCCTGAGCTGGGACCAGATAAAATGGTGTCAGGATTCAGAGGAGGGCAGAGTAACTTCCAGGTGGGAATCAAGGAAGGCTTCCTGGTGGATGTGGCATCAGCTCTACAAATCTGTAATATAACATCCTGAACACCTGGACTCTGCAGCTGCATCCCCCAACTCTTCCTGCTTCCTCCTCCATCAGTGTAGTCCTTCCTCCGCCTCCTCCTCCTCTCCAAAGCTTCCCCATCTTGCTTGTCCAGCTGAGATCTTGTGTCTTCCAGGAAGCTCCTCTAAGAAAACACAAGAATTTCCACACAGAAGTAGGTCTGTGGGTTTTGAAATATTAATAGAAACTTTAGCTATCTTTCTGGAAGTGTGTAGTCCTAGTCCAGGGAAGTAGCTCAGAGAACATAAGGTGTAGAGAGGGCCAATGGGCAGAAGCCTTGGAGGACCAACAGTGGAGAAAGGCCTACAAGGTTCTCTTGGCAGCAAATGGAAGAAAAAAAATGAACAAAGAGCCAAGCACACTGATGAGGACACGCCATCAATGAGAGCTGCTTTCTGCAAGAGTCAGGGATGAAGCTTGGGAGAAGTTGTCCTCAGCCCATGGGTGAGGTTGTGGACGTTGACTGGGATTACCATAGCACACTGCATATCATCTTCCTTGGGGAACTATTTGTGGTCAATTACGTTGAAAATTCTTTAAATGTCTATCTGCGCGACCTAGTATGTTACAATCTTTGGGATACTGGACAGGAGTATACATTTTGATAAAGCGCAGTAGACGATTTTGAGGCATTCTATTAGATGACAAGGTGTGTTCTGGAATAGGAGGGTCAGGGTCATGTTTCCACTATACTTGGGAGCATGGGCATGGGGTATGGAAGCACTAAATACCTGAGCAGAGGTGCCTCACGTGCACAAGACCTAGACGTGATACAAGAGGCTCCCAGGTTCTAGTGCATGAGGTTTAGCTATAATTGTCTGATTAGACCTAATTATGCATTTCTCCTCTGAAGTCTTCATCGGGTCTTTGTTGACTGGCTCCTGGAATGGGATTACTTGACAGCCAATACCAAGAGGAGAGATTTGCTCTCAGAGATCAGAATTGGGAACAATTACCATTCCTATGGGCAGTAGAGAGGGGATGAGAAAATGTAACCCCAGAGACACAGAGTCCTCTGCTAAAATCCTAGTATATCTCACAGACTGTAGTAGAGAAAAGGAATAATCCACCCAAATGGCCACCTGGGATGTCTCTAGAGCAGCTAGCTCATGTCTGAGACAAGACTGTCTTCTCAGAATGAAAATTGACCTGGCCATTCAAAAACAGATTGGAGACAAAGAGAAGAATTCCAATGGCTATTTGACTCCACTATCTAGCTAAGTGAGGCAGAGCAATTAAACTCATTTTTCCTTCTGAGCATACCACCAAAATACAACATTTTGGCCAACTGGATGAGGCAAATCACAGCAGTGAGTTCCATACTTTCCAAACTGGCTAGCTGAAATCATGATCGTTATATAACTAGGCCAAATTATTCCTAATGGATTGCCACTATGAGATCACTTTGCCCGATACTATCAAGTTACACATGGGGAAACTGAGGCCCACAAGGAGAAGAGGTTTAATTGTGATTCACAGCCAGCCAGCACCCTGTGTTGTCAAACATCGCCCATGCTTTACGGTTTCCTGAAGAAGCTGATTGCTTGTAAATGCCACGGCAGCATTACAGTTGCTGCAATGGTCCAGCCCAGATACAGGCAGAGAAGGGACCTGAAGATCACCTGGAGCAAACTACATATTTCATAGAAGAAACAAAAACTCGGAGAGACAAAGGGCCTGAAACATAGCGTTCTGGACTTGAGAAGGCACATTAGATACTAGGAGATATTATACAAATTTTAACTATTATCCTTGTGTTCGATAATTTTCTAAAAACTATTGTTTGTGGAACTAAGCACACCCCATGTATTTTCTTTATGTGTCAGCAGGTTAGGAATTCTTGCCCTCACTTTGTGGTTGAGGAATTGGGTTCCTCCAGGTGAAGTGACTTGCTGTGTCCATTAAGCTTGTCCTTTTTAGGGCCAAGATTCAAACCTAAGGGTATTTGGACGCATAGCGCCCAATCTTTCCATGCCTGCCACACTGCTCCGCATAGCCAGGCTGATAGGTGCATACTCAAAGGTCATGGGAGAGGAAGTATAAGACTTTGGGGATCAGGACAGTTTTGCTTCCTCAGAAAGTAATAACTTGCTGGAAATAAATAAAGAGTGGAACATCCAGACAGCTTGAAGATTTCTCATATAACAATAGGTCACCTTGTAGTTTTGCTGTGAAAAATATTCATTCATTACTCAGACACTAGTTTGGTGCTTACTATGCATTAACCATAATTCTAGACCTTAAAGAGGTCAGAGGGGGATTGTTCCCAGGCTCTGCTTCCCAGGAGCTCGAAACCAGGAGGTAAGACATGGTTGATTGTATAACTGTCCCCAAAGATTTAATCATACATCCTTGATCATTGCCCTGTGGCTTGCTTCTTGTTCCCATGAAAGCTGTGTAGTCCTTACCTCCTTGACTTTGGACTTTGTCAGTAGGATTTGGGAGACATAAAGTACATCATTTCTAAGCCACTGCTTTAAAAGATGCTGTGAGTCTCTTCTACTGTTCTTCTGCCCTCTGCCGTGACAATGGTAGGGCCCAGAGAGATGCTGCTCCATCTGCCTGGGTCCCAGAGTGAGAAGACATTTGGAGTAGAGTATCGCCTCAGAGAGTTTCATCTCAGAGCAGAGTCGAGCTGCATCCTACATAGAACATGAGTGAAAAAGAAATGCTGCTCTATGTCGCTGAGACTTTGGGGTTGCTTGTTACAGAAACAAAGCTGACTGATAGAGAAGACATGAAAATTATATAAATCAATTCTAATCCAAGAGAGAAGCTGATGACTTCCAAGAGAAGTACAAACAATTTTATGGGTCTAGAGAAAGAGATTTCTTCTGTGCATAAATATCAAGAAGGCCCCACAGAGATATGTGAGATGGACACTGAACATAGTAGGACTTGAACATGAAAATAACATGGAACTGATTCTGATGCTCACATTATTCAGGGCTGGGCCAAGAGGTTGGGGATGGGTCAGTAGAGTTAGAATATCTGAGAAATCCTGTTTCTTCTTTGCTATCTTGCAAATCTTTTAGGGCTCTACTCATTCTATGCATAGAATCTTAGGAACTCTGGTCATAATAGACTAACTTCTCCCCCGAGATGTTCTGGTGAATGAAGTGCACAAAGTGATATATGTTTGATGGAGATCCAGAGCCCTGCCTGAGATTCAAAAGTGAAGGGAAAGTATGAGATGAAACTTCAGAATAGCTGGGCTTATTGCTCTTGAGATTAAAGGGTTTTGTGATTTTAGATCGTGTTCACCCCTACCTGCCCTCGATCTCCCCAACCATATACTGAAAGGATGGACTGAAAATATCTAGGGACTCTTCAACTCTGAAAAATCTGAGCAGCTAAGGATTCATTTTCATGAAAGACTCCAGTGTTAGGTTAGATTTCAGCTGCCACTTAAGTGTCATGTCACACATACATATAAGGTTGCCCTGTTGACCCAGACAATGGAAAACATCAGCTTTTCTATGATACAAGTCTACAGTTAATTGCCAGTCTCCTCACTCCCCTGGGTCTTATTCTTTCATATCCTTGTTAACCTTAAATTTCCCTCTGTCATATCTTAAAAACTGCATGGATTCTTTAGGGAGATTTTATTTCTGTCACTATGTGAATCTTAACTGCTTATAAACAAATGCTGTATTCCATATTCAATTTCCTCCATTTCTATCTCATTATTCCTTCCTCTAATTCTGATAGACCCTTAAGTTTCTCACTCTATGAATATTTCTGAGCTGTTCAAGCTGAAAACCTGAATAATTGCTGTCTTTTATCCCAAACAGAAAAAGTACTCCTTTAGAAAATTCTGTTTGCCCTATGTTAAAAATATATCCAAAATCTGAGCTCTTCTCCACAACTCCAACGCTATCGCTGTACTCCCTCACTAATAGTCCCGCAGTGTAACTGGTATTCCCACTCGCCCATGGTCCCTACATTCTACCCTCCACACAGCTGCTAGGGTAATATTTTACAAAGTAAATTAGATTTGGCAGCCATGAAAATGTGTCTCTCAGATCTCCTGTTGCAGAGAGCATAATCAATCAAGGATCCCAGCTGTTGCCCCTCCAGATCCACCACCATATTTGCACCAAGGTTATGCTCCTCAAGGGCTGCTCTCAATTACCAAATAGGGTGGAGGTACCAGTACAGGCCATTCCTTCAAGATGTAGGACTCTACGAATTGGTGGCTTTGGCTCAACGATGACCATTGCCTTGGCAAAACTTTCCTTAGCACTTAGCACAGCCCAAGAGCCTTCCTATACAATCCGTCTTCATTCCCCCTCTTTTTTACAGAAATCAGATCTGTGTTGAGATCTGAGATCTCTCCACAGCTATTCCAAACTTCACAGGCATTTCCATCAATGAATTTCCAAATGAACTCCAAGAGAATTAATTCAAAGAAATCAATTCTCAGACACATTATAGTCAAACTGTCAAAAACTTAAAGAAAAAATTCTGAAAGCAGCCACAGAAAAATTGCCCATTACATCTGGAAGAACAAATATATGAATGACTGAAGATTTCTCACCTAAAGCCATGGAGGCCAGAAGGAAGTGGGTAATATTTTTAAAGTGCTGAAAGAAAAGAGCTTTCAACTCAGAAATCTATAGTCAGTGAAAACAGCTCTCAGGAATGATGGTGAAATAAAGACATTCTCAGATGAAAGAGAACTAAGTGAATTCATCAATAGCTGTGTCTCTTCAAAAAATGCTAAAGGATATTCTTCAAATGGAAAAAAAATAGCCCTGGAGGGAAACTGGGAACATAAGAAATGAAGGAAGAGTACCAAAATAGTAAAATTCTTGGCAAATATAATAGATCATTCTTTTTCCTTTTAAGATCTTAAAAATAATATATAAGACAATTGAGTACAAAATTTATAACACTGTCTGATGGTGTTTCTCAATGTTTTTGGATATAATGTACATGAAAACAACAATGGGAAGGGAGACTATAAAGGGAGCTGCCTGATGGCAGATTGTCTACATTTCACTTTAAATGGTAAAATACTAATTCTAAATAAAGAGTAAAATGTCAAATAGGAATATTGTAATCCTTGGGGAACCACTATAAAACTATAAGAGAGATGGAGTCAAAAACTCAATAGGTGGATTAAAATGGGATAAAAATATTCCTTAAATAATCCAAAATTAGGCAGGAAAGGGAAAACAAGGACTATAAAAGGTAACATATGATAAGTAATAAAATGGTAGAATTGACTCTATAACAAACAAAAAAACCTCAATGATTGCATTAAATGTAAATGATTTAAATGTGGTAAGTAAAAGACAGAGGCTATCAAATTGGATAATAAAGAAAAGTAAGACCTAAGTATATGCAAGCAATTCATTTTAAATATAATGATATAAGTAGGTTAAAAGTAAAAATAAATGGGAAAAAACATATACCTTCAACATTTTAATCAAAAGAAAGATGCAGTGGGGCTGGCCTGGTGGCATAGCGGTTAAGTTCGCACACTCCGCTTCAGCACCCTGGAGTTTGCAGGTTCGGATCCTGGGAACAGACCTAGCACTGCTCATCAAGTGACACTGTGGCAACGTCCCACATAAAATCGAGGAAGATTGGCACAGATGTTAACTCAGCGATAATCTTCCTCGAGCTGAAAAACTGACGAAGATTGGCGGCAGATGTTAGCTCAGGGCCAATCTTCCTCACAAAACAAGAAAAAAGAAAGAAAGAAAGAATGATGGAATGGCTATATTAATATCAGACAAAGTAGACTTAAGAGCAAGGAAAATTGCCAAGTGTAAAGAGTGACATACATACTGATAAAAGGGTCAATTTGCCGGAAGACAACTCAAACTTAAATATACATGTGCTTAATAACAGAGCTTTAAAATATATGAAACAAAGACTGATAGAGCCAATAAAAGAGTAAATAGAAAAACAATATAAAACTTAAATAACCATAAACTAATTCTTTAATAATAATTAATAACATTGATGAACCTCTTGCCAGGCAAACAATAGAAGAAGATACAAATTACTAATATCAGGAACAAAAAAGAGGCTATTAGTCCAGACTCCAAAGATAGGTTTTTATTGAGATATAATTGACATATAACCTTGTATTAGTTTTAGGCATACAACATAACGATTTGATAAATGTTTATATTGTGACATGAGACTCCATAGATATTAATAAGAGATTATTATGAATAATTCTACATGCAGAGATTTTGACAACTTAGATGGACCAGTTCCTTCCAAACCACAAAGCATAAAAGGTCATCCACAAAGAAATGTACAACTTGAATTGTTCTTTATCCAATAAAGAAATTGATCTCATAGTTAGAAACCTTTTGAAAAAAAAGTTTCAGGCTCAAATGGTTTCACTGGCAAATGCTGTCATACATTTAAAGGAGAAATTAAAAATTCTTTACAATCTCTTCCATAAAATATAAGGGAAGGGAACAAGTTCCCAGGTCATCTTATGAGCCTAGTATTATCCTGATACCAAAAGCAGATAAAGGAAACCACAGAACAATCTTTCATGCATATAGAAGCAAAATCCTAGACAAAATCTTAGCAAATCAAATCTAGAAATATCTAAAAGTTATAATACACCCTGACTGAATCCACCATTTTAATATAGTAAAGAAGAAAAACTATAGAAACATATCAATTTATACCAAAAACAGAATTTGACAAAACTCAACATCTATTCATAATAAAAACACTCAGCAAACTAGGAATAGAAGAGAACTTTCTTAATCCAAAAAAGAGAATCTACCAAAAAAGCTTACAGCTACCATCATACTTAATGGTGAAAATTGAATTCTTTCTGCATAGACTAGAACAAGGCAAGGAAGCCTACTCATCCGTCTGATTGACCAACATGCAGATAAAAACCATGATGAAACACAACCACACACGTTTTAGAATTAGAACAATCCCAAGTGCTGGTGAGGATGCAAAGCAACTGGGACTTTCCTACCTTGCTGGCGGCAATGCAAAATTGTATGGCCACTCTGGAAAACAATTTGACAATTTCTTATAAAGTTTTACGTGTACTTGCCATCTGACCCAGCAATCCCATTCCAAAGTCTTAATCCTAGAGAAATGAAAATGTATGTCCACACAAAAGCCTATATGTGAATGTTTTTATCAGGGCTATTTATAATTGTCCAAAACTGGAAACTACCAAGTGCCCTTTGGTGGGTGCACGTATAAACAAACTAGTAAATGCATCCATATGGTAGGATACCACTCAGCAATAAAAAGAACTGAAATCATGACATACACAACAGCATAGATGTGTCTCAAAGGCGTTACGCTCAGTGAATAAAGCCATTCTCAAAACATTACACCATAGATACATGACAAGTAAGTAATAAAGCTCAATACCCATTTATGATAAAAACTCTTTGCAAACAAGGAATAAAAGGAAATCTCCTTAGTGTGATAAAGCATGTCTACCCAAAACTTATGGCAAATAGCATTCTTCGTGGTGACCCATTAGAAATGGTCCCTTTTGAATTATGAACAAGATAAGAATGCTCACGTCCACTATTTCTATTCTACAGTGCCCTGTAATCATAGCCGACAGACTAAGGGAAAAAATTAACGTATAGAAAGAAAAGGAAGAAAAAACCCATTATTTTACTGCTCATGATTATCAATAGAGCAAACCTTAAAATATCTACAAATGAGTTTAGTCAAGTGGTTACATATGAAATCAATATTTTTAATTTAATTTCTATATTCAAGCAAAGAAAATAAAGATACCATTAATTTTCAATAGCAACAAAAGCATACAGTACATACAAACAGTGCTGTTAAAGGAGGTGTGACAACAATACTAAAATAATAAAGTTTTATTGAGGCTTTTTTAAAGACCCGAATAAATGGATAGATATACCATATTTAACAATACAAAGATTCGATATTTTAAGGATGGTAAATTGTCTCAAGCTGGTCTATAGATTCAATGCAATTCCAATCTAATTCCCAACAGGGTGCTTTCGAATTTGACAAGCTGATGCTAAAATCTATATGAAAGTACAATGACCTAAGAATATCCAAGACAACTGAGGAACAATATGTCAGGCAGCCACCTTCCCCCACCAGATTTCTAGTTCCATAGCAACTTCATAGTAGCCAAGACCATGTGGTACCACAGCAAGGTAGGTGAATTGTTCAGTGTAACAGGAGAAAGAGCCCAGGTGGAGATCCCTATGTTGAAACTTGTAATTTATCAGATAAAGAACGCGTTTTGGATAACTGGGAAAAAATGACCCACACATGAATGGTCTTGATCATTTGGGTATTCATACGGGGAAAGATGAAAATGTATCCCCACTTTACAAGAATTCCACATGCACTAAAGACCAAACTGTAGGAGAGAGCATTAAAAATGTTAAAATATTTTTATAATATCCAAGCAGACAAGAATTTTCTTACATAAGCACCCTGAGTCAGTAGCCACTAAGAAAGACATATTGACATGATGGATGTGATTGTAAATTCAATTATGTTAGAATCAAACACTTGTATTCATCCAAAGGCGCCATACAGGTTATCAAAAGATAAGCCACAACTGGAAGAAGAGTTGCAATATAAAAAACAAACAGAAGATCCATATCCAAAGTATATTAAAGATTGAACACAAATCAGTAAGAGAATACAAAAATCCAACAGAAATTTTGATAAAAGCCTTGAACAGGCCCTCTCAGAGAAAGGAAACACAAAAGGCACAGATAGATTAGCTAACTAGCCAGCTAGACAATCAGTAATATATATCTCTATATGTATAATATAATCTATATATTTATACATAATTAATAATATGCTTAAGATCTGTATGTATCTCTCTCTATATATATCTTTAGATGCTCAGTCTAATTAGTAACCAGTTAAATACCAATTTGGACCATTTACAATCACTAGATAGGTAAAGATTAAGATACTCAATGATGTTAAGTGTTGGTGATTATACTCATATCTTGCTCTTGGGAGCGGAATTGGTACCATCCATTTGGGAAGCAATCTGGCGTTATCTTATAAAACTAAACTTTTCCATTCCTGAGTAGGCTGCATTCTATCTTCAGGTGTATATACTCTTGTGCATGTGACCCGGGACATGTACGAGAATGTTTACACAAGTACTGATCACAGCAGCAGAATGACTGGACCCAATTCAAGTGCCCATCAAATGAAAAATAAAGAAATATATTGGGGTATATCCACCCAATGGATTATTATACACCAGCGAAAATGAATCTCTGCTATATACCAACATCAATATATCTTAAAGCATAAAGTGACTTGGAAAGTGCTTGGTGTAGACTATTACATAGAGAATGATTCTGTTTTTTATGAAACCGAAAATAGTAAAAAATACAGTGTTCAGGAATAAACATATACACAAAAAATTTTTAAAAAGAGGATGATAAACCCAAAATTCTCTAGGAGGGGTGTTCGCAGGGCAATGTTGAGGTCTACATTATGGCTTTGCTCATATTCTGGCTCGTGAGTGTTCATTTTATTACTATACTTCTTAACATGCGTATATTAAATGTCTCATTTTATATACATACACATTAAATATATTTTGAATCTTATGCATATATTGTGTTATTTTGTATGAGTCAAATAATATTTCTTTAAAAGAATAAAAAGATAGCATGAGCAGAAGAATGAGTGCAAATAAAAGCTTAAGGAACTCAGAGCTGTGAGAACAGAGGAGAGCTGTAGATGGTTTTAAGTGAGAGTGTGGCCTGAGTGTTGGTTGGTTTAGGCTCAGATTACTATTAAGAAGGGACAGCTCATCCATGGCAGAAATGGCAAGAAGGGGCAGGAGGTGTGTTCTGATTATCTATTGCTACTTTAAAAACCATACCATCCCACAACTAGAAGGACCTGCAACTAAGATATACAACTATGTACCGGGGGGGGGGGGGGGGGGTTGGGAAATAAAGCAGAAAGCAAAAAAAAGAAAACATACCAAAATCGAGTGATTTAAGAAGCGACGACATCTAGTTTGCTCATGAATCTGCAGCTAGGGCGGGGCTCACAGGGTCATCCACGTCTGCTCCACTCAGCATCAGCTGGGGCAGCTCAGTGTCTAGAACTGGAATCCTTAGAAGGCTTGCTCACTCACACATCCAGCCTGGGAGACTCAAACAGCTGGTGCCTGCAAATGCTGAAGCTCTTGGGGCATCTCATTGTCCCTCTACCTCGATGTGGTCTCTCCAGCAAGGCGGCTTCAGGGTAGCCAGCCTTCTAGATGTTGGCCCAGGATGCCAAAGGTGTATGTCTGAAGAGAGAGCACCAGGAGGAAGCTGTCCCTCCTTTTTGAACTCAGCCTCGGAAACCGTGCGATGTCGCGATGTCACTCCTGCCACGTTCAAGGCAGCCACAAAGTCCCACCCACTTTCAAGAGGAGGGGAAATTTTTTTTTTCCACCTTCTGATGGGGAATGTGAAGTTTCTGGAAAAACACATAGAATTGGAAATGCTGTTGTGGCCCTTTTGGAAAAGCACGATCCAGCATAGCGTGCTCTGCAGTCCCTCAGCAGACTGGATGGAGTCAGGGGTTTCGGTAAAGAGGGAAAGAGGATTCAGGTGGGAGGCAGGTGTAGGCTGTGATGCTTAGGTTTGCAATAGGAGTTAAAGGAGGCAAGGAAATTCAAGATTCAAAGCGTGATGAGAAAATACCATCCAGTGGGGATGGGATGCTTTCTACCAGTATGAAAAGGATACCAGGAAGGAGAAGCTGAAGTCAGAGAGACACGGAGGATGCCTTCCCCAGCCAGGCAGGTGTAAGGGGACCCAGGGGTGGCTAAAGGAATTGTGAGAAAAAAAATCAAAGACATAGGACATACGTCGGGGGACATGGGATGTCCACAAGTAATCAGCAGTTGCCAAAAGACCTCAAGGACTCAGGGTGGCACCTTCATCACTAAATGCCATCATCATCAGGAAGGATTTCTAAAATGCCAGGCCACTAGTTCTCAAGACTGTCTCACCAAGCAACCCGGCACCACCGCATTGCAGGCAGAATGTGATGTCCTGTCAGAAGGGGAACTGAATAATTTAGAGTGATGTCGTCCATAAATATTTAATGATATGAAAAAATGTTCATGAGACAATGTTAAGCAAAAAAAAAAAAAAAAAAAAAAAACCGGCAGATTGCAAAATAGTATAAATGCGTAGAAAGAAAGAAAAGAAGATGTTCGCTAAAATATTAACAAGATTTATGTCCAGCTAGGGGATTATCACTTAAATTTTTTAATCTTTATTTTTTTATGTCTAAATTTCTATAGTAAAAATTTATTAACACTTTAATAAATAAAAGATATTAATTGCTATATTTAAAAAAAAATCCAGTCTTATGCTAAATAAAACCAGACAGAGGATGTTTTAATGAGATTTATTCAATCAACACTGTACTATAAAATTTTATTTCCTCTGTTAGGAGGTTTGCTTAACTAAAGATGTTTTTTCTTACCTATTAAAATACATAGCAGCTCTCAAAGTGTGACTCTTCCTGGATTCAAGGACAGTACAATTATTTTCATAATAAAACTAAGATGTTATTTCTCTTTGTCACTGTGTTGACATGTATATTGAAGGCGCAAAAGCAATGGGGGGTAACACTGCTGGTGCCTTAGCACCAATCATGGTGGTGACACCAAACTGTCCTGTAGTTATTATATTCACCAAGCACACTTGCAGCAAAAGAAAGGAAAAGAAAAAGGAAAAAAAAAAAAGCTAGTTTCACTTAAGCATATCCTCTCTTTTGAAGAAGATTAGCTATGAGCTAACACTGGTCGCCAATCCTCCTCTTTTTGCTGAGGAAGACTGGCCCTGAGCTAACATGCATCCCCATCTTCCTCTACTTTAAATGTAGAATGCCTGCCATAGCATGGCTTAACAAGCGGTGTGTAGGTCCACACCCAGGATCCGAACCGGTGAACCCCAGCCTGCCGAAGGTGAACAGAAGAACTTAACCACTGCACCACCAGGCCAGCCCCAAGCATATCCTTGATGAAGCAGTAAAAAAAAATACTAATTGTACTGAATCTCAAGCTTCAAGTACAGTCTTTCTAATCTCTGTGTGATAGAAAGGAAAGTATATATAGGGCCCTTCTACTGCATGCACATGTACATGGGAAAGCATGTGTGTTTGAATTACAAGTCGAACCAGCTGCTTTCTTTATGGGGTCACCATTTTTCCTTGAAAGAACAGCTAACAAACTATAGCCATTAAACATGACGATTTGGCAGACGTTTTCGTGAAAATAAACAAAGTTGTTCTCCCACTTCAGAGGAAAACAATTGGTAATATTTGTTGCTAAGGACAAAATATGAACTTTTAAGAAAAAAATAGAATTTTTGGAAAACTTGTACCTTCTACCATGAGCTTGACAGCTTCCTCATAATTAAAGACTTTCTTTTGGATGAGATGAGCCGTGACTTGTTTTTAAACACTGTATAATGAAATGTGTCAATATTTGGAACTTCTGCATAAGTCAGTAAAGCTAGATTTACCTTTCAACCAAGGTGTGAAGTTATAAGATTGTGCATGGGTGAAATATTGATTCAAAATGCAAGAGAAGTAATGAAACAGAATACTAAAAGTTCATCAATATGGTTTTAGATCTCACCTTGCACCTAACTTAAAAAACGACCACTTGTTGAGTTTTGGCATAGTAGAAAAGAAAAATATCTACAATTATCTGAAAAGACTACTACAATACTTCTCTTTGTCTTTCTATCTCCTTATCTGTGTAAGGCCAGGTTTGGGTCATATATTTCAACCAAAACAGCATAATGTAACAGCTTGCATGCAGAAGAAGGAATGAGAAACAGAATGTCTTCTGTTGAGCCAGGTATTAACGAGATTTGAGAAAAAATGAAAAGCAATGCAATTTCTCACTAATTTTTTAATTAAATAACTATAGTCCTTGGTTTAGAAAATACAGTTTTTTTAATTAAAAAGTTACAGTAATTAGCATGCAGTGGGTTTGTTTTTATTATTTTTAAAGTAAATATTTTTAAAACTGATTTTTCATTTCTATTACAGTAATTGTTGATATATATAAATCACACAAGCAAAGGCTCTTTGGGATCTTGAGACCAAAATACCTGGGAGGCCCTACTTTAAAGGAAGACAGATATCAGATACACAGGAGGAAATTCCCTTCCTCCTGGACGTCTTTGTGTAAGGACATGATGTGTGGAGGCGCCATAGCCATCTCGAAGGGCAGATGAAAGATGAAGCCAAACAGCTGAGGACTTCAAAGCAGAGCCGCAGAAAAAGCCAGGCTCTTGCTGACGTCATTGAGCCATGAGTCGATCAACTCTATTGACTTGGCTTTGGACTTCCCACTATGTGAGTTAAAAATGTTCTAATTGTTCCAGCCATTCTTAGTGAGGTTATTCTGTTACTGGAACCAAAGGCAACCTAACTGCTATGCAGTCCATGCCATCTCAAGGTGGGAGGGACCGGGCATCTTCGTCCAGCTGCATCTTGTCTTTGCTGTATAATCTTGTGTGTATTATCTCACGTAACCCTCACAACCAAATGGTGAGAGAGGCTGTACTATTCCCATTCAACAGATTAGGTATCTGAGGCACAGAGTGTGTATATTAATTATCTGAGGTCACACAGATAAAGTTGCAATCAATACTCAAACTTTTTGATCTGTTTGGCTTCAAAGTCTGTTCTCTTTCTATCATAACTTCCACTAGGTTTAATAGCCCAAGTCTGGATTTCCGGTGCTGGCAATACAAACATCTCACATTTCTTTTGAAGCACCAGTGTAATCTTTCAAATTTAATAATCAAATGCAGTTGAGCTTTGTTTGTTTCTAATTTTTTGTTTTACTTCATAATTACCCAGTTATTTTTTCCTCGTTGTACTTGCAGAATTGTTTTCATATTTTATATAACTTTTTTCCACACTGTACTGTAACTATATCTTGCAATGTCTTATTCCCAGTGGACTGTGAATCCAGCACAGGGCTTAACATATAATAGGGGTTTCATGTACCTGTAGTGGTGACAACCAGTTAAGAGTATTCACTAAGGGCTGGGTTCTTGAGATTTATCACAACTAATCTTGACTCAGCTCTTCAGCAGGGTTAATATTATCCCCATTTTATAGGTGAGGAAATTGGGGTTCAGCTAGGCTGACCCATGTAAAGACAGATGGATAGTTAGTGTGTGAACCAGAATTCAAGCATACTTCCTTCTGGCAACATTGAGGAGCAAAACTTGAAAAGTTATGAAGCTTCTCTCATTTAATACCTCTAGCGATCAGAACGTCACTCCTTACTGGACAATCCATTCTCTTACAGGCAGACATAATAATTATAAAGTTCTTCCTTAGAGGAATTTGCATTACCAACTATGATCCTATGATGACAATGAATTGTGACATTTGGAGTCTAGTTACAACTAACTAAGCTCTGCAGAGACAGAGCAAGTGAGGCAGCACGCATGTGCATGAGACTGTGGGGTCCCAGATGGAGAGAGAGGATGCCAAGAGTTGAGAAGATCTTTAGCTGTTGAGTCATGGGATTTCTATTATTTTTCAGTATTTTATCTTTATCACGTTCCTAGCGTTTCATGTTTTGACTCACTGGTAGATGCTGGCACCATGCTAAGCATCTTAAGATGACCCTCTTTTAATTCTTCTGACAACTCTATCAGTTTGGTGGCATTATTTCTCTTTTGCAGTTGAGAAAAGTGAGTCACAGAGAGGTTGGTACACTTATTCAAGTTTACACAACTAGTGAGCGGCAGAGTTTAACCCAAGTGTCTATCCCCAAAGCCTGTGTTTTCCAACCCTGGACTTTGCCACTTCTTCCACATCCCTGAGAATGAAGGGAGAAAAGAGCTTCCAACCTCTCTGCCCCGGCATAAGATACATACCCAGTAACAACAAGTTTGTTCAAGTAACCAATTTGTACATTATAACTCTTCAAAAACGGAGTTTTATGAAAGACCTAATGAGCAATTTTAATTTGCCCTTTGGTCTTCAGACTGTCTTTTATCCTTTCAACTGATTCTGGAAAGAGAATTCAACCAAATAAATCTTCAGGAGTTGAATGAACTTTGACATGCATTTCTTAGAACCTCTTTCCTCCCTTAGTTTTCTGTCATATGCTCAGTTAAAAAGGGTGAAGACGAGAACTGTCAACGGTCACAGCCAACTCCATTGTGCATTTGATTTAATTTACATACAGTGAGATGCACAGATCGTAAAAGTATAGTTGGGTGAATTTAAACAAATATGTGCACCCATGTAAGCAATACAAACTGTGTTAAATGGTGTCCAAAAAGCTGCCAGCAGTGCCTCCTCTCCCTGTATGTGCCTGCTGCCCTTCCCATCAAGACATGGAATCTATTTCCCCTTCCTTTGAATCTGGGCTGGCCGTATGACTGACTTTGACTAATAGAACGTGGCAGGAGTGAGGCTCTGCCGGTTCCAGAGCTGGACCTAAAGGAGCCTGATTCTGTATCTGTCACGCTATAAGAAAACAGTCCAGACAACTGGTAACCCCAGTACACATTACAGAATGTCGAAGAACAGGCAAACCAAGTCCTACACAAATGGCAGAATTGCATCAATGTTTTAAGCTGCTCGTTGTTTGGTGGCTTGTTCCTCTGCAAAAGATAATTGTTACACCAAAAACTATACAGAACATTTCATCACCACAGCGCATTTCCTCATCTTTTGCAGTCAATCTACACCTATACTCACAGATAAATGCTGCTCTTGTTTCTATTCCCATAGCTTAGTCGTGCCCATTCTTAAACTTCAAATGAACTTCAACGTCAAGTGAAGTTTTACATGAAGAAAATGATGCAAATTCTACTCTTTTGTATGCAGCCTCTTTCACTGAAAATAATGTTTCTGATGTTCATCTGTGTTGGCGGCTTTTTTAGTATTAGTTTATTTTTTATTGTTGTGTAGTATTTTACGAGTATACCAAAATCTGTTTATCTATTTCCCCAATAATAAACATTTGGATCATTTCTAGTTTTTGACTATAACTAATAAAGCTGCTTTGAAAATTCTGATATACGTTTTTGTAGTCATATGTTACCATTCTCTCACGTAAATCCCTAGCAATAGAGTTGATTCATAAGACAGATGAATGTTTAAAATTCAAAAAGACTGCTTAAAAGTTTCCCCAATTTTTGTTGTATTATTTTATTGTTGTATTATTTTATATTCCCTCCAAAATGTAAGAGATCCAGTTACTACCTATCTTCATCACTATTTAGAATTATTAGCAATTTTTTAATTTTAGTCATGCTAGTGGGAATATAGTGGATTTCATTGTGGTTTTGATTCGTGTTTCTTGGATGACAAATATTTTTGCGCACCGTTTAATATCCTCTTTGTTTATCTTCTTTCGCAAAATAGATGTTTAAGTCTCTTGGCCATTTTTATCGGATTGTGATCTTTTTATTTTTATATGTGGAAGTTTATGTTTTCTGGATGTAAGTCCTTTGTGAGATACATGTTCTTCCAGTGCTTTGTTCCCACTCTGTGGCTTTTCTTTCTATTTTTTTAATGGTGACTTTTGATGACTAGAGGTAACTCATTTAGATGATGTCAAATTTGGTGATTTTTTTTCCTCATGTTTAGTGCTTTTTCTGTCCAACAAATCAGGTCAGAGCATTGTTCTTTTGTTTTCTTCCAGAATCTCTAGATTTTGTGTGTGTGTGTGTGGTGTGAGGTAAGGTCCCTTAATCATATTTTTTCATTTGACTATCTATCTTTTCCAGCATCATTTCTTGAAAAGACTTTCTTTTCCCCACTGCGTTACACAATGACTTGGCCCAAAATCAATTGGCCATATGTTTGTGGGTCTATTTCTGGATTTCCTATTATTTATTTAAGTCTCTAAAAACTGTCTTTCAGCAATGTGTGGGAGTCTTCAGAGCAGAGGTCTTGAATGTTATTGGAAAATATATTTTTATTTATTTTTTGACTTTTGATGCTATTACAAATGGTGATTTTTAAATCTCATTTTCTAATTATTTGTTTCAAACTTCAGCTTTTTGTGCGTGTTTTGACAGTGTATCCTGCAACCTTGCTAAATTCACTTACTAAAGCAAGTATTCCTAGTTTTGGTTTGTTTTTACATTCCCTAGGATTATTTACGTGAACAATCAAGTCATCTATGGATAAAGACAACTTCACTTCTTTTGTGCCAATCTTAAAGCCACTTATTTATTTTTCAGACCTAGTACTTGCAAAGAACTACAGTATAATGTTGAAAAGAAGTGCTGAAAATGAGCATCCTTGTCATATCTCTAATCTTAGGTCAACCAATAATTCATCAAATAAGAATTATCTTTCTTTCTTATTTTATTGTAAAAGGATTTTCATAAATACTCTTTATAAATTGAGCAAGTTTCATCTTATTTTTAGTTTGAAGAGGCATTAAATATAAATTTTTTAATCATAAGTGACTGTTGAGTTTAATTAAATCATTTTTTCTGCATGTTTTGAGGATGATCAAATGACTTTTCAATTTTAGTTTGTGAATATGGAAATTTCATTAATTGATTTTCAAATGTTAAGCCAACCTTGTATTTTTAAGATAAATCACTCCTTTTCATGTTTTATTATCCTTTTTTATGTATTTCTTGATTTGTTTTACAAAAGAATGTTATGAATGTCTACATCTATGTTGATGAGAGTTGTTGACATTTCTTTAGTAATGTCTTTGATTTCCTTATCAGAAAAATTCTGACGTAATAAAATGAATTTGGAAATATTTACTTCTATTTTCTGAGAGATTGGGTGTAGAGTTGCTCGTGAGGAATTGAGTGTTTAGTAAAACTCAACAATGGAAAAATATGAATCTGGAAGCTACTTTGTGGAAAACTTAGAAATATTAATTCAATTTATTTAATAAATGTAGGGATACTCAAGTTATCTATTCTTTCTTTTGTAAGCCTTGACAGTTGTGTCTTTCACAAAATTTGTCCATATCTTCTAAATTGCTAAATTTATCGTAATAAAGTTTCTCATTATAACTGCTTATTATCCTCTCGATGTTCATTGAACTGTAAAATCTTTAATAATGCCTCATGCCTTACCTTTGACTTCCGATATTGATACTCTCTGCCTTCTCTTTTTTTTTCTTGATGAGTCTGGAGACATATATGTATAAAGCATTAGCATTAGCTCTTAGCTTTTACTTCTCCTACCTTTAGGGTTAGTTTCTGTTCTTGTTCTAGGTTCTTAAGACAGAGGCCTGGATAATTGATTTTATAACTTTCTTCATTTCTAATATAAGAATTTAACTCTACAGCTGCTTTAGCTATATCTCACATATTTTCATATTTCTGTTTTATTTTCATTTGTTTCTGTCTCTTACTTTTTAATCTATTAGTGTCTTCATGTTTGAAGAATTTCTTTGTAAATACATAGTTGGCTCTTGCTTTCTTATCCATTATGAGAATATTTACCTTGTATATGGTATGATTAGACCATTTATATTTAATGTAATCATCTGCATGGGTAGCTTTAAATATATTTGTTTTCTTTTTGTCCCATCAATTCTTTGTTTCTCTTTATTTTCCCCTGCCTTATTTGGATTAATAGAGTATTGGTTATGTAGACTCTACTGCCTTTGTCTCTCTATTTTATTGTTTTATTATTGTAATTGTTGTTGCAATAACTTCTCCCAATCTATTTTTAAATAGTACATTACTTTAAGTATACGGTAAGAACCATACAATGAAATACTTACAATTCCCTTTCGCATCTTTTATGCTGTTGTTCTCATACATTTTACTTCCACTTATGTTATAAACGTCACAATTTTTTTTTTGCTTTAGGCATTCAATTATTTATAGAAGATATTAAAAGTTAATTTTAAAAATATCGGTTTTATTTTGCCATATGTATGCTACCTCTGGCACTCCTTCTTACTTTGTGTAAATCAGAATTTTTACCTGATATTCCTGTCCTCTGCCTGAAGAACTTCTTATTATGAGTTTGCTGGTGATGGATTTACTCTGATGCTTTAAAATATGAAATATTTTAATTATACTTTCACTTTTGAAGGATATTTTTACTGAATATAGAATTCTGTGTTGACGGATTTTTTCAGTACTTTAAAGATGTAATTCCATTGTCTCCTGAACTCCATTATGTCTAATTAAAAGGAAATCATCATTATTATATTTATTCCCCTGTATATAGTATATATTTTTCTGTAGCTACTTTTAAGATTTTCTCTTTATTTATTGTTTGCATCAGTTTGCCTATGGTATCAGCTTGTAATTTCCTGAGTTTCTTGGACCTGTGAATATTTTTTCTCCAAATTTGGACATTTATGATTACTGTTTCTTTCTTTATTTTTCCACCCCATTTTCTCTCTCCACTTCTCCTAGGACTTTAATTACATGCATAGTAGGCAGTTTCATACTGTTCCACATAGCACTGAGGCTCTGGTTTAAATATTTTCAATATTTTGTTTCATCTCTGGGCTTCACTTTATGTGAATCTGTTCATTGCTGTTTTCCCTGTTGTATTCAAACTGCTTTTAAGTCCATTATTACACTATTCATTTCATATATGGTATTTTTCAGTTCTAAAATTTTCATTAGCAATAGATTATTTCTTACAGTTTTCATATCTTTCCTAAGACTGCTCAACTGTTTACTGATTTTCCCACTCTTTTTTGTCAATTTCCTAAGAAAGTTATAATAACTGTATTAAAGTCTTTTTTTTTCCTGCTAATCTAACACCTGAGTCATCTGCCAGTCTGCTTCTCTTGACTATATTTTCTTTTGATTATTGAGCACATTTTCCTACTTCTTGGTATGCTTAGTGAATTTGTGTGGCATACGTGATGTTGTGGATTTATGTAGGCATGCTGGATTTTGTTATCTTCCTCAAGGCAATGTTGACTTGTTTGTTTTCTCCCTCTGGCAGACAGCTAAATCACTAGAAGATCATCTTGGCTTGGATTTATGCCTTACTAGGACCAGTTTATTTTTTTCCTTAGGCCCTGAGGTTAGTCCTTATTCTTACAACAAAGTGCTTCTGTGCTTTCAATGAGAAGCAAGTTGTTTTTACCAAACTTCTGCAATTTGGTGGAAAGTAATTTCCAAGTTATGTTTTCCCACTGCTGAGTAACTGCTCAAACTACTCAGTTCTTTAGCTCTTAATTGCTGGTTTCTGCTGGCTTCCTTGGTGACTCCTTGGTGACTTACTCATTAATATGAATTTTAGGAATCAAAGATTTAGCAATAACTGGCATGCAGGATTTGGTACTTCTCAAATGTGGCTCACTCCATTCCATTCTGTTTCCCATCAATTTCCAGCCTTAAAATTCATACCTCTTTTCCTTCTGCCCAGTAACTCTCCTCTTTTATGTCTGAGTATTTTCCCCCCACGTCTACACAGAAAAGCCAGTTAAATGTGAAACTTGTCTAATTTACCCCTCTCATTTCAAGGTTCATATCTACCCTACTTTTGCTTACCCTTCAGCTCTTCAAAACATTTTAAAATATTTTTTAGAGTCTTAATTGTTATTGCCATTAGGGTGAGTCCAATGTAAGTTAGTCCAATATGACCAGAATCAGAACTCTCGTCAAACTGTTGATACTAAGAGAAAGTTTTTTGTAAATATAATTTTCTAAGTTTAGTATAGAAATTTTCAGTTCATTATTGCTCAGGGACACAAGCTTAGCCCACACAGGACACAAGAGTCCCTTATGGTGGAAAATAAGTAGCATTTGGTAGATTTACTAGAGCGTAAGAGGTATTTGGCACACGACTCCATCTTGTGCCAAAGGCTTTGCAAACAATATCAGTTAAGACCAATTACATCTGTAGCTAGGTAACAGTTTTTCTTACCATCATATGAGACAACTGAGCCGTAAATAATTACCTTGACCTACTCAAAGCTGTAGAGTTTAGGGGTAAGATAACCAGGATTCAAGTAATTATCTAATTCTAACATTAGTAGAATGTTAGATCCATTGATCCATTGACTAATTTCCATTGATCCCGATATCTTTGGAATCCCTGAGATTTCACCATATCAAAGATGTGAATGTTCCCATCCTTCAGGCCCATCCAGGAGGTACTAAAACATGTATGGGACATTGGTTTCATATTGATTTGCAAATCTCGATTGGCAGTTTGTCTGGAGGTCTGTGTTAAACAATCTTGAGACTCCTTTGGGATACTGTTGGAAAGATTTTTGTGAAATGTTAGTAATGTTTGCCATAGACAGCAAACTTGGAATTGTGAGTATAAGTGTCAGGTAACTAAAATAAATTGGAAATAGGTCTTTGTTGTCTTGGAGAAAATAATTTATTAATTTAAATTATAGAAAAAGAAAAGAAGATGGCAAGAGTCCTGGGAGGGGGTGGATTCCACAACAAATGTTTACTCTATCTTCTACACCTACTTTCCACTCTGAGAGAGTCCAACTCTTTGGCCAATAAATGAGGCAGGGCATTTTAAGCATTTAAGCTTAAACATTCTTCAAGGCAAGCCGAGGACAAGTTACCTGGGTTACCAGAGAAAGGAGTTTCTGCCATTTGTCAGTCCCAAGTTTCTTTCAGGCAGTGATGCTTACAGAGAACTCAGTGTAGACTTGTGATTACTATGATGTAGTTATCACACTAATATTGACAAATCACTGAATGGAACTCTGAGAACATAAGCTGAAGTGCACCCTTTTAGATGTGATCAATTCTCCTCCCATGACACCATTTCACCATACTAAGCACCTTTGGAAGCCCAGGAAAACCTGAAAGTCTCAGTCAGGGAAAGTTGTAGGTACCTTTATTATGTAGGTTGTGATGGACTGAGCGTCTGTGTACTCCCAAAATTCATGTGTTGAAGCCCTACACCCAATGTGATGGGGTTTGGTGATAGGCCTTTGGGAGATAATTAGTTCATGAGGCTGCGGTCCTGATCTGATAGGATTGGTGCCCTTATAAAAAGAAACACCAGGGAGCTTTCTCCCTCTCTCTCTCTCTCTCTGCCATGAAAGGGAACAGCAAGGTGGCCATCTACAAGCCAGGAAGAGATCCCTGACCAAAAACCAAATAAGCTGACACCTTGATCTTGGACCTCTCAGCCTCCAGAACTTTAAGAAAATACATTTCTCGGGGCCAGCCCCATGGCCAAGTGGTTAAGTTCGTGTGCTCAGCTTCGGTGGCCCAGGCTTTCACCAATTCGATTCCTGGGCACGGACATGGCACCACTCATCAAACCATGTTGCAGCAGCATCCCACATGCCACAGCTAGAAAGACCCACAACTAAAAATACACAACTATGTACCAGGGAGCTTTAGGAGAAAAGGAAAAAATAAAATCTTAGAAAAGAAAAGAAAAGAAAAGAAATTTCTGTTGTTTAAGCCACTTGGTCTATGATATTTTGTTATAGCATCTCAAGCAGCCTAATACATAGGTTTTATAGATGTTAAGAATTACATGAATTTCTAGGTTTGCTATTATTAGCCATTATTGCTATTAGTTTCTATGTGTCATGTGACCTTCTAAGTACTTTGCTTACGTTTGTTCTGTTAATCCTCATTACAATCCCACTCAAAGCCGTCTCATGAGTTTGGTGTCTGGTCTCCATTTTATAGCTGAGGGAACTGAAGCACATGATTAAGTCAACAAAGTATATGATTGAGAGTCAAATGCAGATGAGTTTGGAAGAAAATTTGGTTGCTAACCATTGAATGCACTAGTATGGCAGGCATTTGGGCATTAGATATGAAATATTATCTGTGGGTAGTGGCCATCCTTAATCCTCATCCTGCTGACTCGGGACATAGACTTTCTGATGGGGGCATCATTTTCCCTTGAGGTCTTCCTGGAATCTTGTCTTAATTATTGAGGGCTCTAGACACAGGCTGAACTCCTTTTAGACTTCTAATGGGAAATCGTGGCTCCTGCAACCCTAGTCACATGGGAGGACTCTTCCAAAATCAGCCAAATCACCTGAAGGCCTGACTTTGAGTATTGAGTAAGGTCAGCTGTCTAGAAGCTTGTGAGCCCAACTCATCTGTCTGATCAGGCTGATGGGTCTGTGTGCATGACAACGCCACCCTTAGGGCACAGCACTTTGGCCCCCAGAACTCCCATATTCCCACTCTCAGCCTACACTTGATCTTGACCCATGACACCCAGGCAATGAGGACATCACACCAGAAAGGAACAGGCCAGACTGTCCCATGGGACAGAAGGAAACTTTCCTCTCTCTTAAAATATTGCTATTCTCAGGTGCTAAGTGGTTTAGTTTCAGAATGAAACCATAAATCTGGAAGCTTCTTTAAAAATCAGGCATGAAAATGTCTGTTACATTTGACTTTAGTTAAATGACTTCAGCTATTTTCTTCCTTTAATATCTGGAGTTCAGCCAACTGCAGGACACTTGTTTTCTGTTCATTTGTAAATTAATATATCTGAAAGCGAAGATTGTCTCTGAAAAAAGAAGATTCACTTTTCTCTAAATGTAATGAAATTATGTTTGGGGAATCCTCTGTTGATGTCCAAGAATCTTTATGAGGCTTTTAAAGTCATTGTTTTCTTCTCACAAATGAGAACTTGCTGATGCCAAGGAGTAATGAACTGGAAAACCACATGGTGACAGTTGGTTCTTAAGCTGGTCCTAGCGCATTAACAAGGCCTGCTGGAGGAGGAAGCTTGTGACTTCCTTACTTCTTGATTTCTCTCTCTTTCCTATTCTTCCCTCTTTTATTCTCCCTCCTTTCTTGCCCCTCCTTTATCCCGTATGTAATAAACACAGGCTTTGGAATAGACTGACCTGGGTACAAATTTCAATCTCCAACTCAACTGTGCATTCAGTTCATGTTACCTGAACGTGACACTTAATCTCACTGAGTCTCAGTTTTCCCATCTCTGAGACAGTGATAATAGATCCATTCTTCACTTCCTTCTTAACTTCCCCCGGGTGCAGCTCTTGTGACTCAAGACAGTGGACAAGACCCTCAGATCCAAGAGTGGGGCCTGAATGGCCACAGTCATTAAAGGTCATCCTGTCCCTCTGGAGAGCAAGGAGTTCAGGAACCCAGGCTCCTATCTATCAGAGCTTGGGGCGTGTTGCAGGTTGGCTGTGATGTGGGGCAGTAGACTTGTCACTCTGGCCTTAGAAGCCTGCCGCTTCAGCGATCCTAGAATCCATCATATGATCCTACAGGAGAAGCCACCCTCAGGATGAAGCCGTCACACCGAAAGGAGACAAAGGAATAGGAGAGAAATGAAGCGTAATTCCACATCACGCTCTATATCCACACTACACCTGGACTTCCTGTATGTGAGATAAATTTCTTTATTCTTTCAGCTAGTTTCTAGGGGATTTTTTTTATATCAAAAAGCACCCTAACCACATATATGTGAAAATCAAATGTGATAATTTACACCTACACAATTAATAGTATACGCTAGGTCTTCAAGAGATGTTCATTAACTTTCTTCCCTCTATTTTGGATTTTACTCTTTTTTCAATGATTCTCTCCTCTTCTTCTCTGTATAACCCAAACATATCTTGGCGTTGCAAGGCCTGACAACCCACAGAATTCATGAAGATGTTGCTGGGATTTCCTGGTTTCCAGGAAACAAGAGACCCTCTGAATTTACTCAAAGCATGGAGGATTTAGTATAGAGACATACGCGTGCAAAAGAAAAATTAGATTGTGAGCTACTTGTGCAAGCTCTAAAGAGTTTCAAAAATAGCTGGAAAGAACAGGAACCACGGTACATCTAGGCCTCATGATCCAATGCTTTTGCAAAGACTGGGTGCTCTCAGCAGAAGAAACCTGTACACCCATACTCTAATGGGGCCTAGCAATTGTCTTCCTAAAAATTCTACCTATCTCTATTGCCTCTGTCTCATCATCTCCCATTCTGATCCAAAAGACAAAAGATCTGATGGGTACACGGTTCCAGTTAGGCAAAGCTCTTAGGCTACCAGCCACCCTATAGATTGGCTGGCAATAAGCCACTGTTTCTTTTTTATCTAGTCCTCTTTGGACAGAGTTCCTTGGTCACACAGCATAGGACACGGCCCTCTATACTCATTCAAATAACTGTCATTTATCAAATAGGGAAGTATGCCCCTTGTGCTAGATACCGTTCTAAATTCAGGTCATGGATAAAATAATCAAAGAATTTTCCATATAAAATTTTATTAGAAATGAGGAGGGGTTGGCCTGGTGGCACAGCAGTTAGGTTTGCACATTCTGCTTCTGTAGCCCGGGGTTCGCTGATTCGGATCCTGGGTGCAGACTTACACACTGCTTGGCAAACCATGCTGTGGCAGGCATCCCACATATAAAGTGGAGGAAGACGGGCACAGATGTTAGCTCAGGACCAATCTTCCTCAGCAAAAAGAGGAGGATTGGTGGCAGATATTAGCTCAGGGCTAATCTTCCTCAAAAAAAAAAAAAAAAAGGAAGAAGAAAAGAAATGAGGATATATGTATAAATAGATTTAAATCACGTTGTAATAAGAAAAGAAAGCTTAAGGTGAGAGAGTAGAAGTGATGTGTGTGGGAAGAGGGTGGTTACATGGTAGGCGGGAGCACCACTCTGTGCTATGCCTGCGTCAAGATCTAAATGCAATGCCGAGTCAACTACTGGAATATGGGAAGGAAGAGCAGTGCAAATATCCTGGGTCAAGAATGCACTTAATTTGTTGGAGGAACATCCCTTAGGCTAGTGTGGTTGTAATGATATGAGAAGAGGGAGAGGGTTGGAAATATGGACACATGGTAGAATTGGTTCCCCCTTTTCCTCAATAGTAGCCTTAAAGGGTGGCAATTTTCCTTAGAGAAGGTAAAGCTCATGTGGACAGCCTGTGTCTTGGCCTCTGTGGTAAAAGGAACTGAGATCCATGTTTTGGACTTCTGAGTCCCGCAGAGTGGGGTCGCTCACCCTGCTTCTCTCCTGTAGGTCCGATTAATGGATTCAGTACTTTCTTCTTCAATTCCTGGTACTTCCCTATGGCCCTTGTTCCTCTCACTCACCCTTTCCTTCTGAGATGCCTCACTCTGCAGCTGGAAAGAGTCTCCTAGGGCAACCTTAAGACATAGTGTGACTATCACATTCCTCCTGCGGCCAGAACGTAGCTGCTGGTGGACAGGTGCTTTATCATGTTCCCAGGTGTCATCTCACTGTTTTGACTAACTCCTGGCCTATAACAGGTACTCAGAAAATCTTGGTGACTGACAGTAGCTCTGTGTTCAACATAACTGTGCTTGACCTCCAGCTGAGCCTCTGGTCAGTTCTTGTAGCCCCAGTGTCCTGCAAGTTGAACAACTCTTTATCCTCTCTCCAATGACACAGATCACTCTGATCACTCTCTGGAATCTTGGCTAAGTTGAATTCACCAGGATTTCAAGTTTTTAGGAGGTTCTTATGGGATAATAAAAAATTTAGTCTTTTTCCCCAGTTCCTGATTCAGTGCTCCTAAAATCCTCCTGAGTGTCTTTTGTATTCTAATGATATGACTCCTGCAGGGGGTTGGGGTGGGGGGGGACGATGGGGATGACCATGATGGACTAGATAGCTATAGCTTCAAGATGGAAGCTGGTCACCAGAAAGATAATCCATGATTAGAGAGTTGGAACTTTCAGTCTTAATTCTCGACCTCCTCTCAGAGGAGTGGGGGAGCTGGTGATTGAGTTACATCACCAATGACCAGTGACTTAATTAATCGTGCCTATGTACTAAAACCTCCATAAAAACTTCTAAAGGATAAAGTTTGGGGAGCTGCTGGGTTGGTGAACACATGGATGTGCTGGGAAGGTAGTGCACCCTAAGAAGGCATAGAAACCCTACATTGCTTCCCTGCCGAGTAACTTGTCCTACAGATCTCTTCTATTTGGCTGTTCTTGAGTTGTATCCTTTATAATAAAGCAGTAATCATAAGTGATCTCCTGAGTTCCTCCTTTGAGTTGTTCTAGTGAATTATGGACCCTGAGTAGAGAATTATGGGAAATCTCAAATTTGTAGTTGGCTAGGTAGAAGCGTGGGTTGCCTGGGGATCCCACTTGCAGCTGGCATCTGCAGTGAGGTCAGTCTTGTGAGACTGAGCCCTTGACCTGCAAGGCCTGCATTAACTTTACGTGGTTAGTGTCATAATTGACTTGAATCGTCAGACACCCATTTGGTGTGGGAGAAGTGAAGTATTGATTGTTGAGGTTGGAAAAAACCACACAGTTCCCAAAAGGTGACCTATTAGCTCAGTGTCCTTAGCTTTCCCTGTGTGAGAGCTTTAGAATTAACTATTGGAAAATTATTAGGGTGACAGTAGAGAGGTATTATCTAAGGAAACCCTATCTCTAGGGATCAAAGGCAGAGCAAAATGGGTCAGTGGCTGGCCTTGGGTTCTGAATTTATGGGTCTGACTTGGGATTTTGGTGTTTGGCTCAAAGCAGGCAGAAGCTAAATCAGCCAGAATTGAGATTCAGCCAAAAGCAATAGACAGTGCTAAGGATCAAAGCCTGTGAAAATAAGAACCAACATGTCTGGCCATGGAGCCATAACAGGTTGCATAATCCAAGGGTCAGGATCCAGGCCAGGACTCATACCAGCAGGCACAGCCTGGGATTGGGTGAGGGGTGGGCGAGGGCAATGGTGCAGAAAGGCCCTGGAGAGTCTTCGTTTCCCTTTTGTCTGCTAACTAAGGCCATTGATAATCAGCTTCAGTTAAGGAAACAGGGTCATCAGACAGATCACCTGGTATCCTACTCCACAGGAATGGAGAGAATTAGGATCGTAGGGAAACAGAAAACTGATAGACAGTCAAAGAGAAGTCAAAGATTTCCTGTAGGATGAATACAACCCATTGTTCCTGCTTTCTGAATTAGGTAGACCAAACTGCAGCCAGTTTGCACGTCCATGGCCCACCTCTGAGGATAGCTGCCATGGCTGCATTGGTGTGTATTATTCAGGAGGAGGTTTACCGCTTCTCCAGTCTGGTAGTATGGAGTCATCAAAGGAACTCCGTGGCGCTAAGACAGGCTAAGGAAGCAGGTCTGGAGGCAGAAAACTTCTCCCTTAAATTTCAAGGTGGAATAGTGCTGCGGCCAACTAGGCTTATGCTAGAGCAAGACCAACTAAGGTCAAAAGCTGGCTCTGCTATCTGCGTGATTCGTTCTCTAGATTAACAAGAACATCTGCCTGTTAAGAGGCTGCCTCACTGTTAATCACTTAGTCTTTGTCATTCATCTATAAATATAGCCAAACTACGAGGATAAGGAAGCGCTATTGTTGGTTTCTGGTATCAATTTCAACTCTATGTGTTAATCCTATCCTTCCATCCACTTGCTCTGCCACTCCACATCCCCAAACATTATCCTTAGCTCATACAGTCTGTTCAGACAAGAGCTTCTCTTTGAGTCTCTGTAAGCTAAGTTGTTATGGATCAGTGAATTCCCTTAAGTACTCAAAGCCCAAGCCTAAGAAGCAGGAGCTAAGCAGGGATCTGTGTTAACAAACAGGACAGAATGTTGACTCCGCAGGATGGACCTTGGCTCCTCCAGCGTGTGGAACTGAAGAGTGAAGAGAAGGGAAGTTGCCCAAGGATACAATGTTGGTCAGTTCATTGACAAAGCCTGGAGCAAAAGGCAAGAACCTCAACCCGCTGTTCACTCTGCTTTACCAAGCTGCCTTTCTATTACTGGTGGGTAAACAGAAATTTTTTTCAAGGAAAGGAAAAAAGAATTACGGCATTTTTGGTAGTTTTTGTTGTTATTCAATACTATAATTTTAGCATATAAGTACTTCATAGACAGGGGAAAATGGAAAATCCCATGCCACCCATCATTCATCCTCCCCTAGGTGGTATTTACGTACCCTTGTCAGAGGCAAAAGGTGGCCTATTGAGTCAGAGTCAGAATAAAACCCTTGTCATCTTCTCACTTAGTTGTCACAGAGGAACATTTCTTCAAATGCAGGTTGCATTAGGCAAAAGTGGTTGTGTGTTTGAAATTAAATCACTCAAATATGATTAAAAACAAGATGCATGAGCTTCCGTTGGGGTCCCTACTTGAATGGAGCGCCATACAAAATCAAGTTGTATTGTATTCTACGGAATGGCTTTGTACTTATGTTCAGAATAACAAGGTCCCGCTGAGAGCCCTTCACGTTTCTGAATGGTGCTTGGAGTTTGTCAAAATTTTTCAGGAAGGGATCTGCACCGCCCTGACTGCATGAACAATAGTTTGAAAAAAAATTAGATTGGTGAATTAAAGTCACTTTTTTCATTCCTCTTCAGCTTTTGTGCTGCAGTTAAATGAGAACCTAGGGAATGTCATACCCGTGCATTTACCTTCTTCTCCGTGTTTGTGCGGGTGTTTAATTTAGCAGGTTATTGTGGGAGGAGGCATTCGGGCTGTGGAGTCGTGTGTTGGAGGCCAACTCCCCTGCTCACCAGCTGTAATACTTTATCTATAAAAGTAGACATGAAAATACCAAACTGAAGAAGATGCTGCCAATGAAGAAGAGATTAATCTTGTGGAAGGTTATGGCACAGAGAAAGGAAATAGATACTGAGCAAATGGAGAATAGGCAGGAGAGAAATAAAAGAATAAATTATAATCTTCTTGGATCAGCTTTCTCGGGCTGCCATAGCAAAAAAGCACAGACAGAGTGGCTTAAACAGCAGAGATCTATTGTTTCACGGTTCTGGAGGCTGAAAGTCCAAGACTAAGGTGTCAGCAGGGTTGGTTTCTTCCGAGGCCTCTCTCTTTGCAGATGGCCGTCCTCTTCTGATTCTTCCCAAGATCTTTTCGATCTATATGTACACCCCTGGCGTTTCTCTGTGTGTTCAAATTTCCTCTTTTAAGGACACCAGTCAGATTGGAGTAGGGCTCATTCTAATGATCTCGTGTAAAGGCAGTCACCTCCTCAAAGGCCCTTTCTCTAGTCACATTCTGAGATTGGGGGTTATGACCTCAAGGTATAAATTTTGAAGGGACACAATTCAACTGAACAACAACCCTGTTCTGTTGTTTTTATTTTGGAATTTTATAAATATTTTCTACATTTAAATGTAAAATTAAATAAAAACTTCCCAAAGCAATTCCAGAATGTAAAATGTAAATTACAGAAAAAATTCCAGGGGCCAGCCTGGTGACATAGTGGTTAAGTTCGTGTGCTCTGCTCCAGTGGCCCAGGGTTTGTAGGTTTGGATCCCAGGCACAGACCTAGAACCACATTTCAAGCCACACTGTGGCTGCATCCCACATATAACAGAGGAAGGTTGGCACAGAAGATTACACAGTGACAATCTTCCTCAAGCAGAAAGAGGAAGACTGGCAACAGATGTTTGCTCAGGGCCAATCTTCCTCAAAAAAAAAAAAAAAAATTTCAGTGTTGAAGAAGACGGAGTAAGTCAACTGTGGTCTGATAATAACTAAAATCTTTGAAGAGAATGCCAAATGAAACTACCTGAGGATTCTGCAAACTAAACAATAACAAGAGGTCGTAAATTGAAGTAAACACGTGAGTAACTTTCCATTACAAGAATGATATTTGCAGGGTTTTTGTTTTCCCCTCCTTCATCTTCCAGCTTTGATTCAAGAATGGGCCAAATCACCAGATGGGCATGGAAAGAAAAACTCCCAAGAAACCCTCTATTTCTATCCAGAGGACAGAGAAAGTAAACTCCTGCATGTCAGAGAATAAGGGAGAATGTCCCCCTTCCCTTTTTAAAAGTATTACTTTCTCTGAGGGCAACCCTCACAGCAGAACGATACTGTCACCACGGCAGCAGACCCTCCTCTTTGTTAACAGGGTGCTAAGAAAAGAGACCCATATTGTTTGGAGAGAATCCTTAATTCTTGCATTACTGCTTTGCTCTAAAGATGACCCCATCACATGGAATTAGCCAACAGCCTGGGAGGGCCAAAGTCTAGAGAGATTCCTGTCTTTCTGGCCAGAGGGACCGGGAAAAGTAGCCTCTGGAAACTGGTGTCAAGGAAAGTCTAGAGAGGAGGGATCTTAGAAGGGCCCCCCATTTTCTGTATGAACCTGTATAAGCCCAAGACTCCGTCCTGGGCTGTGCATGGTGGAGCAGAGCCAAAGAAGTACAGCAAAGGCTTTGGGACATGAAATGAACCATTGACATAATCCCACACTAAGTCCCAGGGGGACATGTGCAGGCAGATGCAAACGGCAGAGCAAAGACTTTGAAAACTGAGCTGACATGAGAACGACCAACCGCAGACGATGAGGAAGAACTTGCATTGTCAGCCTAATCGGGTCGATTGCGTGTTAAAACAAAACAAAAAGTCCACGTTCTCCAGAGGATTATAACAGAACTCCGAGTCTCACAAGACAATATTTAAAATGTCCAGAATACAATCCAAAATTACTTGATATACAAAAGCAAACAACAAAAAGAAAAACCCAGCAAATCTGATCGATCCTAAAGGGCTAAATCAATCATCAGATTCCAACTCCAAGATCCACCAAAGGATGGAATCACCAGAGGAAATCCTTTAAAGAACTTATTAGAAAATTGCCCCTGAAGTAAAAGTGAACACTCTTGAAACAAATGTAAAGATAAAAGTTCTGAACACAGAAATAGAAACAATACAAAGGAACAAAATAGACATTTTGTTTATTTACTTTTTTTAATAGATCTTATTTATTTTATTTTTTTCCCCGGGAAAAAAATTCACCCTGAGCTAACATCTGTTGCCAATCTTCCTCTCTCTTTTTTTCCCCCTCCCGAAAGCCCCAGCACATAGTTGTATATTCTAGTTGTAAGTCCTTCTAGTTCTTCTGCGTGAGCCACGGCCACACCACAGCTACTGACAGATGAGTGGTGTGGCTCCATGCCCGGGAACCAAACCCAGGCTGCCAAAGTGGAGCCTGCACAATTTTAACCAGGAGTCCACAAGCACTGGCTCCAAAATGGACATTTTAGAACTGTGAAATTCCATATTGAAAATAAAAAAACTCATTGAATGGTCTCTGTGTCAGGAATGGAGATGAAATAGGAAAGAACCAGTGTACTTGAAGGTAGATGACTAGAAATTATACAATCTAAAGAACAGAGAGAAAAATGGTTTCAAGTGAGCTGAGCCTCAGAGACCCATGGGAAAGTCCTAAAGCTCTAACTTTATGTCTTTGAAATCCCCGAAGAAAAGAAAGAAATAGGTATGGAAATAAGTTTTTGAAGAAAGAATGACTAAAATCTTCCTAAATTTTGAGACACACATTTATAAATTCAGGAAATTTAGCAAAACCCAAACAAGATAAAATGAAAGAAAACTATGTCCAGAAATGGTTTAAAATGCTGAAAACCGAACATAAATTACCAAAAAACAAAATCTTTAGAGCAGCCAGAGGAAAAAAATTACATATAAAAGAAAAACAATTAAAAATGACTACGGATTTTTCCATCAGAAATCATGGAACATTTCAGCTCTGATTTTGGGGGTGCCTGGTTCTATATACTTCATTATGTCACACTCAGAAATAATGCTAGAACCAGAAAACAGCAGAACAACATTTTCAAGTTTTTGAACAAGGACAAAATAGAGACATTGTCATATAAAGGTGAACTAAGACAATTCGTCATCAGCAAATATGCTTTTAAAGAATTGCTAAAGGGAATTGTCTAGAGTGATGAAAAATGATTGCTATTAGAGGGGAACTTGAAACTGCAGAAATGGTAAATATTTGAGTATATATAGTAAAGTGTTTTTATGCGTTTAAATTGTTTAAAATATGAATGAAGGTTGAACGCAAAAATTATAATAGTGTCTGAATGTTATTCCACTTACATAGATGTAACACATATAACAACTTTAAAATAAAGTGGGGAAGGCAAAAGGTTAACTGTGGCTGAAGTACAATCTTAGAGTGCTTGGCAATTATGTTGTTGGCAACAGTGTGGGACTCGTTATTCTGAGAGTATGGTGTACGTGTAACGTGAGATCAAACAAATGAGTAATTATTTTGATATTATTGCAAAGTCGTATCTTAGTCACAGCATAGACAAAATAGCAAAGAACCTAAGTAAAAAAAACAATCTAATAAAGACCAAAAAATAAGTATTTAACTGATAAAAATAAAGATTAACAAGTAATAAAAATAACCAGGTATGCTGGAAAAGAATGGAAAATTTATCACAAGAAAACAAATATAAATTATAAAAGTAAACATTTGAATTTTAAAATCACAGCCCAGGGATAAGTTAAATAGCAGATTTAAATCAGATGAAGGGAGTATGAGCTAGAGGATAGATGATATACGACCTGAGGAATCAACTGTGACAACAGTAGGTGTTTATTGAGCCCGACAAGAAGGACGGGGAGTCACAGCTTCAAATTTCTGGAGAATAGAGTCCACCAAGAATTCCATAACCAGCTAAACTGTCATGCAAGGGTGAGGGTAAAATAAAGACATTTTAAGACATATGAAAATAATAAGAATTTACCAGAAACAGAACCTTATCAGAAACAGAGCAGTGCTAAAAGAATAACTAAAAGATGTATGTCAGAAAGAAAGAATCACACACACACAAATCCAGAAACAATGCGGGACTAAAATTTTGAACAATGATATTTAGAATGAATGTCCTTTTCTTGTTCCAAAAGTGAGGAAGGATATTTTTCCATTTTGACTGTGTTAAATCACAAATGAAAGATGACATAAGTATGGTACTATAATGATTAAGTGATACCTCATTAGAGGATAAAGAGGAATAGAAAATACTTCGTCAATTCGACAGAAGGATGGAAAGAAAAAGTGGAAATGCATAATAAACAGAATACGTAAAATAAGAAATTGCAAACAAACCCAAATTCATCGGCAGTCATAGTAAATGTAATTGAACTTAACTTGCCAGAGAAAAAGGTAGATTGTCACACTGGACAAGAGAGAGAGAGACATAATCCCTTATTAACGCTGTAAATCAAAGATTGAGAAAATATATATTAGGCAAACACTAAAGGGAAGCTGGTGCAGCTGTTTTAATATAAAAAAAAGAAATCCAAAATTATTAAAAAGAACAAAATACATGAGGAAGGTATTGCAATTCTGAACTTATATATATTCAATTATATATCCTCAAATTATGTAAAAGAAATGACAGAATTGCAATAAAAAGCTGAGGAATCTAACATCATGGCAGGGCATATTATTACACCTCACTCAGTAACTGATGTCTCAGGAGCATAATAATAAAGATCTAGAATATTTAAACAACATAATTACTGAGTGTGATATGATGTAGCATACAAAACTCCATACCCTCAAAATTAGAGATTAAATGTTCATATTGAACATGAATGGAGAATATACAAATGTTGACCATTTCCTAGATCACAGATCCCAAGTGTTTACCAGGACATGGACCAAAGGAATCTTTCATGTCCTAACAGTTCATTTCCATGTTGGAGCAGACATTTTGGAGAGCAATTTGGCAATAGCTAATAAAACTAGAAAGGCATATAACCTATGCATCAACACTTTGACTTTTAGAAAATTCCTATTCGTTGCACAAAGATTCATGTACCAGAATCATATTGCAGCACTGTTTGCAATTGTGAAAAATTGGAAATACCCTAAATATCCATAAACCAGAGACTGAATAAGTAAATTGAGCTATACATACAGTGTAACATTATCAAGCTGTTAAAATTAATGCACTAGAGCTTTATGAATCAACATGGACTCATCTCAGAAACATCCCAGTCCAAATTCCTTTTCCAAAACCTTTGGGGGCCACATGTATTTCAGATTTCAACTTTGTTTTAATTTCCAAAAGACGTATGTCTATATTTCGGTAACAACTCCAGCAGAACCCGGGCCACCACTACCAAACCAAACATACTAATATTCCTTTAGAAAAAAACATATGAAGATTGACTAAAGTGGAATAAATCAAGGCCATGAATAGCCTCACATCAATTCTGGTCGTGTTTTGCCACCTAATGGGTTCAGGTTAGGTTAGAATTTGCTGTCAAATACATTATGGAAAAAAATTTTGGTTTTCAGACCTTTTGATCTTTTGGTCTTTAAGTCAAGAGATTCTAGCCTTATACTCAAAGCAAGTTGCAAAAATAAGCACACAGTATGATAGTGTATGCATACATTTTAAAGCATGCTTAACAACACAATATATTTATGGCAACATGTATATTTAGACATTTATAAAAACTATTCAAGGGACTGATAATTGCCAAGCTGAGGAGAGTGTTTACTTCTGGGGAAGAAAGGAAATCAGATCAGTAAACGGGACTGAAAGAATTCAACTGCATTTGTAATGTCTTGTTGTTGTTGAAATGAAAAGATGGAGGGAGGAGGTTTTCTTACAAACTATGTCACTAAAATAACAGAAGTATTTAACCCAATGGAAAAAGTGAGAAAGGATACTCCAGGCAGAGAGAAAAGAATATGAAAAGAATGTGAATTCTCTGAAGTGTCGCAGAGGATGACATAGTCAAAGATCACAAGATGTTCCCCATGGCTGGGGAACAGTCTTCTTGTTGGATGGCGGAAGATGTGGGAGATGAGGCTGAAAATGAAAAGGAAGAAGATACCATCCTGAAGGTGATGGAGAGCCAGGAAATAGTGCGATCAAATGTATGACTTCCAATAATCCTACTTGTAACCAAATAATGGCTGGATCATAGAGGTGCAGACTCGAGACAGCGACAGATACTTATGCTCCTTTGAGTGACAAACTCTGTTGACACACATCCCCCTATTTGCTCTCCCAAAGATTACTCTGAAGTAGGCCAGGGCAAGCACTATTTCCACATTTTGAGAGTAGAAAAATCAAATTGTAAAGGTCACATAATTTGCTCCGAGTTACTAAAAGGGAACAAGAAAATTCAGATCTTCTGATATGATCCATGCAATATTCTGTTTTCTCTCCCAACAGTTGTCATCCCAGCAGGAGGGCAAAGAAATAATGAAGGATGTCTTTGAGATGCGTTTCTTGATCGCCAAGAAAGCTGGTTTCTCTTTTTCCAAAAAAGTGATAGAAAAGATTCAGTTGCTAAGAAGTTTAGATAGGAAACTCATGAGATAAGCAAGCTCCTTTTGCAGAGCTTCCCCAGGTGGAAAAACGATGGGAATAGAGTAAAATAGGATCCTGGGTGTGATCCAATCTGACCTCCTTCTTTACACAAAGGGCAAAGCCAGGCTCAGAGGGAAGAAGTGATGAGGCCAAGTTGTATTTAGAATGAGGATGTCTTTATTCCAAGTTCAAGGTTCCTTGCCAATTTTACTTCTTTGTCAGCAGAAGGAGGTTTTAGGTAAAGACAAAATGTTGATGAAATATGGCCTTACGTTACATAAGAAAATAACATCAGAGGGCTCTGAAGGAAAGGTGGTATCAAGAACAGGAGTGAGGACCCCTACCACAGTTAAGAGATTTAAGATTAGGAACTCATAAAAGAGATTGTTGATGTACACAAGGACAAACAGGAGCTCTGAGTGTGGGTGGAGAGCAGATTCAAATCCAACAGGAGCCTGAAGCGCATTCTCCAGGGCCTTCTTTAAAACAAAGACAAGTTGGAATGTATCTCCCCACTTAAAGATTGAAGATACCTGAAGTATAGATTACATATGCTGGGGATAAAGTACATGCCTTTCTAATTGATTACATTGAATACTTTTTAGATCAATAATGAGCAATTGATGAATCATGAAGCTTTAATCTTCGCTTCCAGTTCTCCCTTTAAGAGCTGAGGAATTGTAAGTTTAATTAACACCAAATGGTCAGGTCAGTGCATCATATTGCAACTGTCTTAGATGCCTAGACTCCTCATAAGCTCTATTTCATCAACTCGCAGGCTTAGCAGTGGACCCTCAAAACTGTGCAGGGAAGTAAACTGCTTGGAGACAAGAGATGTATGTTAGTAGCTAATATTTATTATCCATTTTAGGCCAGACACTATGAAATCTAACAGCAGAAGTGTCCACCAAGGAATTCTTGTCTTCTATTTATTCTTCAGGTCTCTGGAGCCTAACTTGCATCCGCCATGTTGGAAGGAAGCAGAGATGGAGCCCAGTCCCAGCCCACAAAGGACTCACAAGCTAGTACACAAGAAAATCATAGAGAAGCAGTCAATGATACAGGAAGGGCAGATGGAGGCCAGCGGGTCCTTATTAAGCATTTTCGTACCAAGTGCCAATTCTCAGCTCCGGGCCAGCACCACATTCTTACTTTGCTTCTTTCCTGTTACTCTCTCTTGTCCAACCTTTGTAGCTGCTTCCTCCCAGGCCTGGCTGTAGCACTGGGCAAAGCACGGGAATCCTCTCTCCTTTGCTGTCTTCAAGGAGAGCCTCAAAAACTCTTTCCCTCACTTTGAAGACACTTACAGTGAACAAAAATGAAGAATATGAGGATGCCACAAAACGATCCCAAAATTTCCCTTACCACAAAAGCAAATTTTCAGAAAAAAAAATTGTTCTTTCCATGAGTCAGCTGTAGCTTCAGTGTCATATTCTAACATCCTTGAGTGTCAGAAAGACCAGCAATCCTGTTCATTTGGAGACCTGAAAAGATAATTTAAGTCACCCATCCCTAATAATGAAGAGATATTAAGCCTTTCCTCCAGGGAGTATTATAAATAATATTCTTTTGTTTATTCAGTTGTAGAAAAACATGCTCAAACCATGAAGTTTTAATATCTGCATCGAGCAAAGGTTATTGCAGAGGCATAATATCGAGTCTATATATGAAACAAACACACTTCTGTGTAGACTCTATTTCTTAGCCTTGAAGAGCCAACTCTCTCCTGTCTCCTGCAAAACTTAATGTTTTTTCTTCTTTTTTCCCCCTGATTTGATTATTTTTTAAATTGCTAATATATTAACTTGCTCACTTTAAAAGAAGTGTTGCTTAAAATCCAGGATGATTGAGATTCTGCACGTCATGTGTTTTGAACGAGGTTGAGATATGAATGCATGATGCTCTGGATTTGTCTGTATGATTTTCATATAATTGCATTTTAAGACTTGGTGAAACCAGCTGCTAAAAGCAACTAAGCTTAAGGATTCCATCTCTGTGGAAATTGTTAACATAACCACAAGGGAAGAAAGAATGTGGGAAGGAGGACTCTGTCTCTTAATTATTCTTCTCTTCTATCCTAGTGGTTATGTTATGGGGAAGAGCAAATCTGAAGATGCCCAGGTGTGGTTTGGAATCAGTTCTCAGGCATTTTTATTTTGGGGCCATTCAGGTCATTCTGAATATTTGTATTGGAGTCTGTCTGCTTATTCCACAGTGCCCCTGTCAACATGGGGAGGGGGGAGCTGAGCTTGGGGAGAGCGAGGGGAGGCAAAATGAGTGAGAGAGGAGGACAGTTTGGGAGAAGCCAAGGCAGCGGAGGAAAGCTATACCCACAACTTGTGCAGGGGGCTGTATCTCAAGGGGGATTGGGGTAAGGTCAGCGCCCCTGAAATCCTGACATGCTGTGTCTTGGTTTCCATGGGCAGAGCTAAGGCCTGGGCTTCAAGGATTGCATATGGGGCTGAAGAACCAAACGCTGAATGTTCACAGGGATGCTCCTCAGTGAAATTACAGGGATAAAGTGGCTTCTCCAGGACTGTGGCCATATGGAATCTCAGATTTCTGGACCTTATGTGAGTTACCACCGGGCCGGCAAGTGAGAAATAGCAAAGCCCCTTCTGGCAGACAGAATAATGCTCACTTCTCAGAGATAACCACATTCTCATCCCAGGACCTGTGAATATGGTACTTTACATGGCAAAGGGGACTTTGCAGGTAAGATTAAGAATCCTGAGGGGCCTGCCCGGTGGCTCAGCGGTTAAGTTTGCACATTCCACTTTAGCAGCCCAGGGTTTGCCGGTTCGGATCCCAGGTACAGACACGGCACCGCTTGGCATGCCATGCTGTGGTAGGCGTCCCACATAGAAAGTAGAGGAAGATGGGCACGATGTTAGCTCAGGGCCAGTCTTCCTCAGCGAAAAGAGGAGGATTGGCAGTAGTTAGCTCAGGGCTAATCTTCCTCAAAAAAAAAAAAAAAAAAAGAATTCTGAGATGGGAAAATGATCCTGGAGGATCCAAGCTAGCCCAAGGTAGGCACAGAGATTTTAGAAAGGAAGCAGGAAGACCAGAGAAAGCAGGTGCTGTGACCACGGAGGCAGAGGGAGAGGAGATGTGATGGTGGAAGCTGGTCAGAGTAACAATGTCAGTGGGGGGGGGCCACAAGTCAAGGCTTATGGCTGACCTCTAGAAGCTGGAAAGGGCAGGGGACAAATTCTCCCTCAGAATTCCCAGAAAGAATGCAGTGCCAACACCTTCATTTCAGGAATTCTTACCTCCAGAACTATAAGAGAATGAAAGTGTGTTGTTTGGAGCCACTAAGTTGCTGATGACTTGTTATAGCAGCCACGGGACACTCATAACCCCCGTCTCAAGATCTTTGTTCTGAAGACCCCTTTCTTCGACCTGGAGGGCTGAGAATTTTCAGCGAGCACAAAGGATTAGCGATTTTTTTTTCTTGTCGTTTCAGCCTCCCTTTCCCTGAAGTTGCTTGGTCTTCAAGTGGCATATCCCACGTTGAAAGCCCTGCACCCCACAGTTCTGCCTCACACATGTCTCAAGCCTCGAGTAAGATGATTAACTTGATTTCCAAATTAACTGATAACTAGGAAAGGCCCCTAAAAATCCCTGTGTTCTCCTTTTACAATCACCTTGCCTGTGATATCTTTAAGACCCTGTTCTTCCAACTATCAGAGCAGGTTTGCAAAATCTGGACAGCAGAAGTGCTTGCCCACCTCTCCCTGCCATCCGCTGCAATGTGGGGCAGTGTGTGGGGGAAACAGGAGAGAAACCATCCATTTTGGCTTCGTGCTTAACTATCAGCATCTTGGCTGAAAGCCAAAGCATTCAGCTTATAATAATAACTGGCAGCAATCCAGAGCCTTTTAGAAAATAAGAAAGAAAGGCAGAAAGGAATTAAGAAGAGAGAAGAGGAGAGAAAAAGAAATCCAAGTGGAAAGAAGAGACTCAAGAAAAGAAGGCCAGCAAAATCATATTGTTGATTTTTCTTAAAAAAAAAAAAGGGAAAGAAAAAACACATAGAACATATTTTCTAAAACCATCTGTTTTAATCATACTCCATGGCCTGTAATTAAATTTCAGTGAACATCTTACCTTTCCTGCTTTCTGAAATCAGAATGTAAACATATTCAGCTTTATGGTGAATGTCGTAAAAATGAAACAACAAAGAAAAAAAAAACACCAAAATAATTTGGCCAAGAGCTCTGTTGGCATGACTCACAGACCAGGGTCATATGTCCAACCCTGGTCTTACTAAGCTCAGAAAACACGCCACGCTGATGTAAGAGCAGAGACTGCAGGCGAGAGAGGGATGGCATGAGAAGTGGATACCAGGCCGGGGACCGGGAGGAAGTACATATGCATGAATTAAGCATCTCTCTGCCAGACACAGTGCTAGGCACATGAGAGTCAAATGACCCTCGCAACTACTACAGGAGACAAGAATTGTCATCTCCATTTTTCGTTTGAGGGCAGTAAACCTCAAAGGGAAGAATGGCTTTTCTATGTCCCATATGCAACAAATGATGCCGCTGGTGTCTGAGCCCAGAATAAAGCTGATCCTTCACCTGTCCTTTCAGTTGACACTTTGTAGCATCTTTTAACCTCACTTGGTTTTCAGGCTGTTCAAGAAACGTCTTCCCAGGAAATCAAGAAATGGCACACTGAGGTGCTCTGCTATGTTGAGAGGAATTAAAGACCAGCAAACTCAAAGTCTCTATGACTTATAGGGTTGGACATAAAAATAAAATATCCACCTCCCTTTCCCCTTGAAACCCTTAGAACTGTCAACAGTCTAGCAATTCCTTGGCTAGCAATTCCTGGCTAATGTTATTGGGCAGTGTAGGAGTTTGTCTAAAAGGAGAAAATCATTTCATTGGAGAAATGAAGTTAAACGTTCCTCGGGGGGGAAAAAAGAAAGGAAGAAAGAGGGAAGCAGGAGAAAACAGTGCAGTTGAAAGTTATTTGTATTAACAGCCAAATTAATAACAAAGACGAATACAATCTTGCCCAAGGATTGGTAATTTCCATTTACGTAAAGGACGTCAACTAAGTATTTTATATTCCCGTGTGAAGTTTTCTTTGGACTTTAACTTCATAGATTGGTGTAGCTGGACTAGAGTATATAGCCCAGGATGTGGATTAATTGTTACAGTGAAGCTGTGGACACTATATTTGGATCCTGAGGAAAGGTAATAATGAGAAACCATGGTTTGAAGGTAACTTGGAGTTGGAAGTCAGTGGGTCATCTCCTGAAGATCCTCACTCAGGGAGTCAGGGTCTTAAATCCTAGTCTGACATAGGGCAAACACCAGGGAGCAGTTTGGGAAGGCCACGTCTGCTCTCTGGGCCACGTGCTCCTCATCTATTAATCATCATGAAGGGCTAGATCACACTGGGGCACGTGCTGCCCACAGAATCGGGAAGGGTAGACAACACATCCTTCAGTGCATCGTTCCATATGAGGACAGGTGCCCACATTAAAAATGAGAACTGTCGTTTCCATCTGAAACCTAAGGCTTTGCAATGGTGAAGTTTGGGATAAGCATGACTTTACTGAGCGCCAGCTCCAAGCTGAGTGCTTGATGCAAATCACTTGCAGATTAATTCTCACAACTACCCTGAGAGATAAATACTAATCATTTTTTCAATGTAAAGACTGAGGCCCAAAGAGGTTAGACAACTTGTCCAGTTTCAGAGAGATGATACATATCAGAGCTGAGATTCAGACCCAGAACTGAGTTTAAAGTGTCTATTCTTTGCAATCATAAATCTTACCTCAAATGGGAAAATTGAGTTTTCTCTGCTCTAAGTTGCAGATACAAAAACTAAAGCATATCAAGAGCAGCCAGCTTCAATGAAAGAAGGAGGTACCTGCCGTCTCATCGACTCATGCGAAGATCTCAGGCCCCATTCCCATCCTGCCAGCAGCTCACTGAGGGCCGGGCCCCGGGCATGTCTCTCTCCCATTAGGGCCTGATCTTCTGCTCTGTTCTGTGAAGCACATGACATAGAGATGCTCTAAAATTTTGGTACTCAAAGTGTGTGGTACCTGGGACCTGCAGGATCCACATCACCAGGGAGCTTGCGAGAACTGCAGAATCCCAGGTCCCAGCCCAGACCTCCTGGAGTAGAATCTGCATTTTACCAACATCCCTGAGGAGTCCATGGACACGTTGAAATTTAAGGAGCTCTGTGATAGTGCTCCTCACGCTTTTAATGTCCTAAGGCCTGATTTTATGTCAAGGGCACCAACAGAGGCTAACATAGGAAGGAGAAAGGGCAGGAGAGGGAGACGACAAGGACAGGAAGAGAAACAGTGAAAAGAGAGACAGATGAGGGAGCAAGAGACAGAAATTTGAGAGGTTGGAAAGGCAGAGAAAGAATTCAAAACAAAAAATGGGGGAGAGGGAGAAAGACAGAGTGAAAGCAATAGGAAAGAAAAGAAAAAGACAGGGAGAGAGAAGAAAGAAGAGAGATAATACAGAAGGGAGGTAGACACTTGCCCAGGGCCCCAGGCACTCAACCAGCTGATGTCAAGATGGGAGCCCAGGCGTTCCAAGTGGTGACAGAAGCTGGAGAACAGCGAAGTGCTGGAGGCCGTCCTGAGCTGGTGGTCAAGCCCAGGCAGCCTCCCCAGCCTGTGCTCCAGTGTCCAGCGTGGCGACTTTTACAATACCCCTGAACAGCTCATTTGTGTGACAGAATAATCACTCAAGTCAGTTCTATTGTTAATGAGAAAAATTACCATTACCCATTCCTTCCACATGCACACACCCTTTGCTTGGATGTACCCAGTTATAAATTAGCCATTTTCATTATTAATTTTTCCTGGATGACTCATGCTTCAGGAACTCGGCATCGGCCCAAGTATGGGAGAGTTCGATTTCTGTGGTCATCTGCTCTCTTGCATTCCGACGTGAGTTAACCCTAAAGAAATGATGGAAGCAGCTGGGATGGAGATCTCCGCAAATCACAGTGGAGAGCAGCTCGTTTCTGAAGCCTCACCAGATTCTTGGTTCATCTTCCGGAAGCGGACTGGGGAGGATGTGGCAGCTGAGATGAGAGTTGTATCTATTTTTCATCTGAGTTTTAGAGGTCAGGGACTCTGGTAGGGAAATGGCCCATGTTAAACCTTCTGGAAGTATCCTGGAAAAAGGTTAGTAGACTTCTTGCTTATTCATTCTTGAACCTGGTCATTTAATCTTCTTTTCAGCTTCAAACCCTGGGAGGATACCAGGAGAAAGAGAAGGACAGGCCTCAGATCGGAGTTCTCTTAGCTGCCTTTAGTCATGAACTTGGACAGAGTTTTGACCCACCCTTTACTCAGGTGTCTAATGGGAAAAGTGATGCTCACCAGCAACCTGGTTGCAAGAATGAGGAATAATTTGAGTCTTAACTAAATTAAAAAAAAAAAAAAACTTTGCAAACTGATTTTTAAAATTGAGTAAACAATGATTAAGGTATTAGAATGTCCTAGAGGAAACGTTGTTAAAAATATTGGAAGTAGTTTTGCCCTATAGAAATGGAGGATTTCTTGTGTCCTAATGCAAGATTCTGGAATATCGGGTTAGCGTGTTTAAAATATTAAAACATAAGGATGTGAATAACTTAGAGAAAAACTTCAAAAAGCATTGTTGCTTTAATTTTTAAAACAGTGACTAATCCAGAAAAGCTGAAGATCTGAAGCCTGCTCTGTGCAGCTCTCACTTTGTGTGGGGTCTGATAATGGGTTGTAAGGAGGCTCAAGGCAGAGACTTTAATGACTTACATTAGGAGAGTTTAGTTAAGGTAAAGATCCATATCCGATGTGAGCTGCAAAGACAAAGCATATTGAGAAGATAATGCAGGACAGTGAAGAGAACCTGGACCCCCCAGAGGGTCCACCTTATATCCTTCCCCACACGAATCCCACCTTCTCATATTGAAGTTCTCTGATTGTTCCCATATTGTTATGGACTGAATATTTGTGTTCTTCCAAGGTTCCTATGTTGAAACTCTACCTCCCAATGTAACGGCATTTGGAGGTGGGGCGTTTACAAGGTCATGCGGGTGGAGCCCTCACGAATGGGATTCCTGCCCTTATAAAATGGTCCCAAGAGCTTTCACGCTGGAGTGAAGATGCAAGGAGTCTGCAATCGGAAGAGGGCTCTGCCAGCACCAAACCATACTGACTCCTTGATGGTGGACTTCTGGCCTCCAGAACTATGAGAAATAAATATTTGTTGTTGATAAACCAGCTAGTCTACGGTATTCTGTTACAGCAGCCTGGAGGGGCAGAGACACATACTGAAGCCTACCTCCTTGTTCCACTTCTCCTGACCTTTGCAATTCTACTTACCACCTTGAAGTGCTTTCATCTTTTCATGCTTGGCAACCTTCAATCCATCCATCAAGAGCCAGCATAAATATCACCTTCTCTGAATGAGGTTGGCTCCTTCCATTCACACCAGATAAACAGAGCTTCTCTGGGGCCAGGGACTGTGTCGGGAGCTGGGGAAAGGCAGAGGCTCCTCAGCAGAGCTCTGAGGGCTCCGTGCCACCGTGAGCACCTCAGGAAAATCCAGGTCATCCCCCAGGGTTCTGTTGGTTAGATATGATCCCTTTAAAGAGAAAGTATGTCTCCTTCTAATTCCTCCAGGGCTGGAACATTGCCTAGCATGTGGTCTGGATTTATTAATATTTATGAAAGTAAGTATTGTATTAATGATCTTCAGATCAGTTGTGTATCTTCAAATCCAGTTGGCTTTGCTTTTGTTTATTTGTTTCCTTATTTGATTTTGTTTGTACCAGGATGGCTGAGCCAGATATCAATTACAGACACCAATTGAGGGGAAAAGGACCACCACCTCTCCCTCAACATTTTTAATCCCAGTACTGTTGTGTACATAAAAATTTATGATGAACTGGAACAAATTTATCTACTGCCTATATTTTTCAAGATAATATAAATGAGATGGTTTTGGGGTGCGAGACCCTGCGCAAGAGGCTCAACCCCCCATCTCTTGGACATCCTATCCATTCAGTTCCAAAAGCCAAATGCTAGCCACAGTTCTTTGGCCGTAAATTGAGAGCTCTCCCCTTGAAGGTTGCAATTCCAGTGGTGTTTTGTGCATGTTATATAGTGTGAGATCCCAGATAGATCGCAGTTTCACACTTACCCATCTGCCACCACCTGCCTCTCAAAGAGCCACTCAGTCAGACTCTTTAAAGAGTCCTGGCTGCCTTAAGAATATATTTTGAAAATGAAGTGGGAACAAAAGATGAATGATTCCACTCTCCAGCCCCCTGCAGGCAGGGTAAGAGGCAGAGGAGAGGCCATGAGCTTTAGTCTCAAGGCTGCCCTCTCCTCCCCTCCCCATCATGCTCCCCGCCTGAGGATAATTTGGAAGGGACCCTTTGCTCCCAGCCGTTTGTGGTGGAAGCTATTCAAATGATCTGAGAAAGGAGCCTGGGTGACTTGGGTGCCTCACATGAATTGTCATTTTTTTGTTTCCGTTTGCTTTCAGTAATTACGCCTTTGACATTGCACTATATTCATCATTGACACTGTGCCTGCTTTGTTCTCTAAAATAGGCATGTGATTCAGAGATGTTCTAGGAGGGGACCCAGGTTCCCAAGGAAGAGAAAGGGGACACACAGCTTGCAGAAGGTAATGGGCAGGGAAATGCAAGAGATTCAAGAACCTGCCATTGGCATCCAGCAACAATTGAAGAGTAAACAGGAAGTGCTGTTACTTCTGATTTCCGAGCATCATGTCAGAACATGAGGCAACTCTCATTGGTACCTTTGGCTGAAATTAGCTTTTCTTTGATCCTAAATCAAAATACACAGCCTAATTTGCTATTGTTGTTGCCCTTTTATTTTCTTCTTTTTTCTTCTTTCCTCTTTTAGTTCATTTAATTCTAAAACAGAGAAAACTCGAGTCCTCACTAAACAACTGACTGATTGTGGCTCTAGACCTCTATTGCCTTTTTGTCATTTGTTTGGTGTAGGCTCTTAGAAAGAACCCAGGCTTGAGGTTCAGAGGTAGGTTCCAAGCTTCACTGTATCTTCTGCAGAGAAGCTGTGTGACCTGGGACCAGTTGACAGACCTTCCATAGCTTCATTTTATTTGTTCATTAGTAAAATGGAGGTAATAAAACTGACTTCCTAGGATTCTTGAGCTGATTAATGAGAAATCAGTTAAATGTGTTTAGCCCGGTGTCTCTCACAAGGTAACCCTGCAGAAAGTGGATCTTGTTATGATCCACATTCTTTCCACTTAAATAAAAATAAAAAAGCATCTGGCTATAATTTCAACAATCTATTTAATTAAATTTCATGGGAGAGGAGAGGCTAATATGCACGACCTCCTTACCCACCACGGTTCCTCTCTTCTGTGAACTAGCAGAAGAGGGACCACCTTCTCTCAGACACCTGGATCCCAGTTAGGCATAGTAGATGCTCAGGCTCATGGACAAACTCCATGGTGTGGCCACTGCTCGTGTGATCTCAGACCATCCCTTCCCAGCCATGCTCTGCTCTGCGTTCCCCTGACTCCAATGCCTTCTGACTTCCTGGCCAATTGGTCTACTGGGAGGCACTGTTGGAAGATCATAGGGTGAGAAGAGGAGATAAATGAGAGCATATCTCCCTCTACCCTTCTCTGAGCATCTCCAGCAGTTGTTGTGTCTCTTGCTGGCCCTAGTCTCAGGGGATGGCCTTCCCTCCATGGTCCCCTCCTCTCCTAGGCAGCCTCAGTCTCCATCACATGAATTATCAATTCCTATATTAAACATCATCCTCTGAGATACCTAGAATAGATTCTGTCTTCTTGACTGGACCCTGAATTTGATTGGAAAGATATATTTGCACTTGAACTTGAACCTGTCCTGAGCCTAGGAAACGCTACAGATGGCCCCTTTCTCTCTACCTCTCTCCTAAGCCACAGGATCATCTTTCAGGCCATATGATCACTCTCTTTACATTTTCATTTCATTCTACACATTTGCTTGGGACTTACCCAAGCTGAGAAATGTTCTCATAACTCTAGAGAAATTCAAGATGGAGCCAGAGGCGTGTACTTGACCCAGTTGTTCTAATGAGAGTGAATTCTGGATCTTTTCCTGGATTCTAACGTGACTGGGTTTTCTGAGCTGGTAGGTTGTCTATGCATGGGTTTTGTGTCTCCAGCAGAGCCCATTGCCCCTCTGCATCCTCTGTGAAAGCTGGCCCTTCGTGTGCTGATGTCAGAAATACCAGCGCTCAGCATTGTCGCTCACATCAGAGAGTGAGGGTAAGTATTTAGCACCAGGGCACAGAGTAGAAAGTAGAGCATTAGACACACTGGATTGTTGGTCCAGCTCTGCTGTACCTTGCTCCTTGGCCTTGGCCAAGTCATTGCCCAGTTCTGAAAGAGCAGATTGCTGGAGCAAGAGGAAAGGAAGAAACTTAGGATGCCTGACATGTACCATGGGTTGGTCCCTGGCACTTGTTTGCTGTTGGAGAACAATTTCAGGATTATGTTTGTGACTCAGATTTTCTTGGGGCCACATTTCATTACCACCTCATCCCACTATGGAAATCACAGAATGTAACCTGGGCTTGGGCAAAACCCTTTGTAAGTATTTTCTGACTCAATAACAACCCTGGGCATTTTTATAGTATGCATGATCCCACGGAGTTAATAAAGGTGGAGCCTGTCCCCCTGAAGGGTGAGGGGGTACACTAAAGTCACAGAGTGATTAGAGGAAGGAGGTGAACCCACAGCTGTCTACCTTCAAATCGCAGCATCTTCTTGCTACATCGGCTTCTTGCTGGTGTCCAATCCCAGCTCATAAGCAAGGATACTGGCTGGTTCTTAGAGAGCATTCAGTCAATATTTGCAAAATGTGGACAAAATTATTCAGTGGGAACAAACTCTGAGGCCTCATTTGACCTCATTGCTTTCTATTTGGGGGACTGAGCCAGACTCAGTTTGCAGGGCTCTTTTAGTTTAAACAATATTTAGGGCAGGTGGTGCTCCATTGAAAGGCTAGTGGAGCAGTTAAGCATGCCGGCTTTCACTGACTTGAAGGCCCAGTGATGTGGCCTTGGGCAAGTCAATTAACCTCCATATGGTGTCGTTTCCTACACTGTAGATGGGCCTAGTGAGATCTGATCAGATTTGCTGGGAACATTTAATGAGTAAATGAGTAAAATAAACATTTAATGAGTAAAGTGCTCGCTATCATAAAAAAAGTAAATGTTATGTAGTATCTCCTATTACTATTTTATAGGATACATATTATTAATAGAATAGTCACAGATATCACCCCTTTCCAGTTATGCAGACACAAAGAATCCAACAATGATACCCCCAATTTCCTCCTTGCTACAGGAAGGTTCTTTCCAGTTAAGAGTAAGGCTGAGTGGGTCTACATTGTAAGGGCTGAGAGATCTGGCAGAGAAGGGAGGAAGGCAGACAAAGAGCCACATGGAGAAGGGGACAGAAGACAGGATGCTTCTGTCTGTCTGTTGTATGGAGATGCATATACGAAAAGTAACAGTGTAGCAAAGACAGAGGATGAGGACAAGTACTAGCAGACAAAAGACGTTATGGAGAATGTTCTGTGGATTATAACTGGATCCCTTTAATAGGTTGCAAGAAAATTGAGGATCAGGGAAATCCTTTTAATTACTTTCAGTTTTTAAACTTCATGGGCGTAATAGAACTCTACTTGTGAACTACGTATCCGCAGTCCAAACAGGGTTATAGTCACTACTTGTCGTTGTCATGGCTGGAGCATTTCTAGTAACACTCATTGCACAACCTTGGTTTTGTTCTAGAGATGGAAGACGCCTTACCTCAAACACCAGCAGTTTTCCATTCTTCTTTTGTCCAAACAGAGAACGGACACATCAATTACTGAAAAGAGAAATCCTTCCGGGGCTCCAGATGAATAGCCATTGTCTCATTCAGCCGAGAAAAACAAACAAGCCATTCTAACTCAAGCCCCTCAAAGATTCCTCTGCACTCAGATATTCATGGAGGGGTCCTCAGCTGCTGGGTTAGTCATGGCTGGTTGACTTCAGGGATGGGATGGCAAAGTAGGATTTTGAGGAAAGACATCTTAGTAAACAACATCTGGATGAAGCAAAGAAGAAACAGGAATGTTGTTGGGCATCGCCTATGCAGTGACAGATTGCATCTTTAATAAGCAGGCTCTTAATTAGAAAAGTAATTTTTAAGAAACATCAATGGAATGTGAGTATTTAACTTTGACCAACACACTTGCATTGAAGTCTAGGATCTGTCACATGCTGAGGTTCATGTTTCAAACTTGATGATGCCCGCCATCCGTGAGCTTAGTCTGCACTCATAAGTGTGTTGAATGCAAGAAGAAAAGAGAATTTTTGCAAGCACTTTAGAGTTTACATCTGCCCACTTCCCCCAGAAGCAGGCTAATCAGGAGACGAAGACAGTGTCTGGGGACTGTGCCCTTTCCCCGCAGGCATGGCGTGTGAAGTTAGAAGGCGGAACACAGCCTTACCCAAAGGAATTCCTAAGTGTTGCCAGAAAAGCATGGCTGAGATCAGTTGTCAATCAAGGGACAAGATGAATTACAGACAGCAAGAAAATGGAACAAAACCCCAGGCCGAGGGGGAACAACAAGAAGCCACAGGTCAGGACAGGAAGCTGGGTGGTAGTCAGGATTCCCTGTGGACATGACAGTGTGCACACAGTAGAGAACTTTATCCTCCCTCAGTCCCTTGGCTAAGCTGGGGCAGAGAAGCTCCATCCAGGCAGTGGTTTCCAACCCTGGTTGGAGAGTAGAATATGCTTTAAAAAAACACTAATGCCAGTACCCTACCCCAGACCAGTTTGATGAGAAACTCAGTCACTGAGCCCAGACCTCATTTACTTATTTGTTTGTTTATTTTGTTTCCCAGGTGATTCTAATGTGCACCCAGGGTTGAAAACCATCAAATGAAAGTATCTGAGGGTAGCCTGGCATGGACATGGAAAAGCAGCTGTGGGATCAACCAGATCGAATTTGATGCCCCATACTTGTAAAAACTTTGAAAAAGATTTTTTCTTTTAATACGGGGTGAAAAACTTTAGGCAAGTGTACCTGAGCCTTCCTTCCCTCTGTAACGCTGAAATAATAATATTGCCTGCTTAAGATTTTTGGATTAATTAGATATCCTATGCAAAATTCTGATACCCTGTCACTCAATCTACTCTCTGGTATAAAATCACTGCATTAATTCCATAAATACTCATTACACACTAAATATGTGCTTGGATACTCCCAGATGAGTAAGACAAAAACAGTACTCATCTTTTAGGTTAGTGGTTCTCAGACTTAGCATCCACCAGCGTCATCTGGAGGGCTGGTCAAACAAAGACTGCTGGTCCCCAGCCCTGAGTTCCTCCTTCTAAAGGTCTAGGGTGTGACCCTATCGTTAACTTTTCTAAGTTCCCTGGTGATTCTGAACCTGCTGAGGGGGGCAGGGGGACTTTGAAAAACATTGTCCTAGGAAATGACAGACTGTTAGGAAGAACAGACAGTTGAATCAGTAGTTTTGTAAAATGGGGTAAGTACTGTGAATAGAGTCTAGGGCGGGAGATGGGGGCCTCAGTAGAAAAGAGGAGGCAACCTTGAACCTGCTCTGGGAGTGGATATGTCAGGGAAGGCTTCCTAGAAAAGGGTAAGGATGAGAAGGAGTTGAGGGAGAGAGAAAGAGTCTCCAGGTGGAGGGAATTGACCTCATCAAGAACAAAAGGGAAAAGTATGTTTGGGGTGTGTGGGGATGTAGCTAAGGTTGATGAGTTTGGAGCATGAAGTGTGGGGGGTGAGGGATGCTGAAGGCAGGCAGGTAAGGGGTGAAGCTGGAGAGGGAGCTCAGTGCTTATAAGCCATTTACGCGAAGGGCGATTGGAGGCCGTTGAAGAGTACGAGAGAAGGCACAGGCAAGTCAGGTTTGTGTTATGAAAAGATCTACATGGCTCCCCCTAGAAAATGGGATGGAAGATGGAGACTGGAGGGTGCATTCACTGTGCTCTGGGAGGGTGCTTGGGCTAAGGCTTGACTCAGACCATTTCTCGTTATTAAATGGGATTGGTCTTGCATGAAAGATGCTGGTCCACAGACAAGGAAACTTGGATACCCAGCGAGAGGTTCCTTCTGAGTCTCAGGACCTCAAAAACATCATGGAGAAGTTCTGAGAGGTTTGAGAGAAGAGCCAGGGACAAAGCTTGGAGAAAGCACAAACTCCAGTGCCACCAGGAAGGTGGCGGTGGGAGTTTCCTGTGCCTGCTGTAACAAATGCCCACAAACTTAGTGGTCTAAAACAATACAGATTTATTTTCTTACAGTTCCGGAGATCAGAGGTCCTAAAATCACGGTGTCATAGCTCCACAGGTCTTCCGGAGGTGCTAGGGAATAATCCGGTCCCCCGTCTTTGCCAGCTTTCAGAGGCTGCCCACATCCCTCGGCTCATGGTCCCCTTCTGGCAATGGCATCACTCTGACTTCCGACCCATGATTCTGATGTCACATCCCCTTCTCTTGTAAGGACTGTTGTGATTGCATTGGGCCCACTGGATAATCCAAGAAAGTCTCTCCATCTGAGACCCTGAATTTAATCACATCTGCAAAATCTCTTTTGCTACCTGAGGTAACATATTTAATTACCAGCTTCAAGAATTAGGAGGTGAACGCATTAGGAGGGCTTTATTCTGCATATCACAGTGGCAAAATGGTATATGAGTGATCGTTTAAGGGCACACCTTGAAACAAAATTGAAGACAATAAGGGTCAGAATGCTAAAGATTAAGAAGGAAAATTACAAAATGAAATGAAATCCCTTCCATGAGCCAGTTTTGTACCTTTCTCTTTATAAGAACTAAGCAGACAAGACAAGTAGAAGTCTCATCTGCAATACTGATGGAATGAGTTTATTTATTCATTTTTTTTAATGTTTTAAAGCCCACCTTCCTTTCCCTCCTTCCCTCTTTCCTTCCATCTCTCCTTCCTTCCTTCCTCCTTTCTCAGACACTTTAACAATGGGCTCTGATTTCAAGACTTTAGAAATAATACACCAATAGCTATGTGACCCTGAGATGACAAATTCATTTCCAATAATATAAAGGTTTTTAAAACTCCCTGAATCATCCTTTTACTTGCATTAAAAAAGAAAATAAAATTAGGAACTTTATCTTTTCATTTCTTCTCCATACTAGTCTTTTATTTTTGAAATTTCACTTTCATGTGGCTTTAAAGGACTTACTTTTTTCCATTGGAAATTATCTCCCACATTCACTAATGAGGATTTTTTAAAAAATATTTGTAGGTTGCTTTAGCGAGGTTGTGTACATGTATTTTAAGTCTGAAAACAATTATCTTCATGCAGTGTTTTGAGGAATCCCCATGGTTAAGTTCCATGTGAAGTGTCTTTCCCCTTCTAAAACAATTTTGCTAAAAAAAAAAATAGGACATTACTTTTTTCCTGTAATCCAGGAGTGCTTTTCGGCATATGATAAGAGTGTGGTAATGGAATAAATCAGGTTATTTTAAATTCTGTAAATTTTGAGGTAAATATGCACACACTTGCATATGTACAATGTCATTCCTTTTTATCAAGACTCCTCTGAGGCTAAAAGTGTTTTATATCTATTCGTGGACAGTTTAGGAATTTCAGTTCTTTACAAGCTACTGGGAAAGCATATATAGGTGTTGGGAACATAAGGTTATTTGCACAAATGTGTTTCTCAAGTAGGATGCACACACAGAGGAAGTGAATTCCACAGTTAGCCAGGTTACAGGTGAAGAATTGGTGATAGAAAGACATTTGTCTTACATACGAGGTCTTAGAGAATTTACAACCCCCAGAATCTCGCCAAAAAAACAAATAGAAAATCTCAATGGATGTAATCTAGAAAGAAGATATATGAAGTGAAATAGCAGAAGATGAGATATAGCAAAAGACAACAAATAATAGAAGACAAAGAAATATGTGATAATTATTGACAGTAATAAAAAGATAATGCAGTGGAAGCTTTCATATCTACACATTTATGACTGATAAGCCAAAAGAAAGAGTAACAATGTGTCAATATCACAAGGTTTTATTTTTATTTAAAATACATTTATTTTTACTTGAAATTTTTGCCTAAAAATGATTCTTTTGTCAACTTTTTGGGTTGAGGCTTTTTAGTTTGTGTATGCCTTTGATGAATGAGGCTCTATATGTTGTTTCTTACACAAATCACACCTACTTTACATTCTTAGTTGGTTTTTTCCTTTTTACTTTAATGTCTTTTAATTAGACTGAGAAATAGTTCATTTGACCAGAACTCTGCGTGTAGGATCTTCCTAATATTTTACAGTGTTTTCATTCTTTTGTATTTACCTTACCTACAAGTAATTAGATAGCGTCTTTATGTTACTCACCTTTTTCAAATTATTCTAATCATTCAGTGTGGTTTTCACGGAAACAACGCTCTTTCCTTTTGCACTCAGGTTCCGTTGCTTTGTGTGATTATTTAATTAACCCACATAACTTACACCTGGTGTGATCAGTTTTGAGGACAAACATAGCTGGTGCTTGCTATGCTTCTAGTGCACTTCCTGGGAGCAGAAGAGCAGAGGCCTGTGACCGAGGGGCTTCTCTCAGGGGCTTTGGGCACCAGTCTGTAAATTTCACAAAGAAAATGGAGAGGACGGGTTAATCTGGCAAATGAGTTATATGTAGGTCAGCTGAGAGAACTTCTACTGTCCTAGTGCAGCGGTGGGAGAGCTAGTAATTATTAATAAATTGTAATCGTATGTGTTTAATCATAAGCTGAAGCTATCTTTCAGGAAAAAAGCATAGAGACAGGCTAGAGTGAGCGAAAGTGAAAGAAAATTAAGATCTTTGCCTTCTTCAAGTACAAGAAGAGTGCAACGATAAGTTCAGGCTTTTTCAAAAAGAAAAGTTAAATGTGGATGTTAAGATACAAGAGTAGATATACGAAATTTATTAAATGAATCTGTAACTTCTATACCAAAAGAGGAAAAGGGTGTGTTTCTAATACCCGACTGGGAAAAAAAAAACTAACAGGATAATAAGAGAAAAAGCAAAATAATATGACTTCCCTATGTCCTAATACACATGAAGTACAATAAATAAAAACAGGTTAGACTCACCTATTAAAAAGGAGAGACTAAGATTTTATTTTTTTAATTTAATCCAACTATCTGACAGTTATGTGTCATAATGGCCTTGTGATTATATAAGAAATGATTCATATTTTAATTTATATTTTAAAGAAATATCTACTGGACTATACAGAAATAAAATAACATGTCTGAGATTTGCTTTAAATTATTTGAATTAAGACGAAGAGGACTAGATGAAGCAAATATGGTAAAGTCTTGAGAATTGTTCCATCTGGGTGATGGGACTCGGGAAGTTTATTGTTCTATCACCTACTATTGATATGTTTGCATGTTTTCATTAAGAAAAATCTTGAGGGATTTACCTAAAGTTACGTTCAAAAGGAAATTTATAGCTTTAAAGAATTTATTAAAAACAAGAAAGACTAAAAATAAATGAGCTGAGTGTTCAACTCCACCAGCTTTTTCGGTCAGCTTTACTGAAATTCATTTAAGAGCATAATTTGGTAAGTTTTAAGACAATGCATACAATTGAGTAACCACCGCCAAAACCATATTAAACTTGGAAGACTCAATATTAAAAAGATGTATCTCCCATTTAATCTATAAATTTATAACAATGCAATCCAGTCAAAAGTCTAGTAGCCTTCTTCAGAATATTGATTTAAAATTTCATATAGATAAGTAAATATGCAAAATAGACAACATAAATTAACAAATTAAAAAAATATGGACGAATTTTGTCTACCACATATCAAGATGTATTATATGTTATGGAAATGACAGAATCTGTTTGATAAGTGATGAACATCATTGGACCATAACGAGTGCAGAAGCAGACAATTGCATATATGGAACCAGCATACGAGAGAGGAAGGATGACTGATCAGTGGGTGCAGCAGAAACTCTGCCAGATATTTGCCAGATCATTTCATTTTTCTCCAGGGCACACAGGAAGCCAATATTCCCCATCTCTCCTTGCATCTAAGAATGAGTCAATGAGATAGAGATGAAAGTGATATATGGCCTTTCCACATCTGGATCTAAAATGTCCCAAGTTGTTATTCACATTTTCTTTAACCTGTGTGGCTGGAAGTGAAGGACTCCAAGATGGTGGAAGCTCAAGAGGGAATGAACAAGATCTCTGCGACCTTGCATGGGAGAAAGCTTCCAGGGTGAGCATGCTGACCTACATTGAATGGTGAGTAGAAACCGAATTGTGTAAGTCAAAGAGGGACAAGGATTATTATAATAGTTGACAGCTAACCCCTAATTAACATAATAGGGGAAACAACTATTTAATCTGTGGCTTAGGGGAAATGGCTATCTACTATAAAGAAAAAAAGTGTGCAATGTAATCAATACTCTGCTTTCTACCAGAAAGAAAAATAAACTGAAGGAAGAGTAAATACTCAAAGATTAAAAACTACACTTAAAAGTATAGTAGGAGAATGCTTTGACTTCGAGTTAAGAAGGTTTTCTTAAACAGAATGTGCAACAAAGTAAAATGAGAATCTTAAAGAAAAAATGACATATGAAAATGTAAAAATCCAAAAAGAAATTTATACCAAAAAATTCAATGAACAGAATGCAAGACATAATCAACACTAGAAGAGAAAACATTCACAACTTATAAAACACTAGTGTTATTCAAAATGTGTAAATATGTCTAAAAACTAACGTTGAACAGTCAAACCATGAAAAGGAAAATATGTGAAAGCTATAAGTAGAAGAAATTCAAACGGCCCGTATATTTATGAAAAGATGCTCAGCTTCTCTAATAATCAGGAAATGCAAATTAAACAAGAATGAGATACCATTTATCGTGTGTCAGATTGGCAAAGATTAAATAGTTTGATAAGCCAAGTGTTAGAGAACTCACGTACCCCTGATCGGAATGTAGAGTGTTGGAGACATCTTGGAGCACAATTTAGCATTCCCAGAGACAGCTGTGCAAGCATCAACTACTGAGCAATACCAGCTGTAAGCATACGGAGGGGAGCACAGCCAGCTCACGGCAACCCTACAGGGATGGAGCCAGGGGGATAAAAATCTCACATTTAGTGTTTTTCTCAGAAGACTTGATAGCGCTCCATCTCCACTTCCTTTGTTTCTTTTCCTTCTTCCCCAAGCCTCTCTCTCAACTTGTTTTGATTCATGATGAAATTTTTATTTTAGAATCTGAAAAATCAATACTTTCCCACTGTTTCATTCTGATCTGATATTCTTGCCTCGCTTTATAATGGAAGAATGAGGGAAGAGAAACGTGGGTTCTTCTTATCTTTGTCTGCTGCTCACTGGCCACGAGAAACTGCTCAAGTCATAGGCCCATTCTGGACCTCAGTTTTCTCACCTCTAAAATAGGGGTGATAATACTGACTGCAAATGTCCGTGGGAAGATCACGTGGGATAACCTGATCTCTCTGTTGTCTGAAGTGGTGCTTCTCAGACTTTAATGTACATATGAATGCCTGGGAGTCTTGTTAAAGTCACCATTCTGGTTCCTGTACCTGCAATATGGCCTGAGATTCCAACACCCATGATGCTGGGCCCCAACCACACCTCACACAACAAGATGTTAGACATCGAGATATTCGAGATATAAGTGTGGCATCCCAAAAGACATTTAGGAAATTCTAAGGGTAAATAGGTTTCTTTACTGCAGGACTATTATGAAAAGGAAAATATGTGAAAGGATTAGCTCTGATCTATTCACCAGGCACAGGGATCCCTCAGGGAGGTCGACATGTGCATGACAGAACCTGAGAAAAGTTGATCAACAAAATAAATTCTTGACATGGAAAATAGAAACATTCATGATGCAAAGCCTTCTTGCCTGGCCAGACTCAGAGAAGCCAGAGCAGAGAGTAACATATTCTCCATGTAGGGAATAGATTTGAATGTTTAATAATCAAACACTTAATTAAAAATAAGTAATCCATCAGAGTGATTAATATTAGGTGGCCAAGTTGGCTGGTTCAACACTCTTGGTATTTAAATACAGGATGAAAATCAGAATTTCTTTCTTCTTTCAAAAATTATTTCTTTAAGAAATGAGTCTTATTTTAGAGCAAATATACTTTTTTCTTAACTTGAAGAGAAACATAATCCCCACACTGGATGCTACTGTTATGCTAGGCTACAAATAAACATCCTTTTAAGGATGTACTTAGTCAGTAAATATTAATTTAGGGTCTACTATGCCCCAGTCACTGTGTTGCACACGAGGTATACTGTGTGCAAAGAACAGCGATGGAGCATCCCACTACCCTCAAGTAACTTACATTCTAGTGGGTCAGACACTCACCTATGACATAAGTAGCAGAGAGTGCAGTCAAGGAAATTAAAAAAGGTGATGGAACAGAGTGACTGGGGAGGGAAGGGGCGTGACTAAGGAGGCCTCTCAGAGGAGGTGCTCTTTAAGGGCACAGCTGCCGGGTGAGAGGCTGGAGCTTTCCAGGTAGGGGCACACCTGGGAAAAGGCAGCCAGGCTAGAACAGCTTGGTTGGCTAGAGTTTGAAGGAAGAGAGAGGTGAACGGCATTGCATGAAGTTGGAGACTCACACAAGCAGAGACCGATTTCTGTATCCTGCAGCCCTAGTGTGCCATAATGAGGACTTCGGATTTTATTCTTAATTCAGTGGGAAGCCACTGCAGTGTTTTCCCTTTTTTAATGATTTACAGATGTAAGAGTTTATCAGGGCTCTCTGAGGAGCTTGGGCCAGTCAGGGAGTGATTGTGCAAGCAGGAAGACCAGTCAGTTGGTGGCCTGTAGGCATAGCAAGAGGCGATGGTGGCTTGGACCTCTAGCCAGTGTCATGGCCTTGGAGGTGGCTGGATATGGGGGGATCGGAGATGTAAGTGTGGTACTGGAACCATCAGGAGTTGCCGAAGAATTGGAGTGCAGTGGGTCGTGAGAGAAAGGAAACAGTCCAGAGACTCCTACCTTCTGGCATCCACAGGGGCCGGTGGGGGGGGGGGGGAGGCATTTACCAATCCAAAGGAGACTAGGAGGAAGAATAGGTTTGGTGAGAAAGAGGATTTATTTTGGACATACTATTTTTGAGGTTCCTATCATATACCCATGTGGAGTGGTCAAATGTCTAGAGCTTGTTGAAGTCTGGGCTGGTGAGCGATATTTGGGAGCTGCAGGCTTATGCATGCTATTGAAAGCCACAAAGAAGAATGAGAAAACCTGGAGAGAGAATACAGAGAGAAGAAAGAAGAGGGCCCAGGATGGATTGCTGAGGGCTCGCCCTATTTGGAGGTTGAGAAGGAGTATCCCATGAGGCAGGAGGAATGCCAGGAGAGGGTGCCATCAAGAAAGTCAATGGGGATAGAGATTTGCAAAAGGCAGACAGATCAAGCATTGAATATTCCACCCAGGGGCTGAAAAAAGGGCAAGCAGAAGTGTGTCCCAGCCTAGGCTGTGCTGCATGATGAGCGGTGTAAGACAGTCTCTGGCCCCAAAGGACTAACGGTCTAGAGGGGACATTCATGTCAACAGGTGATGAGTTTACACCTGCGAAAGGCTCTCATGAGGGCATTTCCAGGGCCTGCTGGCCATTCAGCCCACTCCTGCTTGCTTTCCTCTCTAATCGCATTTTGGTGGGTGCCCTGTTACACCTCTATGTCATTCTGCTTCATGTTTTTGATTTTTTGCTTTTTATATCTCCAACATTAGATTGTAAAGTCGCCAGTGCCTATAGGAGCTCCAGCAGAGCAAGCACTTGATGAATGTTTACTGAATAACCAATAAAATATGTGGAAACTCTCACAAAACTTTTAAAAGTACCATACACATACTGTTTTTTTACTGTTATTGTGGTTAGTGAGAATTGGGAAATTAACTTCTTACTTGGACCAAGCATTATATCTAAGAAAATACAATGATAGGAAGTAGGTGACAAGCACAACTCACCTGCCCTCAAAAAACCCACAGAATTTGAGGTGGGAAAGAAATGACACACTGAATCTTCCCCTCATCACCTACTTATTCTTTTACTGGTGTTAATTCCTCCTCCACTCTTCCTACCCGCCATTCTGATGAAGGAGGGTGGAGAAGAAGGAACGGGGAGAGACAGTGAAAATGGAATGTAGCCGAAGTTAGCCAGGGAACCCACAGGACTGTGCATAAAACTGATAATACTGAGGATAGAGGAGTGGAATTAAAGAGGCCAGGTGAACAGGAACAAGCAACCTTGAACCTCTCCTTCAACGCTGCTTCCAGTCCAGACCTGCTGTCTGGCCAGCCCTTTTGCCAACACACCCTGCTCTCCCTCCCGCTGTGCTCAACCCTTCCACTCTCCAGGCAGCAGCTGGAGTGGCCTCAGGTGACCCAGAGCTTCAGGTTGAAATAATACGTTTGACTGTAGAAGGTAAATCCTGCTACTTCTAAAGCACAAAACCAAACGACCCGCCCCAAAGAACAGTCTTTGTCACCTCTCCAGGACTCATGAAATCTCTGAGAACCAAAAATGTGCAACTCTGAAGACTGGGAAAATAGCAACCTTTGTTACCACCAACAGAGGCCTAAGTAGGGGCGTGGTCAAGACGATCAGGTGATTTGTTAATTCCATACAAAGTGACCATGGCAAGAGGGGTTCTCAACAGCAATAATAGCAAGGATAAGAATGACTAGAGTTGTTTAAACCACTTTCTTGCATGCTATTCTGTTATATACTTTGGGTAAATCCTCATCATCTTCATCCTACACACTGAAAAACTAAATAAGAAGGAGGAATGAGGGAAATCCATTTAAGGCTTCCCCTAACCTGGTCTGTCCCACTCCAGCCCCATGTCAGGCTCCAGGCACAGACTGTATCCTGGCTTCAGGGTGAGCGTGGATGAGCATCAGTATCTCCTGTGCCGAATACCATTTCTAGAGAAACAGTGTGTGGAAGACATATCTATCCTGGGAGGAAAGGGTGGATTTGAGTGGTTAAACCAAGGAGCCTTAGCAGAGATTGCAATGACAGATGCTAAACATTGACCAGATACCAGGGTGAGTTTTCTGTATGGCATACTGAGTTTGGAAGGGAACAGAAACCAAGAAGGGAGCCTTGTGCACAGGCAGGTCAGTGAAATTCCAGCAGCATGGCTCCTCTGCTTAAAGACCAGGTGCACACCCTTTATGAGAGCCCGGAGTCCGGGTCCCCTTCTGCACTAACCTTCCGGAAGCTCTGCAAGAGCTTCTAAAGCTCTTCTTGTTTTGCTCCTCTTCAGCCTTGCTCATGCTCTGCCCTTCACCCGGCATTCCTCGCCCTCTCAGCCACCTCACCAACTCTTTCTCTTCCTGCTTCACCATCCAGTTCATGTCCTCCAAAAAGACGCCGGGGAATAGATGCTCAGCTGTTTCGACTTTTCCTCTGCATCAACTTTGAATGGCCTCTAGGGCAGTGTCTGTCCTCACCTCGGTTGTTTCCAAGCACTTCCAGCCTCCAGGTGGTATCCTCATCACCTTTGCGGCCCCAGCCCAGAGCCTGGCACAGGATTCTGCCTTGTGAATGTTTTCGCGCTAATTAGTACAGGAATAAATGAACAGCTGTGATGACCACCGACTTTGTGGGAGCTTCATAGGCCCTAGCCAGGCCCTGCTCTTCTCTCGGATTTCTTTCACATCACGAGATCAGAGGCAATATAGCAACATCATTAAAAACACAGCTTTGGGTATCAAAGATAGCTGGATTGAAAGCCCTGTCTGAATACTTGCCAGCTGAAACTTTTAGTTATTTAACTGATCTAAAGCCTATCGGGAAAATGGATTAGTATGACGGGCAAACGAGGCCATGGGTGTCAATCATTTATCACAAAGCTGTAGTAGTAGTAATAGCTGTAATAGTAGTAGTAGTAGTAGTAACTGTAGTAGTAGTAATAGTTGTAATAATAGTAGTAGTAGAACAGTAGTAGTAGTAGTAATAGTTGTAATAGTAGTAGTAGTAGTAACAGTAGTAGTAGTAGTAATAGTTGTAATAATAGTAGTAGTAGAACAGTAGCAGTAGTAGTAATAGTTGTAATAGTAGTAGTAGTAGTAGACCAGTAGTAGTAGTAGTAATAGTTGTAATAGTAGTAGTAGTAGTAGTAACAGCAGTAGTAGTAGTAATAGTTGTAATAGTAGTAGTAGTAGTAACAGTAGTAGTAGTAGTAGTAGTAGTAACAGTAACAGCAGCAGTAGTAATAATAGTTGTAGTAGCAACAGCAGTAATAGTAATAGTAATAGTAGTAGTGTCACATTAGTAACAGCAGCAGCAATAGCCATAGTCATAATAGTAGTAGCAGTAGTAGTCATCACAGTAGTAATAACAGAGGTGGTAATAATAATAGCATTAAAGATAATAGTAATAGCAGCAGTAGGTGCAATAGTGGTTATTAAGTTGATGGTTCAGACACCTCACATACTCTTCTAGCTTGTTTTATTATCTCTAAGCTGCAGACCCAGCCATAGTTTTGAACAACCCAGGACAATACTATGAGACAATCAGATCAACTGACAAATGGAAAAAAAAAGTAAATTTTCTTAAAAGCGCTTCCATTAGTTAATGCCAACCAAAAAGTAACCAGGTCTAAACTTACACTAGTGATCGTAAGGTTTTGTACTCAAAAGTTCTAAGAAATCCCGAAGCAGTGCGCTGAGAAGAGAAACCAAACTTCCGATCTCAGAGCGCCGGGATGGCTGGAGGAAGGCGGGTCAGTCTAAGGTAGCTGCCCTACTTAGAACTTAGCAAAGAAAGGAGAGATTGGCTGTCCTGTAGGGCACTGGCTTATCCTCAAAGCTGGACCCAAGAGAACTCAGACCTCAGTGGCATCGGCAGGCTGTGCCTCTCTCTCAGCCTTTCCCACTTGGCTCATGCAAACAGTCTTATGAATCCCTGGTCAAGTGCAAGCCTGCAAAAGCCTGATGAAGAGAGCGAAAGGGAAATGAGAGAAAGGATAGTCCTGGATCAACAGGAACATTAGGATTTCCAGAATACCTCTCTTCCAACCTTAACAATAGTCGGCGAGTGCCCGGCAGTGCAGCTCAGTGTGGCGTTTGTGGTCATCGTTGTCTGTGCCCTGCTCCCACTGGCCAGAGGTTGGGGTTTGGAAAGAGCCTCTGGCATACCAATCTGATGTCATTAAGAGACCTCTGCTTTCTAAGGCAGAATGCATTCAAAATTGTTTGTGACAGTGGTGCCTCCACCCCCATAATTATTTAATTCTTCTGGAATGTGGAAAATTGGCATGAGGCACCGGACTGGGAGTCCGCGGCAAGTCAGCTTTCTTGTTCTTGCACAGGGCATCTTCCTACCTGGAGTTGCAAGAAGAGGCCAAAAGTCCACGGGAGAAGAGCTTGTTCGTTCTGGTTGGAGCTGAAATCAGACCTGACTGATGGGCCAAGTGCTGGAAAGACTTATGTCTTCTTGGGAGGCAGTCAATGGACAGCTACCAAACTAAATGGGTTTGTGATCCTTTCTCTCTGCTTCTCTCTCGCTTTCTTTTTTTTAAGATCCTGAAACTGAAAAGCCAAATCCATTAAACAATTAATACTTTGATTTGCAAAAGACAACAGACATATCCTCTGAGCAAGGGAAGCATGTCTTTTCTTGCATGTGAGTTCAGGAACACTGAGTCTTCCCATTCAGGTCCTTCAAGGTACATCAAGTTGAAGGGTGATCTAATCGGCTTTCAAGGCAAGAGGAGTGTGCAGTGTCCGCATGGTTCTATTCAATAATTTTTCCACCACTGAGCACACATAGACTGATCATTTAGCCTTGATTCCTACATCTGCACAATGAAGAATTAAAATCCCTGTTCACGGGGCAAACACAGGGAATCAGGACGCTCCCAGCATAAGACTTGACCCTGGGTAGGTGCTCAGAGTAGCTGTTAAAGGAAAAAGTGAGTTTTACTAAGTGAACAAAACAATGAATCACAGAAGTGACAGCAGGAAAGGAAGTAATAACAGAGTTTAGCACTCCCGCTTCACCAGCGAAGAAGTAGACCCACACAGGCGAGGTAGCTGACGCAAGCTCGTACAGCCATGTCACTGCGGAACAAGCGCTAGACTGAGTTCTCCAAAATCCTGGGCTAGTGGTTTTCAACTACAGGCCAATGGATACAGTTGCTGCCACTAAAAGACAATTGGAAACTCTCCTGTCTCTCTCCCTCTGTTTTACTTTTGATTTTTAGTAGTAGTAGCAATGACAGTACTAAAAGAGTAGCCCTCTTGACCACTCCTCATTTTCCTACAATCCTAGAGAAATGAGGATGTCAGTGGTACCAATGATGATGCTGGTCCAGTGCTGCTTAGAGTACAGTCTGTGGACCAGTAGCCTCAGCATCCCTGTGTAGCCTATCTGACTCTCTGGGGGTGGGACCCAGGAATCTGTATTTTAACAAATTCTCTGGGTGATTCTGACGTATGCTACATTTTGAGGATCACTGATCTAGGGACCATGGCAATCAGATGCCTGATGCATGTAAAGGTACCCAGTGCCCTGAATGGCATGGCTGGGGACCATGGCAGGGGCTGGTCATTGACCACTTACTCTCTTCTCCTTTGTCTGTCCTCCAGTAAAGAGTCTTAGAAAGTCAGGTGTTCTTTATCTTAGTCTTGTCATTACAGGCGGCCATGAAACTGATTTCTCACCAATAAGATGTATGTGGAGATCTACTGGGAGTTTGGGAAAGGTATTTCTTTCCTGATTAGAAAAAGCACATTAAGACGAACTCTGTATCTGTGTCAACTTCTGTTCCTGACTTTAAATGCAGTGTGAGAGGATCTAATGCTTGTTTTTCTGCAGCCATCTTGCAACCAAGAGGAGAAAGTCAAGAGAACTACAAAGATGCCAGCTTAGAACAGCACCATCATTGAAATGTTAAACTACATCAGTACATCCTTGATAGGGAAGAGCAACAATTGTATTTCCAGTTATATATCTATTATTAAAGCTATTGTTTGGCTAAGAAGTTTTGCCTCCACAATAACTGAGTAACTATTATATAATAAAATGGAGTGTAAATTTCTGCACAACTTACATAAAAATGAAATAAAACCAACTCATCGATTGAATGCTGCCACGTAGAGGCAATGATGCAGCAAGAGGAGAAGAGGGAAAGAAACAAAGAACAAGAAGACATGGCCTTGTCACAGTGTGTATTCATCTCCTAGGGTTGCCTTAACAAATTGTCACAAACTGAGTAGCTTAAAATAACAGAAATGCATTCTCTCACAGTTCTGGAGGCCAGAATTCCAAAATCAAGCTGTCAGTAGGGTTGGTTCCCTCTGAAAACTCCAGGGGAGAATATGTTCTATGCCTTTTGTTGTGGGTTGAGCTGTGCCTCCCCCAAAAGTTGTTAAAGTCCTGACACTCAGTACCTGTGAATGTGACCTTATTTGGAATTAAAGCTTTTATAGATGATCAAGTTAAAATGAGGTCATTAGGATAGACCCTAATCCCATATGACTGTGTCCTTATAAAAAGGGGAAATTTGGACACAGAGATAGACCCCATAGAGGGAGGACAACGCAAAGACACAGGGACAATGCCATCTATGAGCCAAGGAGCACCTGAGTCTGCCAGAAGCTAGGAAAGGGACCTGGAAGAGATGCTCCCTCACAGCCTTCAAGAGGAACCAACCCTGCTGACAACAAGCCCGCTTCTAGCTTCTGGTGACTTCCAGCAATCCTTGGCATTCTTTGATTTGTAGACACACGACTCCACTCTCTGCCTTCATCTTCACACAGCCTTCTCCTCTGTGTCTCTTTGTCTCAAATCTCCCTCTCTTTTCTCTTATGGGATCACTTGTCATTGGGTTTATGGCCCACTAAATCTAGAATGATTTGATCTCCAGATCCTGAATTCCATCTGCAAGATCCTTTTATAAATAAGGTCCTATTTGCAAGTACCGGGGTTAGGATTGTATATATCTTTTGGGGGGGATATAATTCAACCTATTACAAAGCATTAATATTCTAGCAGGGAAATAAGATTTAATACTTAACAGTGTGATAAATCTGTGAAAGGCAAATAACATACCATCCTGTATACTCAATAACCACAGTGTCAGAAATGGGAAGGGGAAGAAAGTATAATTGTCATTGCATAATGACATTTCAGTCAATGGCACACCACATATATCATGGTGGTCCCATAAGATTAGTACCAGCTCGCCTAGATGTGTAGTAGGCAACACCATCTAGGTTTGTGTAAGTACACTCCATGATGTTTGCACAACGACACCATTGCCTAAGGACACATTTATCAAAACGTGTCCTCATCATTAAGTGACACATGACTGTAGTTGACCCTGAGCTTTCCCTTTAGCCTAGATCACCCAGAAGGCTTCCAAGAAAAGGTACAAGTTCTTGCCTTACTTCAAGCGATAATTGGCCCTTAGATTAGGAGAAACATCAGCACAACATGTGGATTTGCTAATTATTCTTCCTTGCTGTGGACAGAGCCAGTTTCAGTTTTTGGTCCCATCCCAAGGATGACATCTCAGTGACAAATTAAATCTATTAAGCTGAGAGCTCTTAGAGGGTGAATAATAGACTGGGATGAGGATACGGGGGTTGTAGGAAAAGCTTCGCTTCTGATTAGCCATAGGAGCTTCAGCAAGACCCTGCACTTCTGTGGACTTTCACTCGAACTGTAAAAAGCAGGGTTGGCCTGGCTCGTCTCTCAGATTCCTTCCACACCACGATTCTTTACACACACTCCCTTCGGAATTTGGACAGGAGTTGAGTGGTGGTTTGTATTTTTTATGCATACGCTCAGTATGGAGATTTATGGAGACGCTTGCTTTTTATACAGCTAAAGAGGGAAACACACACACGCACACACATTATACACAATAGCAGAAAGGGAACCTTTGCCAGCCTAACATACATTTATACAGCAACAGCAGATACAGTGACACCAGACTGCAAGTAGAGAAAGTGACTCTGTCAATATTTACTGAGACGAAAATGGGAACGCAGCCTGTTTTTCCTTCCTTCACTCAACAAACACATGTGGAGGCCTCGGTCTCGGCCCTGGATGCCAGGCACTGGGCCCAGGCACTGAAGAGAGAGCCGTGAATAAGACATGGGACCTGCCTCAAGGTGCTCAGGGTCCAGAGAGATGGAAGAAGGCACAACAAGGTGTCATGTGTGATATGACAGGAGAGAGTTCTAGGTGCTCTGACAGCTCTGAGGAGTGACAGCACCAACTCCAGCCTTGGGGGCATTCAGAAAGGCCTCTCAGAGGTGCTTCTGAGCCAAATTCTGAAGGCTGTGTAGGAGGGTGAGGCGTGGGTGGCCTCACTGCTACCTCAAGTTGCAAGGCAATTTGAATTTCTACAGTTTCTCGACCTTTAAGTGAACCACAGTGAAGCGGGAAGCATCTGATGCTTTCCTGTTGGCTGGGTTAAGCCTTTCTGGATCTCTCCCAACGTGTATGATTATCAATTAATTCCACCAGTTATCTAGTCAAACCGTGGTTCAGACCAATCCACATCGCTCCTCCAAAATGCTCAAGAATGCATCACAGCCCGTAGAATGACATTGGCATCTGAGCCTTCCTGCCAGTCAACGCCCTCTGGTCTTCACTTGACCTTTTCAATGTCATCTCATACCACAAATCGCAATACAACATCACACAACATACCAAATTTTGGAGGTAGCTTCACCTATTTCAGGTGTAGGGGGCACCATAGGTGTTCTAAAATTCATATCTATCAGCCTGATCTGTGTGGTTATGAGTGTTTGTATTCAGGGAGTTTTAGGAGAATGAGCCCCAAGTTATGGAGCCAAAAGATGTTATATCAACACCCCGCTCTGTCGCCTGAGGACCTGGCCAGACTCCATTTCCCCATTTGTAAATTGGAGCTGGCAATTCCTGGTCTGGCTACCTCCTGGGAGTGAAATCTAGAGAAGCAACATGGACTCTTGGTGTTACAGCCTTTGTCGTCGAGGTCCGGAGAGTTCAGTGTAAAGTAAGGGGCTTGGCTGTGATGTCAGGAGACCTGAGTTCCAGTGAAGGCTCTCAAACTTCCCTTTAACTCTGTCTCACCTGTCCCAGTCTCTGTATCACATCTAAAAACTCGTGCAGTCTGGCCTACATCTGGGCCCTCAGTGATCTCTCGGGTCCCACAGGCTTCCTGAGGAATACTGTGAGTCTATCCATTTCTTTGCCGTTAAGGACTGACACTTCCTTGGCATTAGTGACATGAAATCTTTTGAAAGTGTGCACACACTAGAGAAATCGTTGATCACCCTGCCATGCTCTGTGCATGCTGCTGCTCTTGGAGTTGCTGTTTTCTGCTGCCCCATGCTGGGTGTGGTGCTGAAAGGCTGCATTAAATGCCTAGCAGCAAGGACAGCCCCTGTTCAGACTGGAGGTGCTCGTGTGGGTCAGTTTGTTATGCCCGGATGTTATGGGCAGCCGTGGATGGAGACATCACTGTGCTCATCAGGGACCAGGACTTGGAGCCAGAGCCTTGCAGAGGTGTGCCTGGACCCCTTGTTCTCTGGGGCCCAGATCCAGCCCCTCCCGGAGTCAACTTGCGGAAGCCTCATGGAGACTCTCCAGTCCCCACCGTGGAAATTGAATTTCTCTCTGAACACAGGCATTCTCCTAGATCAGACATTTTGAGCAGACTAAACATCTCTGACAATGAGCCCAAAGTTTCATAGCAAAGCAATTTCCCTTGGTAATTTGTTCAGTACTAAATGCTTTTAGTTCTTCTAAGTTCAGCTCTCACTAAATTATTTTCCCAGGACCGTTCATTTTTAACATAATATGGCTAGCGTGCCTACGCTATAATAGGACCTTTGCAACATGAGTGCATATGTTACAATGCCTTATTTTCTGTCATGGAGATTTAATCAAATTCACTAAGTTGGAGGATTATAATATAGATTTTCAATAATATATGTTAAAAGGGTTTTTATATGATGTCTTGCAACCTGTGAATAAAATCAGATGGAGCGTGTGTTGGGTACTTCCAGCAGATGATGAATAAACTGACCCAAGCGAGCCCAGAGATTTCCTCCTTGCACAGATCTTGTAAGCCAGTGTGATCTCTACTGGTTCGTTTGATACAGTTTCTAAATAGAGGTGCACCTTATCACAGGGCAAAAATGCACATTTTCAACTGGGTTCTCTAAAATCGAAAAGAATATCAAATGAACATTAATTGTAAATGGGCTCCTTACTGGTCCACTTCTCTGTTTACAATATCCGATCCTTTGAGGCTTTCTTGTTTTTTGTTCTTACTTTTTGACAAGTCATTATAATAACTCATTCAGCTTCAAAATACCTATAATTTATATTCATTTATTAATTAAGTGCATAGAAAATGGCCTGGTCCTTGCCTTTCAAATCAAAATGGTATCTGCGCTCATTTTCCAGAATGGCTGTTAGGTTTATACATATTGTACCCCATCATTCTTCCCCCACAACATACATATTTGTGTTCTCTGCCCCTCCTGCTGTTTCTGTCTTTTTCTATATCTTAAATATTAAAGTTATGCAAGGTAATGAGGCAGTTTCATCTTTCTAAGGAGCAGGGAGGGACAAGGGGCTCTGGAGAGACCTACTAAAAACACACAATATGCGAAGAGGATGACAATATCTTCTCGTATATCTCCTTACTGTAGCCAAATTCAATTGTCCGAGCCTTTTGCAACAGGATGGAACACAGATTGTCGGAATATCAAGCACAATATTTTTCAAAGTTCAACTATGTAAATGCACACAAGCCCATTTAATAAGTGCATCCTGTTTTGATGTCATTGGAATTACCTCCATCAAGGTATGTAAAATCACCAGATAACCTTTTATTCCTTATTGAAACCTTTTAATTACTGACCCTTATATTGTCCTTGTCCCCTTATATTGTCATTTTAGAGATTCACAGAACCACCGGGGACAATTCAGTGTTTTGTTATTTGCCACTTCTTGTTAGTCATTTATTAAATATCTACTGAGTTTGTACTCTGTGGCAGGTGCACTGCTCAGCTTCCAACACATCAAAGCCGGGTTGTGACCGTCAGTTCCTTGAGGGTAATGATTTCTTTTCTTCCTGTAGATCCTTGTGCCCAACGGGACTGAGGCTGTGAGAAGTAAAGTCTAGCAAGAAGACCTCCAAGCACAGCTCTGGCTCTGCTCTGGCGTGGCTTGTTTATCAAAGAAGCGAATTAAACTCAATGAAGCCCAGTGTTCTCACCTGTGCGTTGGGATAAATAATAACACACAGACACTGAACAGAGATGGAAGTAGATTGGATGGCACTGATAACATTTAGAGGGATAGGCACGCGTGAAGTGTTACTATAAATACTTACCAACTGGTCCAAAGACAGTATGTGGATCCATTAACAGTTAGAGAATAATTAAAATAAGAGGGTTTATCCTATTGAAAAATAGCAAATTAATCTCCAGCACCAAAAGGCAGCCTGTTTTGAAGGGAGAGGTACAAACTATGGCATCATTATGTCCTCAATCACAAACCCCACTCGGCTACGTTCTAATTGTGTGCTGATGGCAATAGGAAACAGTCCTTGCACTCAAGGGGTTTACCATTTAGGAAAAGAGTCAGATAAGGTGTTCATCCCCAACGAACCCCAGATGGTAACCTTTATTCTTTGCTCTTTCATTCAATCACTATTTATTAAAAACTTAGTATGTGCCAGGGACTGTTCTAGGCCATAAAGAAATAGTAAATATAAGTCAAAGTCCATGCCTTCGTGTGCCCAGAGTCAGAAAATCAACAAACACACATATACATAAACTTAAAGATATTAGGAAGGTCACAGCTATGAGGACAAAACGCATGCGGACTAGTGATAGAGATTGACGGTGCTCATGGAAAGCTCTAGGTTGAATGGTCAGGAAAGGTTTTATCAAGGAGGCAACCTTTAAGCTGAAAGCTACATGATGAGATAGAGACAGGCATCCACAGAGAGTGGGGGAAAGAGGGCAGAGCGTATACTAGGCAGAGGGGCAGCAAAGCAAATGCTCTAGGGTGGCAAAGAGATGGACATGTGAGAGAAATAAAAGAACAGCTTAGTCAGAGCTTGGAAGTGGTCAGGCACTAGTGGAACATGATATTGAGGAGTTTGGAAGGAACTGGAAGAGTTGGAGCCCTTTAGTAAGTAGTTATCATCAAATAAGATTACAAACATAATTTTGCTAGGATTATTCTGAGTTAAAATAAGTCTTAAGATGGGTGGATAGCTCCCCGGCTGGGACACAGCTTCAGCCAGACTCTCCTGGACGGGATAATGTTCACACAAGAAGCAGCTCATCTCGCAAACCTGCTTACTCTGAGTGTGTTGGGTATTATTTGAGAACCACGTTTGACTTTAGTCCAAAGTAATCAGCCCCTTCTTTCTCCAGTCCATGTTGTTGTTGACCTGGAAAGGTGCCTTTTCATGTGGACACACAGTAAGTTATCAAGAACATCAGACTACTCACCCCTTCAACAAGGACAGAGATGCTTCCTGGAAGAAAGATGGTAGCTGTCACAGAAGGTCACAGATTTCAGGCTCAGGCAGCCCCGGGTTTAAGTCCCAAGGTTTCCCACTTGTGACGTCAACTTGCAAAAGTACACCAACTTCGGCCAGCCTGGCATGCTCCCTGGTGAAATGGAGATCAGACTTTCCTATCAAGTTCAGCCTTCACTGCCATCCCTTCACTTGTCTAATTCCTACTCATCTTTTAAGATTGGACTCAAAGAAATGCCCACCACAACTTTGCCCCCTCCCCTTGCCCCCAAGAATAGCTGTCTTTCCCAGGCTGGGCTAAGTCTCCTTTCCTAGTTCTTGGGGTCTCTGTTATTAGCTTACTTATGATTATTAGGGTAGTATTATTAGGTTACTATTAGGATAGCACTTCCTTATTTATAAGGACATTATTATGAATTTTTGGTGGCTGTAAAGTTTCTTCTTCAGCTTGGTATTCCCTGGCATAGCATAGGAACTAAACATGTTTGCTCAATCAAACTAAAATGAACTTAGAATATCTTGACATGTACATACTTTCAAAAACTGTAATTTGTGCTCAAACTAGTGGTCTAATGTAAGCCAGGAACGAGAATATAGTCATTTTGAGTAGACACCATCGATTTAGTCACTTCTTTTGAATATTGTTTTTTTAAATATATGTCAGTATTTTAATTATAAGGGATTTAATGTACATGAATATTTTAGTGTGCTTTATTTCATTAATAAAAAAGCACTTAGGATTAAATTGTGTAGATTGTACTTTTATTTCTCTAGAATAGATTCATAGCTAGCTGCTCTGGTTTTTCTATTGTTCAGAATTTTTAATTCATTATGCCTGGGTGTGCAAAAAAAATCTGTAGTAAATATCTTGTTTGATTGTATCTCCTTAATTGCATGAGATGGTTCCTGCCTGGAACTCTAGGGGTTTGGCGGAAAGAAGGCATCATTAATGGATTTAATGTAATAAGGGATTTCTCTGTCTGTAAAAAAAATGTCCACACAATACAATCCAACAGCCTCAAACTAGGTTTGTGTTTCTCCCAGAAATGAGCACCTGTGCAAGGTGCCACCAAGAGCACAAGTGTTCGCTGACAGTTTTGCATGGAGGAAAGGGACGAAATGAGTAAACAACTCTAGATAAATGTGGGTCCCTGGAAGTGGGAACGTAAATCTGAACCCTCTCTGTACTGCCTTGCACAGTGCCTTGGTCATAGTAAAATGATGCCAAATATTTTGTGAAAATACACAGAGAGCACCAAATCACTGGACTCTGGTGTCATTCAGGGCAGAGGCAAATAATCCTGCCCTGCTCCATGGCCGTCGTTTCACTTCAGTTAGTGCCATCATTTATTTTCATAAACACGTCTCAGAGATGCTTCTCAGTTGTCTATTCCATAATAAGTCTATATGACAAAGAAGCACAGACTCCCAGGGGCACACGATCATAAGCAGTGAGAGTTTTTCAGGAGTCCATAGGTACTGGGGAGGTCTGGGCAGTGTGTTGGGCTGGCTTCTCTCAGCTGAGCTTAAGCATAAATCTAGTGTCATCTGGTGCATAGGTCATGGGCTGGCTGTTCCAGATGGTCTCAGCTAGGATAGTGTCTGTACATCACATGGTTTCTCATCCTCAAGTAGGCCGACTAAGCTTGTTCTCTGGCAATGGTAGGGTCTGAGGGAGCAAGAAATTTCTCAAAACCTCTTAAAGTCTAGACTCATAACTGGCATGTAATCACTTGTGCTCCATTCTACTGGCAGGTCACAGGCCAGTCCAAGTCAAGGGAACGGGAAATAGGTTCCACATCATGATGGAAAGAGAAACAAAGTCACATTGCAGTGGATGCGGAATGAGGCAGGGTGGGGGAATTCAGGGTTTTTGCCATCTAACAAAATCACAGAGAAAAGTTTAGCTTATATTCTTCATTATGTCTTTTGAGGAGAGCAGGGAGGTATATAAAATATTTAGAGAGATTTTCACACAAATTGATGAGAGAAAGTTCAACATCTAAGCATGACTATTTCAAAAGTTCAAGATGTGGAAAAAAGAAGTGTATTTTTAAAATATAACCAAAATAATGCATATTTTGTATATCAAATTTGAAAATTTCTAAGGGGCACAAAGAAGGAAATAAAAACCACTCAATTCCCCCTTCTCAGAGATAAGGATGCTGACATCTTTTTTAATCGTGGAAATGTCCGGATATGCACAAAAGCACCCATGTGGCCTTTGCCCATCCTCAACAATAATGGATAATTTGCCATTCTTGTTTCATTTATCCTCCTCCCATTTTGTCTTCTGTTGCAATATTCTAAAGCAAATCTCAGATATCATGTCAATGTACCTGAAATATCTCAGCAGTGCATATTTCTTACAGGTAAGGACAAAGCATTCACACACATGCATACCCAATAGTACCACCCTTAACAAATTATCATGAATTCCTTGGGACCAGCCTCATGGTCAAGTGGTTAAAGTTCTGTGCGCTCCACTTTGGCAGACCAGGTTCACAGGTTCAGGTCCCAGGCACCGACCTGCTCCACTCACCAACCACGCTGTGGAGGCGTCCCACATACAAAAAAATTAGAGGAAGATTGGCACAGATGTTAGCTTAAGGCTAATCTTCTTCAAGCAAAAAACAAAAAAAAAGGGAAAGATTGGCAACAGATGTTGGCTCAGGGAAAAACTGCCTCAGCAAAAGAAATGAAAAAAGAATTCCTTAATGATGTCATCAAACAGCTAATTTATGCAATATCTGATCTATGTTCAATCTTTTCCATTGTCTCAAAAGTATATATTTTTACAGTGGTTTGTTTGAATTCGGAGTCAAGCAAAGTTCACACATTGAATTTGTATCATTATTATTATTTCCTTAGTACAAACAGTAAGCATTTATTCTCAAGGATACACAGATTGGTTGAAGGAGGCTGGGGCTCCATTCAGGCTGGAGCAGTAGGGAAGTTCTGTGTCTACTTGAAGGCCCATGGTCAGCCCAGGGTTGGCTGATCTCTAGAAGGCATATCTGATTCATCTAGATCTGAACAGAATCTGGGCTGAACAGACTGAGCTTTTCCTTCATTTGAAGTAGGACGCAGAAGATGGTATTTGGGTTCTGGGTTTTTCCAGCCGAGTTGTATCAACTCACAGAGTTTGCTGGAATGTGGGGCAGCCTGTGAGCATCTCCCTCCAGCATCTGTTATCTCATAGGCAAGTCAGCTGGAGAGCGTCCTGCTCCACCACTTCCTTCCACAGGCTGGTCTCCAGGTTTCGGGCCCCGGGGGTTGGATGCTGTGTCTAAAGTGGCTTTCTTCTTCCGAACACAGCCCAGTTTTCATGGGGCAAGGTCCAAGCTCAAGCTGACAAGAGGAATTTGCCCTGAAGGAGCAGCTCTGGAGTGGCTCCTAGACTTTTCCTTTCAGCCTGGATTCACTGCTCTAGCCGATGAGACATGCCTGAGAAATTATTTGTGCATGGGTTCCGGTTATGAGTCTAATGACAAAATAAGGCAACAGTGCATCCTGCCAGCTCCGTGCCTCCTGGCATCCTGAGGGTATAAACGCCCACCCCGCGGCGGGCACGTAGGCAGTGCCTCTCTGTCCACACCTTGGATGGTCCTGGTGTTCTTTGTTGGGCTGCCAAAGAATGTTACTGTACAATTAGTTCTGTTGGCAGGACCGGTGTCCCAGGCTTCTGTGCTTGCCTACTCTTGGCAGCTTGGAGCTTCCCCTGCTTAGAATGAGCACTGGGAGATCTGGCTCATGAAAGCTCTCAGCTGGGGAGGGAAATGGACTGAAGTGTGGTAGATGGGTTTGGTCCTTCAGTGACAAAGAGTATGCCATAGTGCAGTAATCTCCTGCTTATCAAGTATTCAAAAGCTGGATTTCCTATTGTATCTTATAATGTTCTCTGAACAGGCTCACAAGAGACTCATCTAATGTACTCATTTGCTACACAATGTATTGAGTACCATTTTGCAAGACATAGGACTGAGCCTGAGACAACCCCTTACCCTCCGAGAGCTCCCCATTGGTGATAAGTGACAGAAGTCATAACTTTCTACAGACAACGATAACAATAGGGATGTAGGTTTATGCAATGGGACCTATGGGAACAGCGAGGAGGGACACATAACCCAGAATGGAAGACAGAGAAGAGACACCCAAGGGAAGGGAAATCCTCACTTGAATTTTAACAATGAAGATAAGATATCAAAGCAAGAAAGGAGGGCACAGCAGGACAGTTCAGAGAGAGGGAACAGCAAGTGTGGAGACAGTGAGGGATGAAAACGTAACGCCATCCTCTTTTGAGAACCAGGAGTGGTTTGCCCATGGAGCAGAACATGGCGGGGTAAGTCTCCAGTGATCACTCTGGAGCTGGAAGGCGGGGGCGGTTCGTGGATGACTTCTTACCTCACACCAGCTTTAGACTCTTTCTCTCGGGGTGATGAGTCTATTGAACAAAGGGAAGAAGCAGATTTTCTATTTAAAGTGGGTTAATTTAAATTAACCCCCATTTAATAGATGAGAAAACAGAAAAGCAGAGAGCTTAGAGGGCTTCTGATGTCAAGGCGATATTAAATACAAAAGCCGGATTTGAATATGGATTATCTCAAATAGGAAAGATTATGTAAGCAGAACCTCACAGACAAGATTAAATATGACTGGGTAACCACTAAGTGGTGGAGGAAAGAAAGATCAAATTCATTCGTCAGCAATAAGATAAAAATTTAAACAATGAGGCCCTGTTTAAGTCTATGGAATTAAGTAAAATGATAGAGTTCAATGAAACAAACATTCTTGTGCACTAGTGATGACAATATACTAGGTGCCACCATTCCAGACAGCAATTTGGCAAAACCATTGAGTCTCAAATATATTTATTCTTTGACTCTCAAGGAAATCACGTGAGATGAGCGGGGGAAAAAGAAAAAAAAATCTTTGTGTGTAGAAGGTTTACTGCAATGTGATTTTAGAACATAAAGTTGGAAACAATATTTTAAAATAGAGGGGAGTTCAAGAAAAACTTTCATAGCCATTAGATGGAAGAGTTTCCAGCTAGTTTTGATTGTGAAGAGTCTTAATAGGATAATATGGCAACAGACTTATGTATGACATAGGTGACAAATGCAGGATAAAAAAGTAGATATAAAAGAAGTTTGAGGTGATCTCTGGATGAATCGGTACTGGAGCTAAGCCATTTTAATTAATCTATTTGAAAAGAAAGGATGAAAATGTTATAGTTAATAGCAGAGCAAAATAGATTCACTTGGCAATTTATCTTGAAAAATGAAAGTATCATTATGAAAATGAACTTATTACAGTTTTTACATATGCGATATAGTTTATAATTGTAAATCCATGTAAGTTTTTGGTGAACAAAGAGTGAAACAAGGCTGATTTGTTTTGCAATTTTTTAAGGAATTCATTGATAGCGTGATACATGCAGTAAGCTTCATGTGGTACTTACCTTTTATAAGAAGTTTATAGAGAGGGTCACTTTTTGCAAAGATATTCAGGATTTATATCAATTTTGCCAAAGGCCTCCCTCAACACTTTTTTTTACTCAAAACTTGCTCATTGGAAGTGTGTGCCATTCATCCATTCAGCATATATTTCTTGGGTGCCCATGTGTATCCGTGATTTTTCTGTGAGCTGGGGTGAAGGAGTAAATAGCAACAGCAACAACAGCAAGTAGACTGAGCTCTCACCCTCAGGAATTTTCTAGACAGGAAAGGAAGACATTAATTTATCGCATAGACGTTGATTGAACATCTACTGTGTTCTGAGACACACTTCCAGGTGCTTGCAACAAGAAAGACAAAGATCTCTGTCGTCATGGAATGTAGGTTCTATCAGGGCTAAAACATACAAACAAATATTGCATAACATATGGCTATGGGGAAGAGCAGAGCAGGGAAAGGCAGTAATGTGCTTGTTGACTAGTCTTGCCCTTTCAGACTCCACTTGTGATTTCAGCAATTCTCCAACATCTTCATCAACTTTAGGAAATCCTACATCTTTGGCAAGATTTGCAACTTCATTTTACAAGTGACATGCAGCCTTTTTGCTTTGAATTGATAGATTTTTCCAGGATCTCTCAATTGGTGAGTCAGTGTGAGATTGACCAACAAGGATGGTGACCGGTCATTGTCAAGCTCTTAAATGGGACACATGTTTGAGTGAGGTTATACTTTGATAGTAATGACTCCATTAAACATTTTCGTTTAATGATGGTTTTGTCTTCCGGGCCACCTAGCAGGCACGGGAGATAATATTCTGAATACACTTATGGGGGTCTGTTGTGCATGTGTGTGCATGCAGAAAATCATGACTAAGTAAATCATAACTGTGTCCCTGTTGGATGGAAAGACGAAGAAACTTGTGCTCCATTCAGCTTTGGTTTTTCACTGCAAATGTGCCATATACATTTGAGATATTCAGTGGTAAACAAACGAGAGAAGCCTCATTATGCTCTGAGGGAAGCTCTCCAAAACCCACTGGCTTCCTTCAAGGAGTCTTGATTTGGGTGAAGACAGGCTGTTTTAATTTCCTTAAAGGGAGTCCCAAAAGGTTAAAAAAGCTCCTATTTCCAAAGTGTGGTGATATGTAAGTTCCATCTTCAAAAGGCAACCTGTTCAGTTAACAGAGGAGGAGGAGCAAATCCAGCCACCTCCCTTCCTTGGGGTTTCAGTGCGTCTAAATAGGATGAGCACATTTTCCATGCGTCTTCCAGTGGAAGATTTAGACATTTCCATTAAGCCTCAGAGGGTTGTTTTGCAACTTTCTATTATTTTTAAATGTATGTATTTCTCTTCCAGGGATTAAGAGGGAAAACATTGCATGATGTCTTAATTGGATTCCTAAATATTAAGGAAAATTAGAATACCCCCAAACTCTGTGATTTTCTTGTTTAAATAAATTACATAATTAACACTTTATACAACTGCAAGGTTTTTTTGTTTGTTTACTGTTAGTTAAGATCTTTACACAAGTTTCTGTTGTCCTGAGGATGAACTCCTTTCACCATGGAACCGTGCCCTGCATTTTCAGATGGCATTTTCACGACCAGACCCACTACTTCACTCCATGCTCCAGCCATAACCAGCAAGTACTGTCTTGCCCCTGGAAGTGTGTGGAGGGTCCACCCTCCGTCTGTGTGCAGTTAAGTTTTTCTCTATTCTCATAATTCTCTTCTACTCGCTCTGCTCTTTCTTCATGGTCCCATTCAAATGTGACTTCCCTGATGTCATTTTGCTTATCCTTTGCTATCTAAGAGTCTCCTCCGGGCCCTCCTCTCTGCTTCTAGGGCACTTTGTATGGATTACAAGGAGCCGGTCAGGAGACTGGTGATGTACCTGGACTCCAGGACTGATGGCTGCATTCAAAGCCCAGCTGCGAACCTGACTGACTGACTTAGACTCTCTGTATCTCAATGTCCTCATCTGTAAAATGCAGGCAATAATAGTTCCTATCTCACTGGATTGGTGGTGTGAATATAAAACACGTTGACATGTGTAAAGTGCCCATTCTTGGCACAAAATAAGGTCTACCAAAGTGTTTGATCTTAAAAACAAATAAGTCAGGTGCTAGCCCACAGAATTTCAAATGGAATTTTTTTTCTCAGCATGCACACAAAGAAGGAATCGGTAAGCCCCAGTGGAAGTCCTGCTTTTGAACGTGGCTGCAGTAGGTGTAAGGATGCTGATAGCCTATACATGTAAATAGGTGTGAAATGTTGTTACAACTGAGAGCAGCCACGGACAAGGTGGTTCCATCCAGGTACTTCCCAGGACACGCTTCTTCTCGACGAGCAATAGAAACCCTTTTCTAGCCTGGACCCCAATCGTGAAATGACTATTCTCATCAACAGGAGTAGATCAAAGGCATCCCATTGCAGCAATACCCAAGCTTGAGCTCCCTTCAGTTGGTGGGCAGGGCTGATGTTCTGAGAGAAGAGATAGGATTCTCATTTGTCAGGGGGAAGCAGAACCTCATTCTTGTTCTCTTTCATTACATACCCAAAGTCCAGCAGGGTATTATTTTTACATAATAACTTCAGTAAATAAATGCTTCGACACCCTGAGATCACACGGAAAAAAGCCAGTTAATTTACCAACGTCGACAGTGGCAGCAGACAAGAGGTGATGACCATATAAGACAATTATCAGATAACACAACCTTCATTATTTCATATACAATAAAGAGTTTTGGAAAATGTAGAAATGGCTGAATTTTGCATTGTGACTCTGAAACAATGTAGGAGAAATGCCAATAAAACGTTAGAGCAGAGGCCGCAGGAAAAACTGATGGAGGGCAAGGAAGAAAGAGAAGAGATTTGGGGAACAAGAAGAGATGTGGGGAGCAAGAAGAGAGAATGCTATAGAGCCAATCAAAGATGAGCTCTGAGTGCAAATTATTAACAAAAGGCATTGATGAGGAAGACCACGACTTGGAAGAGAAGGGGTGTGCCCATGAGTCCCTCAGTGCTGGAGGATACCATTGCACAGCAGGCAGGCTTCTCAGCCCGTCTGACCAAACATGCCATTCATCATCAAAAGTTAATTTTCTGTTTTGGTTGGCCTCTATGGTGATCTCCAGTGAGCCCCAGAGGCAGAGTTTTTGCAGCCTCTGCTCACGCCTCCTGAGACCTACATTTAATCATAGACTAAAGGTTGCTCTTCTGGGAGGTCAATCACTAGGCTAACGATCGCACATGAGGAGAACAGCACAAGCCTTGTTTTTGCAGTGAAATATATGAAAAAATAAATAAAATGCATTAATATTTTACCAACAACCATTAAGATCTACTAGAATAGACGATATTACCCTAGTAATAAAAGCAATCACAGCATTATTTCAACAACAATACAAACAATTGCCCTCATGCTCTGCTGGATTTCTCCATGTCAGGTACTATGATGGCCACCATATAACTAACATGTGGGGGGGCCGTTTGTCTAGGACAGCTCCCCTCTTTCTGCCTGCTCGTGCCTTTTAGACACTCTTGCCAGCTGGCGAGGAATTTCCGGCCTTCGGCTACCCTTTCCCGCAGCAGAACCCTGGGTGGTCACTCCCTGGCCCTTGCTGCAGCCAGGGCCCAGACTTACCCTTGGTCCTGCTGATGTGCTCACGGGATGCTCTGATGGCTAATTTTGTATATCAGCTTCACTGGATCGCAGGATGCCCAGATATTTGTCTAAACATTATTTCTGGGTGTGTCTGAGAGGGCATTTCCTGATGGAATTAGAATTTGAACCAGGAGATTCAACACAGCAGGTGGCCCTTCCCAGCCTGGATGGACAGCACCCAATCTGTCAAGGCCTGAATGGAACACACAGATGGAGGAAGGAAGAATTTTCTCCTTTCCTGCCTGAGTCTTTGAGCTGGGACATTGATGTTCTCTTGCCTTGGACTCCAGGCTCTCAAGCCCCTGGACTCACACTGAATTATACCACCAGCTTTCCTGGGTCTCCAGCTCGCAGAGGGCGGTTCATGGTGCTTCTCAGACTCCACAGTCAGGTAAGCCAATTCCTTATAATAAATCTCTTCCTATATATTCAAGAGAACCTATTGCTTCTGTTTCTCTGGGGAACCCTGGCTAACACAGATGCTGAGATGGGAAGTGAGAGACATGCAGAAGGGAGCGTTACACCCACTGCATTCTGCCAGCAAGGTTGCTGGCTGACGCTCGGCTTTCAGAGAAAACAGCTGTTCCAAGGCCGGGCGTCTGGTGCAGAAGTGGCCTCTTGGTGGCTGCACTAGCAAGCCCAGTGGGGCCTGGTTCCCGGCCACTATGCAGCATCACCATCAGAGCCAGCAGTGACCTTTTCCCGTCAGGCCAGTTCTGGGAACTTAATACAGGACCTGGGTCTGCAGACTTCCCAACTGTTGTGCCAGGTGCCCAATAGCTTTTCTCTTGTGCATATTTTTTAAATTGTGATAAAATATACAATTTAAATTTACTATCTTAACCATTTTCAAGCATCTAATTCAGTGGCACTAAGTATATCACGCTGTGGTGTGCCATCACTACCGTCCATCTCCAGAATTCTTTTCATTCTGCAAACCTGAGACTCTGTACTCATCAAACCCTGATGGTCCATTCCACCCTCCCCACAGCCCCTGGCAACCATCAGTCTACTTTCTGTCTCTACAGATTTGACTGCTCTAAGGACCTCATATAAATGGAATCATACAGTACTGGTCTTTTTGTGACTGGCTTATCTCATTTAGCATAATATCCTCAAAGTTCATGCATGTTGTAGCTTTTGTCAGAATTTCCAGATGGCTGAATAATATTCTGCTGCATGGATCTGCTACATTTTGTTTATCCATTCGTCCATTGACTACATTCTGCTTTGTACTGTGTGTGTACAACAATGCTCAAGTCTACCATAGTGGAAAATACTTGTGATGGTTAATTTTATGTGTCAACTTGACTGAGCAATTAGGTGTCCAGATATTTGGTCAAACATTATTCTGGATGTTTCTATGAGGGTGTCCTTGGATGAGATTAACATTTAAATTCAGAGACCGACTACCACAGATTGCCCTCCCAACTGTGGGTGGGTCTCATCTAATCAGCTGAAGGCCTGCATAGAACAAAAAGGCTGACCCACCCTTGAGTAAGAGAGGATTCCTCCTGCCTTTGATCTAGGACATTGGCTTTTTCCTGCCTTTGGACTTAAACTGAGCCATCAGCTCTTCCTGGATCTCAAGCCTGCTGTCCTTTGGACAGGAGTTGTACCATCAGGTCCACTGGTTCTTCGGCCTGAAGATTCAGACGGGACCTACACCATCTGCTTTCCTGGGTCTCAGACCCCGCAGATCTTGGGACTTGCCCACCTTCATAATCATGTGAGGCAATTCCCCTTTATACATATATACACACACACCGTGTGTACGTATATATGTATATGTATATATACACATATATATACATACATACACACCTTGTTTTATTGTGCTTCACAGATGTTGTGATGAGGGCAAGACTCTCCTCCAGTAAAAAGACTATGACTCACTGAAGGCTCAGATGATGGTTAACATTTTTTGGAAATTAAGTATTTTTTAATTAAGTATGTCCATTGTTTTTTGGACATAATGCTATTGCACACTTAACAGACTACATTATAGCATGAACATAACTTTTACACGCACTGGGAAACCAAAAAATTTGCGTGACTCACTTTATTGTGATATTTGCTTTCTTGCCGTGGTCTGAAACCAAACCCACAGTATCTCCGGAGAGCGCCCGTATACAGCTACTATATAGCTGTATCCAGCCTGTATAGATCCAGCCCTGACGGTCTGGCAGTTAAGATCCGGAGCTCTCACCACCAGGGCCTGCCTTCATCTCCCGGTCAGGGAACCACACCACTGTCTGTCATTGTCATACTGGGGTGGCTGTGTGCTGCTATGATGCTGAAAGCTACGCCACTGGTATTTCAAATACGAGCAGGCTCACCCACAGTGGACAGGTTTCAGCAGAGCTTCCAGACTAGACAGACTAGGAAGAAGAACCTGGCCACCCACTTCCAAAAAAATTGGCCACGAAAACCCTGTGAGCAGCAGCGGAGCGCTGCCTGATAGAGAGCAAGAAGGGGAGAGGATGGCGCAGAAAGAACAGACAGGTTCTGCTCTGCTCTCCACAGGGTCGCTAGGAGTCAGAATCCACCCGACAGCACTAAGAACAAATGCCTGTATGTATATATACATATTAATGTTAATTATGTAATATTTAATCATGTTCTTTTATTTTATTATTTACCATATTACGGATACACAATCTCCATCAGTTCTGCTCCTCTAGAGAACTGTAATACAACCTCCCCCCGTGTGGTTCCGTCGCAGCACTTTTGCCAGCCTCATGAAGTCTTAAAGTAAAGAACCAGTGAGGTGGAGGAGCTGGAGCTAAGTGGAAGGCTACCTACTTGCAAGGTGGTATTGCCAAGATTCTGGGGAGCATCTCTCCTTAGAAACTCTTGGCGTATGACTTTGCTGGGGCTCCCATAACAAAGCAACACAGACTGGGTGGCAAAAACCACAGAAATGTATTGTCTCACAGCTCCGGGGGACAGAAGTCTGAGATCAAGGTGTCCTCAGGCTTGATGCCTTCTGACGGCGAAGAGGGAGTCTGCTCCATGACTTTCCTAGATTCTGGTGCCTTGCTGGCAATCTTAGGCATTCCTCAGCTTGTAGAAACATTACCGCGAGCTCTAGCTTCATCTGCATGTGGCATTCGCCCTGGGTGCTTCTCTGTGTCCAAACTTCTCCCTTTTATAAGGACACAAGCCTCATAGGATGAGAGCCCACCCTACTCCAGTATGACTCATCCCAACTTAATTAATTACATCTGCAATGACCCTAGTCCCAAATAAGATCACATTCTGAAGCACCAGGGGTTAGGACTCCAAGGTCTGAATTTTTAGGGGACACAATTCAACCTACGACACTTTGGTGAGTGTTATTTCTGAGCACGTGACACTTAGCTATCTGGGCAAAGTCACATCCGCTTGCACTTAAAGAATGTCTCCCCCAGCCTGCCAGCTGCAGACATGACCTCGGCAAGGCCTGGAAGTAACACAAGCTCCTTCTTCCCGTTCCCTAGCCTGGCCCGGGGGTGGATGCAATACGGCACATGCATTATTGATGGACCCCAGGCCTGCCAAGCTTTCCGACTGTGTGTGTGTGTGTGTGTGTGTGTGTGTGTGTGTGTGTGTGTGTGGGTTTGAGACAGAGAGAGAAGGGCAGACAAAAAGTGTGGACAAGGATGGCACCTCTCCCTGCTAAGGGTTCTGCTTTCATTAAGAACGTGTTCTGCCTGTTTTCCGAGGGTACCCTTGAGAGTGTCTGTGAAGCAGTGGAGTGTGGAGGTGGCTTTGAACTCCAGTGAATACATACAAAACAAAGGGAGTTCAAGTACTTAGTGATCTGCTTTCAGACACCCAATTCAGCAGCGTCCTTCACACCCCCTCCCTTGGCCCTAAATCACCTGGATGCTGCTTGGTGGCTCCACGTCTTCACATTTCTCTCTCGCTGCCACCCACCCCCTCCTTTCTTCCCCTTAATGTTCACAGGTCCTCCTGGAAGACTCAACCACTTACAGTTGTTGAGCGATTAAATATTTATAATCAGGGCAATGAGTGAGGTGTTGAATAATAAATGCTAAGGTTGAAGCAGCCTTAGATAATTTCTGCAGATTTCTTCATCCATGGCCTCTTTGATTCCAAGGGAAAAAAAAAATGCTTTAATTAACGATTTTTTGGGGGGGTGGGGGGTGCATCTGTGACAGTTGATAGGGCTTTATCACTGTTTTGTTCATGAACCACTGCCCTGCCACGGGGCTCATTCTGTCAGCCCTCTAGCCCCACAGACATGTAGACACCACATGGTGAGTCGGATCGTCCCTTATTTGTTTCTGCATACTGGAGGGGAATGCGATTTTTTTCACTCAAATCCCTAGACTATAAAGTCATTGTAGCCACTTTGGGATACGGGATAAAGTTTTTGAGGCTCGCTAGAAACAGGAATGGACCCTCCTCTTCATGGACCTACATCAAGCAGGTACTCTAACCTTTTACACACTATTGCATTTAGTTCTCACCACAGTTCTATATGGAAGCTACTTGTATTATGCTGACTTTCATAGTTGAGCAAACCAAGACATGAAGAGCTGAAGTCATTTGCTAAAGGCACACAGCTGGTAGATGTTGGCTCTTGAATTAGGGCAGGTGTCATTCCAGGGAAGAGAGATAAGAGAAGGATCAGAGACGGTCTTTGTCCTGGTGGAAAGCTCAGAGCTAGAGGGAAGAGAGGTCTGAGCACAGAGCAAAAAGAGTGAACCACTGTGATGCAGGTGAATGAAAAGAAAGTCTGAACAGAAGAGCAAGTGGCCAGCTCTGTACGGATGGGTCTGGGCAAACTTCAGAAAGGAGAAGACATGCGAGCTGGAACCAAAAAATTATGTAGAAGTTTGCCTGAGGATGAGCTTGAGGACCAACCAAGTCTTCCATCTTCTGAGTCGCTCTGACCTGTCTGTTTGAAATCCCGTCAGAGGGAGCATGGTAAAGAATGCTGCGGCCAAACCATCTTTTCCTTTTGGATCAACATTCTAGCACTGTAGGCTAAAAGCACAGAATCAGAGGGTATTTGAAGATGTTCAGTTTGACCAGTAGAAAACTTTTATTACCTGCTATAGACTAATTGTTTGTATCTCCCTCAAAATTCATATGTTGAATCCTAATTCCTGATGCGATGCTGTTAAAAGGTGGAGCCTTTGGGAGATGATTAGGTCGCGAGGTCAAAGCCCTCATGAATAGGATCCATGCCCTTATAAAAGAGACCTCAGAGAGCTCCCTTGTCCTATCCACCCTGTGAAGACACAGTGAAAAGATGGCAGCGGGCCAGCAAGTGGGCCCTCACCAGACACGGAATCTGTGGGCCCCTTGATCTTAGACTTCCAGCCTCCAGAACTGTGATAAATAAATTCCTATTGTGTATAACCCACCCAGTCTATGGCATTTTGTTATAGAGGCCCAAACGGACTAAGACATTACCCAATCTATAGAGTGATAATACCAGAAATCATTCAATTTTTTTTTTTTTTAAGTAGGGGCATTCTCCCTATAGAAAAGGATGCTAGAAAAAAAATTCTCTCTTCTCTAATGCAAAAGGAAAATTAAATTCATAACTGGAGCCAAAGACTTAGTACACATATTTGCATGTCTGCTTTTGTGTCTATTCTGATTTAAAAGAAGCCACTTTTTCACAGCATGAAGCCGTAGTTTACAGCCTGATTTCATCGTGTTCGTAAATGGGTCTGTAACTCACCACAGGTCGTATTCTATCAGGTTTTCAACAATCTCATGTTCTTCTCTTTTCCCGTCTCCCCTTGGGGACATTGGCACAAGTTTTGGGAAGCTGGGACATTATCGTGGGTAATTAATAGGGGGCCACCTACAGGGACACTGACTTCTAAATCCTCAACATTTTATTCATCGTTGGGACTAGGAAGTTATTCCTTTAGGCATTAAAAAACTTTTCTTCTAGCTCCCTTGATGCAGAAGATCACAAAGTTATTCTCTTGAATGTCAGTGATTATTTTCTTAGCAGAAGGAGATCATAAATTCACATGAGAATACCTGTGAAGTGCTCCCCCAGGCAGAGCCCTTTCTCAGAAGCATCTTATCCGTTAGCGCATTCAATTTCTCCTGCGCGTTTTAGAGGCAAGAAACTCAGATCTCAGAAAAAGTTCAGTGACAAGCCCAAGGTCACAACGATGGAAATGATAAAGTCAAGATTCAACCTCTGGCTTCTGAGTCCAAATGTTTCCTGATTCTGAGATCCTTGTATGCCATTGATGGGCTTACGTAAACAAAGGATAAAAGTTTCCACAAGAACTTGAATGTTTCTTTTTAAAAGTCTAGGCATGAAAACTCCTATTTCTCTAGAGAAGTACTTCTCTAAACTTATCTCTGTAGAATGTTAATTTCATGATGAATTTATGAAAAAAGGATTCTCTCAAATGAGTTTGGGTAATGCTGGCTTACACCAAGTTAGGTTAATTTTTTTGCTGGTGGCATTCATAGAGCTTTGAGTATACGGAAGTGCATTGTGGATTTCCAGGAGAATCTTCAGTGTTAAATTTGTCTAACAAATAATTATTATGTGCGGGTCAGTGACGGGGGCACTGGGATAAATGGTGACTATGGTAGATGCTGTGCCACACCCCACAACAGTTTCTCCCAGGGCAGAGCAGCACTGAACAAGTCATTACACATCGGCTCACTTCTCATTGCTGTTCTAATTGCCTTTTACTTCTGCTCCCTCGATGAATTTCTGCCCCAGAACATCTATGGGCACTCAGGTCAATTATTTGTTATTTTTCACAGTTACTGAGATTTTAACCTCTTGGAGGCCACGTGACTACTTCTTACACCTGCTCAACTCCTAAGTACTTATCGCAGGAGCTTGCAAAGCATAGACTATACAGGTCTATTAAATTTATTTGGTGGCAATTTAGAATAATGGTAAGGCATAGATTTGGATACTGGTGTTGCCACTTGCTAGCTATATCAGACACATTATTTAATTTGTTTGAATCTCAGTTTCCACTACTATAAAATGTGGATAAAATATACATTTAATAGTGCCTTTTGGGAGTGCCTAACTTGCGCCTGGTATACAGTAAACAAAAGTCTCCTTAATAAGCCCCCTAAACGTCCCGGCTCAAAATTGCAACCCATGCCATCCCCAGCACTTCCAAACCCCCAACGCTGCCCTACTGTTTTAGCCCAGTGCCTATCATCTTTTGACATACAATATGATTTATTTCATCATTATGTCTATTGTTCATTGTCCGCCTCCACCGTTAACACGTTAGCTCCAAGAGGCAGAGAACTCTGTATCTTTGGTTCACTGGTGTATCTCAGGGATCAAGACAAGTGCCAGGCACAAAGGAGGTGCTCAAAGACACGTGCTGAAGTAACTGTCACAAAGAGGAATTGCCCATCCCATCAAGCATGGAGTGAGCTCTTACCTCACAGGGGCATCACCCCAGGCACCCAGGATGTGCAGTAAAACGCCAGAGTAGAGAAAAGCTGTGAGCCAATATTTCCAAGGCCCCTAGGAACCTCCTAGAGTGAGAACTGACAGTGCTGACCTGCCCCACTCCTATTAGATAGATCCTATTGAGCCTACATTATTGAGAAAACTGAGACTCAGAAAGATTATAGAAGCTGCCCACATCCATCTACTGAGTCATGACCCAGATCTTGGATGTTAAAAGCCGTGCCAGGCCATGCCATCTTGAGTGTTGATGAAATGGTAACAGTAAGCAGACGTGGCACAGAAGAGTGAAGAATGGATAGTGACAAGAGACCACCTATGTGATCAGTGGGAAAATGTTTTAAAAACAGTGCTGGGTTGCCTCTGATGATGGCCATGCTTCTTTTTATCAGGGGCTTTTTTCACACAGGCTCTTGGTAGTTGACTGTGTTAGTTAACCTGTAGGAGATAATAAACCCAAGCCATCGCACATAAAAAAATCAATACCCAGGTCAAGGCTACAGCCGGCGAGGGAAGCGCCATTCTTTTCAAGCACAGTTTGCTGGCTACACAGTACTATTTCTAAAGCCTTGTTCTTGCCCTTGGGTGCCCAGAGCAATAGCCCACACTTCTGGCTCACAGCGAGGCAAGACGAGCAGTGGGGAAGGGCTCTGTGTTACCACGGTCTCTGTTTTATCCTCTTCCAAACAGGGAAAGAGAATAATTGCTAAGTCACTGAAGGCTGCAGAGATTTATCACCAGTTGCCAAAGCTTGCTGATGAGTTCAAGACATCCTGATCCTAACAGAGGCCACTGCAGAGCATTAAGCAGGAAGCCCAGGAAGGTAGGATGAGCGCAGGGCGGGAGCCGGCACCAGGTAAAGATGAAAAATGCCTCTCTGGGAGATCAATCCTTCCTGTAGTCCACTGCTAAAGTAATAAAAGGTTTATGATTCATTTCTTCCTTGATAATGGAGGAGACAATTAGTAATTACTGGATTTATGGTATTTGTTGTGTTAACTCAACCAATAAAGTATCCAGCAAAATTGTGCTTTGAGGCACCCTTGTAGAATAATACGATGAAAGCTTAAAGAAGAAAGCAGATGCACCCCACATCACAACATTTGTAGGCTGGAGGGGGATTTGATGATGACCATCTGAGACATAAAGATTCGAAGTGTTTTCACCCCTCTTTCCCCCGTTTTACTCTTTCTAGAATTAATTCAAAGAAGTAGGATGCAGCATCTGGTGCTGCAACTTTGCCTTAATTTGCTTTCTCAGGAACACCTCGGCCCTCTTCCACAGCACCATGAACCACCCTTCTGGGCCTCTGGGATTTGAATTGTACATGGATTTGTGTCACTCTTTCATTGATGTGTCTCCCACCTTAGGCTACCTCTGACCTGAGGTCAGGGACCGGCCCTTGGGCCCTTCCAGTCTCCCCAGCACCAAGCTCAGTGTAAGGCACGTCAGTGTCAATTGGGGGATATTTGTGGAATAAAATGGATATCTTAAAAAGACTCAGTAAATAAAGTTGCCATCTTCACAGTGAGAAAAGGTTCTACATCTTCAGAAATGCTCAGGATGAATGCTTAAATTCAATGAGTATGACCATGGGTGTGTCGTTTAGGGAGAACTCTAAATATCTGACAATAAAATTATTTAGACAGACGACAGTGAATATCAGGCCACATTAAAAATACAACCTACAAACACTGTAGAAATACAGTCAAAAATCTTACAAATGATAGCAAATGGTTAAAGTGGAGAACAACAATGTAGACTTGGAATATGTACGCACCTATATTAAAACAAAATGTGTAGCCCAAGTGACTGCGATACAGTAGATGCTTAATAAATATTTATGGAATAAATGTGAAAAAATACAGAAAAATAAAAACTTGTATTAAGATGGCAAGAATGTATGCGTGTCTGAATTTAATTAACATTTATATTGTAAATACACGTTAATTACAATAAAATACCTAAATGATTGGCACTTTGGTTGGATATTTCATTACCTGTCTCCCATCTTCCTTTCCAACTATAGTTAAATTTTGGATCCCCTCACTTGAGAAGGTTACCTTGTATAATCTGGTAGAAGGAAATTGAAAATTCTTGTCTGTTGTTGTATACTTTGGTTCTCATGACTTCACAGTTCAGCCATTCACCGTCCCCATGTGGAGAAGAACATTTTAGCATGATGTCACTGCATATTTCCCTCCCAGCTTTGCAGCACAGTGGGCCTCGAGAGTCCACTAAGTTGGAGTCTGGTGAACCCCACATCCAACATTTCAGGTCCTTCCCTTGAGACCCAGGTGAGAAACATAAACTCAACTTAGAGTCAAGTAACTTTCCCAAGGTCAAACCACCATGATGACACCCTTAGGGCACATACATTTTTGCTTTCATTAAACCTGGAGATTTCAAATTTTTCAAAGTCACACTGAAGTCACCCTTTGAATGGCTGGTACACTGTTTCAAAGTAAAAATTATAAGCATTATGTTTGAAAACTCATGAGAATGGGACAAAGAGAGGTAAACAAGAAACTTAAGCTGATTTACTGAATGTCAGACTGACCCGAGATGATGGTGATATATTCCCCGTCCTGATTTACATGGCTAAAGATTGCTGTTTAAACAATCAGCTTCCACCGGCCTTGGTTCATGTCCTCCGAGGCCCATGAACTTGGCTGTTAAAGTCATTATGCAGTAACTGCGGCCCATAGGCGAATTCGTGTTGGGCAACAATAGAGAAAGACATTAACAAACGTATCTATCAAAAAGCTAGTCTACTCAGAACCAAAGCGTCAATAAAACGTTGATCTCTTAGTAGGTTGTTGTCCCAATGTGGATCCAAAAAAGTAACGTTGGACATAAGCTCAGAAGACTTAGGTTTTACACATTAAGAGGCTTTACTTCTTAGCCCATTGCTATGAATCTGTAAGTCTCAGTTTACTCATCATTAAACAAAGATAATAATGACATCTACGCTGTCTGTGGTATAAGTGGAGGCTGTAAGATTTTCACCACGTGGAAACGATTATTTTCATGACTTAATGTCCATTAGTAGCAGCTAGAATTTTAAATCCCATTTTGCAAGGAAGAACATAAAGATCACAGAAGAAGTTCAAACATAGTACCACTTAAGCCAATGAAAAAGGGAAACATTTGGTTATTCTCAGACCAGCTCCAGTGGCACTGCTTGGCGATGCATGGCTACATTGAATCTTGGTGTTTCAGTAACCTTTGATTATGAGACTGAGCCATTGGAACAAAGGAGAAAAAGGGATGAATTTGATGTTCACAGCTAAGGAAACAGGAAAGATGGACACAGAAGGGAACCACAACTTGAGCACAAGCGTGACTTCATTTTAGTTCTTACAACACTGCTGGGAGGCAGATGTAAGATGCAGAAACAAAGGGAGTTAATCTGGCTTTCCAAAGTCGCACCCCTAGCAAAGTACAAACATAGATTTTGACCCAGATCTTTCTGTCTTCAAACTTTGTGTCTTTCTCTTTCAGCCCCACAAGTGAACACTTGAATCTATTTCAGCGGTCTCTATGACGCTGTCTTTTCAACTCTGTCATGGAGGTCCTAGCTGCACTATGGACTTCCAGACTCCTCTGTCCTAATGTTATAAGACTACAGGGTTGCTCAGCTACCTGCCCCTCAACTGGAGTGAAGATCAGCTCAACCTGGAATGATTGTTTCACATTCTCCTTTGATTATTACAGAGGGGAAGAAAGCACTTTTTAAAGGAAAGTCATTTTAAATGAAAATCACTTCATTCATTTAAATGAAGTGATGGCTATGAATGTGAGCTTTGGGATTAGGAACACTCAGTTTGAATCCCTCTTTTGCTTTTCCTGAGTAAGTTCTTTAGACCGCCATGAGCTACAACTATCCCATCAAAAATGATGATTTAAAAGCGTGAGATAGGGAGAATAGGGGATGCTTGTGCACTGTTAGTGGGAATGTAAATTCATGCCACCAGTATGGAAAACAGTATGGTAGTTGCTCAAAAAATTAAAAATAGAATTACCATATAATCCAGCAGTTCCACTTCTGAGTGTCTATTGAAAGGAAGTGAACTCATTCTCTCAAAAAGATATCTGCACCACCATGTTCACTGCCGTATTATTAACAACAGCCTAGAAATGGAAACAAACTAAGAACCATCAGCCGATGAATGGATAAAGAAGTTGAGGTATATACATATAATGGGATATTATTCGGCAACAAAAAAGGAAATTCTGCTCTTTGCAACAACATAGATGGACCTTGAGGGCATTGTGCTAAGTGAAATAAGTCAGACAGAGAAAGATAAATACTGCATGATCTCACTTATCCATGTTATCTAAAAAAAGAAGACAAATTCATAGAAACAGAGAATAAATTGGTGGTTGCCAGAAGCAGGGGGTGGAGGGTGGTGGCAAAGAGGGTGAAGGTGGTCAAAAGGTAAAACTGGGGCCAGCTCCGTGGCTGAGTGGTTAAAGTTCTGGATGCCCCACTTCTGTGTTCCGTGTTCATGGGCTCGGATCCCAGGCACAGGCTTATTCCACTCATCAGCCACACTGTGGAGGCATCCCACCTACCAAAAATAGAGGAAGATTGGCAGAAATTTTGGCTCAAGGCAAAACTTCCTCACCAAAAAAGACAAAGAGTAAACTAAGAAAAATAGAAAATGTTTAAATGGTTCTTGGCACATAATCTGTTTTGTTTTTTTAAGGTATGCTTTTTTTTTTTCTTCTTTTGGTGAGAAAGATTGGCCCTGAGCTAACATCTGTTGCCAATCTTTCTCTTCTTTTTTGCCTCCCCAATTCCCCGGTACATAGTTGCATATTCTGGTTATAGGTCCTTCTAGTTCTGCTTTGTGGGACGCCACCTCAGCATGGCTTGATGAGTGGTGCTGGGTCAACGCCCAGGATCCAAACCATTGAACCCTGGACTGCTAAAGAGGAGCATGTAAACTTAACCACTTAGTCACCAGGCCAGCACCCATAATCTTTATTTTTTTATCTAATGTTAGAGATGACTTTAGACACTAGGCTACTAAATCTTTACTTTTCTGCAACATCAGAGGCCTGATTTGAATAAAATGCTTTTTTCTTTTTTTTTGCACGAGAATTAGTATAGTAGCTTAACACATATCTATGTCTTTATTGTTGTTCAGTTGAGGAAAAATAGCACAAAATGTTCAGGTGGCTTTGTAAAATGTGTCTTTCCAAATAGTCTGTCACAGAAGTGGATTTGCACGCAGCACCAGACATCCCATGGTCCTCCAGCTGAGCTAGGCCAACGTGAAGCCCTGGAAGCCTAAGGATGCCCCAAGCCAGTCGTGTTTGCCTCCAGCCCCTACAGCCCTTTGGGGACACCGTCTCTGCTGCCTGACCCCAGGGCCCAAGCAATCACTTTCACTTTGCTGGCATAAATACGGTTCCCAGGAAATTACGGTGAAGGTTAGAGAAGTCGTGGAGGGGAGAAGTTAAAAGCCAGTTTTCCCTCCTTTGAAATTTTTATGCGCTAAAATGTGAAATTCACTGTTAGTAAAGTAACACTTTTAGGAGGCCTCCAGCATCAGAACATCCTAAAAATAGTCCAGGAGCAGGTAAGTGTGAACGCCCTGCCGCCAGACCTCCAGCGCCTCCGCGCAGAAGTCTACGCATCTCTTCTCATGTTCACCAATACTCCCCGCCCCTTGGGAAGAGGGCCACGTTGGCTTCTTCCTCATTCAGAGCTGCGGACCAGGTGATCCCAAAGCACACAACACCTTGGCAGAGGACCTGGAAATGGGCTCCAGGAAGCCCGTGTCGGGTTGCCTCCCTGACTGCGTAAAAATAACTCTCTCCCCTGAGCCTCGTATGTAAAGAAAGTAGTTCGAATGATGGATTTTCATGTCGTTTTTCAAATCCAAATGAGAAAAACATCCCCGGTTCAATTGGGTGTGTGTGTGTGTGTTTGTGTGTGTGTGTGTGGACAGTGGCAATGAGGCAAATGCAAACTGAGGAGTAGAAATTGATCCAGCAGACATGATCCTCTTGGCTGTGGTGTCCCCATCACTAGACAATTTAAAAGATGAGGGCTTGCTCCAATCACAAAAGTAGAATATGATAAAATCAGGAATAAAAGTAAATTACAATTTATAAACCCAGTTGTATATGACCCAAAGCTCCGTGCTCTAACCAATGTGCCATTGCTAAGTTCTTTGAATCATAATATTTTAGAGCTATAGGGGGCTTCGGGGGCTTGTCACCAAGGTCATCTGGTCCAACCCTGCAGGAATTCCCTTTTCAATGTCCCTGTGTCTAAAGTCTGCCTGAGGTCCTCTAGGGCTGGGGACACCGACTCCATAGGATAGCTAACTGCTAACCCATCCCTCCTACTCTGCACCCAAACCCATCTCCTTATTCTGCCATCCTGAGTCACACAGTATATATTTCTTAGTCACAAAGACAACAGACATTCAATTCATTCATGCACTGTTTAGTGAGCCCCGATATGTGGCAGACCCTGGGTGTAGCTCTAGAGACTCAGCCATGAACAAAAAAAGATGGTCCCCGCCTTCATGGATTTCTATCACTCAGTATTTCCACATAGATCTAGTGACAGAGCATGGACTCAAGCCTGCTGGACAGGACAGGGACTTCTTATCAGAGCCAGGAGGCCTGTAGGGTGAGGACTGGTCAAGAAATTAAGAAAAAAGCTCCAGTGTTGGGACGTTCAGTCAAAGTTTTCCACCAGCTGAGCTCCATTTCCTAATATGTCACCAACTTAGATCAGGCTTGACTGCAGCCCTGTGGAGTGATCGGGGCTGAGTGCTCGGGGACATTATGTGAGGCCACTTTAGAGGGGGAGGAGGAAAAGCAGAGGCCGGAGCTGGGTCAGCTTTGGCAGCATCCTTCCTATTCGCTGGAGTACTCTGTGTTGCCTACACTCCATTCCCTCCAGCACTGGGTCTGGATGTGACGTCCTCTCTTGGAGTGCTATGGGAAGATGGCGGGTAAGTGGCATTGGACCTGGAATCCTAGCTGTTGTCCTAGAGTGCAGGCACTTCATCTTGACCCCACTAGCCTTCCCCCAAGGCCCATACACTAATCTTCTTTTGAAGCCCTACTAATCTGCAGACTCCTAACTCCCTCCAGAGGTTCCACGTAGAAGGGGCCAGAAAACTGAGGCCCCACTCGGATGGTCCTGCAGCAGACCCTCTCTCCAGTGGGTGGAGAACTTGTCCACTGCTGATGCCCCTTGAGAGGGGAAGCGATTAATCCAATTAAACAATTAGTCTTAATTAAACAATGAAGCAATTAAGAGAAGAAGGGAGTCTCTGCTGATGAAAGAGAAATCGCCTTTCTACTGGTGGAGAGAGATCAAGGAAGGGGAATATTTCCTCTGAGCCTGGAGAAACACAGATTACGATGGACCCTGACCTTCCTTGTGGTGTTGAGTCTCTCTCCAATGTCTCCCAACTGTCGTCTCCTCTGTACCCTACTCCTTTCCACAGGCTCTCACCCTCTCTTCCTGGGCTGTGTGACCTCCCTCTTCCAGGTTCCAAAACACTCACCGGCAATGCTGCACACAACATGAGCTGTACACAATCAACCTTCAACCACGCCACCCCCAATCCCAATTCTGATTATGATGTCCTAAGTTAATCACAAATGGAAGTATAACTAGTTTTGACATTTACCCTCACTGTAGTCCATGTGGGGTACAGAGCGAGGTGCTCAACATAAGCACGGGTCTGGGGAACCATGGAGAGCCCTGTCCAACAGGTAAAGCCCCGGTAAGACCTCTGTGTTGGAAAGAGCTGTGGAGAAGTGTCAGTAGTCATTCAGCCTTCTATTGGTCCAGTCAACAAATACTGCTTAAGCACCTATTATATGGCAAGTAATGTGCCAAGCAGTGTCCTTACTCTCTCAGATTTTAAATCCTAGCTGTGCACTAAGCAAAGAGTCACAGAACTGATCAATCGATTGGCTGCAAGTGAGATCAGGATTTTGATGCACAATGAATGGATGCTGTGAGCATGTGGCTATCAATAAGGGCCTCCTGGAGGAAGAAAAGACTGAGTGGATGAACAAGAATCAGCCAGAAAAGAGGGGTACTTGTGGGCAAATCAAAGACTGCATAAGGGTCCAGAGTGAGATTCCAAAAAGTAGACTACACTGGCCTCAGGGGATAAGAACCTCAGCTAGAGAGAGAGAGAGTCCAGGGGCCCCCACCGGGTTAGCTGGAGAAAAGTCCAGGGAAGAGGCGTGAAGGGCCATAGGCCTGGCTTGCTAACTGGAGAGGAGTGGTCAGCCCTCATTCTCCGGGAGCTTGCACCACACAATAGGAAGGACACTGCCTTTCAAGCCAACACACTTGAGTCTGATTCCCAATTTCTCCACCTTTTAGCTGAAATCTCAATTAATTCATGCCGATTGTTCTCATTTTCATTGCCTGTAAGATGACCACAATTTTTTTCTTTCCCAGAAGTTTGCTGAGAGGGTTAGATAAGGCAATATATATAGAAGCTAGCTTTGTATTGTCCACTGAAAAGGCCTAGAAGTAGCCATACCCCAATGGCAACGAGTACTTCTAGAACCCGGATTTTGGTTTCTAAATATCCTTCTCCAATAAAAGGAATCAGTCTGGAAAAATGGCTGATTCCAGGACTGGTGCAAGGAAAGTACAAGATGAGCCCAGACCATTTTGAGACACCTAAAACTAAGGGTGTGCTCAAGAAGAGCTGAGGGCTTCTTGAGTGGAATAGGAGCGAACTTGAGCCTCGTCCTAATGGCCAAATCTGGGACAATTTAAACCATAAGATACATAGTGATAACGATGGATGCTAACCCATAGGACAAAATCAGAATCCATTAGTCTATACTGAGATAAATATTCAAATAAATAAATAAATGGAGGGGAAAGGAAAGCTCTTCCTTATAATAGAATACCAATTTACTAATGTAGAGAAAATAATGTAAATTTTTTAAAAAAATCACCTTTTGGCAAACACCACAGTAAAAAAAACCTCAACGGATGCTACAATTAGTGAGTGAAAAAATGGTGAGAGACAAGATATTCACCTAGGCTCAAAATTTGGTGCCATAAGGCCCTCACTGATTATGAAGGGTACAAATAGTAACTTCCCAGTGGAGAAACATAGCAGACACCACTTCAGCCCCGTGATCAAAGTGAACGTCCCAGCAATGAGACGTACAGATCTCAGGAACCCTTGATACTGACAAGGACACTAAATCCTTTCTGTGGTATTCCTGCAAAAAAAATGCATAACTTGAATTTAATCACGAGGAAACATCAGACAAACCCAAATTGAGGCGAATTCTACAAAATAACTGGCCAGGACTCTCCAAAAGTGTCAATGTCATGAAAAACAGGGAAAGACTCAGGGATGGTTCAAGAATAATGAGGATGAAGGGACTTGGGGACCCATTGCTGCCTGTGATCCTGAATTGGATTCTAGACCAGAGAAAAAGGAAGATGGGCAGGCTTTGAATGAGGCCTGTAGATTCTTAACAGTAGCATGTGACTATCAATGTCTGATCATCGTCCTGTGGACACTGATATTTGGGGAAGCTGGGGAAAGGTAGATGGGAATTTTGTACTCTTTCTGCAACTCTTTTATAAATTAAAATTCTTTCAAAATAAAGCATTTCGTACTTTTAATTAAAGAGCAAATTCGCTTAGTATTTGGCATATAAAAAGGCGCTCAGCAAATGGCATTTATTATTACTTTTAACAGGAGGAATTGATTGCCTGGGGAATTTTCAACCTATTGTCCCTGAGAACGCAAGCCTTGGCCTCAGAAGGGCACAGCGAGGAAGGAAAGTTGTTTTTGTAATGGCTGCAAACTTCAAGGTTGCTGAGGGACCGTGCGGAGGAGAAAAATGTGCAGGATTCTGGGAAGAATGGTCCCTTTTCTTTTCACTGAAAAGAAAAAGTACACACAACAAAATTCAGAGAGACAATAAGTCTTCAACAGCCTGTTGCTGTCAGCCAAGCCATTGTTAAGGCCTGAGTGCTCAGGGCCACAGCCTGCAAAGAGAGGCAGCTCCCTCGCTTCCCGGGCTAGCCGCTCGGAATTGCATTGTCTCTGAGAAAAGAAAAACCTGGAGCCGGGAAGGGCGGAGCTTGGTGCACACCTGCACAGGCACATTCAGAAGAGGGCACCCCCACCCTGACATTGACATGGGGCCAGCACCAGGGATGCAGAAGGCACCTCTGGCACCTCCTGCGAGTCCGCGATGCATGAGATGACCTTCCTCTTGTTAAAAACAAAGTGGGCTCCAAGGATGTCATCCCCATGTGATCATATAGTTGATCTTGGGATTCTGTGCCAAAAGGGGTGGTGGATGTGGGAAGGCATATGTTTCAGGGACCACTTTGAATATTAACTCCTGCCCTGCCACAAACAATTGATTTTTTTTTCCCTGTCCTGCCTCAAACAATTGATTGTCTCCTGGCAGCTCTCAGAATGCATTCTAAAGCACTTGGAGTGGTTCAGAGGCACTTCTGATCCAGCCTCGCCTCCTCTCTCTCCCTCCTTGAGTGTTATGCTCCTGGAACAAGGAACGACTTACAGTTTTATGAGCACAGCTTAAAATTCCATGCCCTTGTGACATATCAGTTCAAAAACTCTCTCTTCCTAGCGGTCTCTCTCAATACCTCATTCCGACCACTCTGAAGAGCGTGAATCGTCTGCTGCCCTGTGGTTCTCCCCTCTTCCTATGATGCACCCACCCCAGCACCGCAATTCATCGTTTGCATGTCCGTCTTCACCTCAGACTGGGAGGTCCTTGAAGGCAGAGACTTGGATGACTTCTGGCCCTGTGCCCCCAGTATCAAGAATAGTCCTGGGAACTATAAATGTTTTCCAATTTGGATTGAGAAATGCTTGACTACTGAATGCATTGGAGTCTAACGAACAGCATTTTTTTTTTTTGGTGCACACATAAGCAGTTAAAATTTATATATTGATAAACTATAAATTCATCTCTCCCTACTTCTCAACGATGAAGTGCTTGAAAGGAAATGTTTACAAAATTTAATGAAAATACAGAACGTTATAAAGAAGTGCCTAATAAGGAGGAAATATTTCATGTTTAAAGATATCATTTATTACTTTTCATAAACATACATCTGTTCAAATTGATTTCTCACACTCACCGAATAGCTTGCTAGAAGCAACAGATTGCAATTGGATATAATCTTACATCACGGGGCGGGTGGGAGTCCCTTACTGATTTTACAGGCTCTCCTCTAGATAAAGGGAGGTTAAGTGCTAATCAAACGTGGCGCACCCGGGATCCCAACCGGCGAACCCCGGGCAGCCGAAAAGCAGAACGTGCACACTTAACTGCTGCACCGTTGGGCCAGCCCCTCCCACATTCTTTATTACCAAAAAAAAAAAAAAAGGAAAAATACACTATTGTCAACTAATAATATATTAATATGATTATGGAATTTAATGCACACATCAAAAATAATTCTGGAGGGGCTGGGCAGGTGGCACAGCAGTTAAGTGCACAAGTTCCACTTTGGCAGCCCTGGGTTCACCAGTTCCGATCCCAGGTGCAGACACGGCACCACTTGGCACGCCATGCTGTGGTAGGCGTCCCACATATAAAGTAGAGGAAGATGGATAAGGATGTTAGCTCAGGGCCAGTCTTCCTCAGCAAAAAGAGGATTGGTGGCAGATGTTAGCTCAGGGCTAATCTTCCTCAAAAATAATAATAATAATAATTCTGGAAAGAGTTGTTATGCAATTTAAAACAATTTCCCATCTCATTAAATGCTTTTCCATCTACTCACTTCTTTGTGTCAGAGATTTGGAGGTCACTCTCACCACTTCTATTCAATTACTCACCAAGTCTTGCTTATCATAGGTGCTAATTATCTTCTTTATCCATTAACTTGTTCCCATAGCCGCTGTCACCTCCCCTTGCCACCATTGTGTCTTTGGTGGACTCCTACGACTTCCTCACAGGTCCCTCTGCATGGAGTCTCTCCAGCCCCTACTTCCTGTGGTCAGACTGATCTTCCCAAAGCAGATCTCTACTCTCTCCTGTAAACCATTCAGTGGCATCAATTCTCCCTTGGAGAAAGGTCCAGATTTGTGCAGGGTCAACCCCTAGGCTTCCGGTCCTGCATTCATTCATCCATGCGTTCCTCCGCTCACTCTTCGACGAACTCAACCAACCTGAATGTGGTATTGCCCCTTTGCTAGAAACTATACCAGACGCTGAGGCTTATATGAGAAAACGCTAAAATAAAGCTCCTGCCCTTGGCAATTATACAGTCTAATGAGGGGCACAGACCTGCAGGAATGTAAGTAGTTAATAATTTAATAAATGCTCTAATGTGTGTTTCTGCATTGGGTCATAGTAGGATGAGGAGAGAGTAGATTGGGAAGTTTTCTCTGCAGAGACGGACAGTGGCAGAGCGTTTGGGAGCAAGGAGCCCTGTGTATTTGGAGAGTAAGGTGACGGAGAGAGGCAGGTTGGCACTAGATTGAGTAAGATGCCAAATACGATGCTAGAAGCTTGAACATTTTCTTGTTGTCAACCGTGATCCGACAGAAGTTTATAATCAGGGGAATGATCATAATCAATTTACTTTTGAGCAACCCATTATTTCAAGGTCCTTTTTGTCACTCGCTTGTTAGAACCTCTTTGGTGAGACTGAGATTTGTCTCTTTTACTAAAATTATTTAGTGTTTAACCCCTGTTGATTTTCAACAGATGTTGAAGCTGCTTGCCACAAAATTAGGAAGGGTTGAAATAGTCCAGGGACAGTTAAAAAAAACTGGGAGAGGAGAGCCCAAAGTCAACTTGCCTTTAGATTGTGTGCAACGTGATCGGGAGGGTTCAGTAGAAATCCAAGCACTAAATTAGACTTGAAAAGGGATTTCATCACTTGTTTTCCCGGGGACGGTGACTGCATGCCTTGATTGACCTAACATGTCACCGGCTAGCGGCGCTTCCCCGGTGCAGAGAGGACACTGCCGCGGTGTTTGATAACTGATCTAATAGCGAGTCAGACATCCCTCCATTGCCCTGGGTTCATTATGCTCTATCACCTTAATAAACGCCCTCGTCCTCTGCTTATTCAGCCGTGGCCCGGTTCTCTGACTTGAATTGTTTGGGACAGCCGGGTCTCTCGTGAGTGACTTGTCGAGTTATATTACGGTACCTGACCTACTTTGTACAGGTCTCAGACTGCAGTGAAAGCAGCACAAGCCCCATAAATGTCCTCTGGACCTCTGGCTAGAGACAGTAGAGACTCAGAGTCTCAGAAGGGACCTTCAAGATCAGCTGGCCTAACTCTCTCTCTTTCCATCCATATGCAGAACCCTCAGCTGCCCTGCTATTGAAGAGGGACCAGCTGGCCAACACTTGTGCATCCCTGATAATGGGCAACTTCCTGCTGCCCCCATTCCTCCTCTCAACAAATATTTATTAGTCACTGGTTCTGTGCCAAACCTTGCCCTGGGTATTGGTGCTGTAACAGGGCCAGATAGATATCGTCCCTGCCAGTCCAAGCATCGCTTGAGGTAGTTAATCACGTGATTGTGAAATCACAGCTGTAAACGGACGGTATGAGGCATGATGACGGCATGGGCAGAAGGACTAAAGCCCAGCCTGTGGTGTGAGGAGATGCTTTCCTGGGGCAGGGACTCTACAGCTAGAGGTTAAGTTGGACTTAAACAATGGGCTGATGGGGGAGAGATTTGCAGCAGGGGGAATCTAAGGGCAAATTCAGGGTGAGTGAGGAAAACTTGAAGGGTATAAGACTGCCGTGGTTGGATGGGAAAGTAAGAGGGCTGTTGGGTCTGGGTCCTGCAGGATCCTATGGACCATATTAAGAAACTTTGGTCTTGCACTATGAATAATGACAAGTTTTAAGCAAGAGGATAACACAATCAGAATGACCGTTGACAAATATTTTGCCAACCTAAGAGAAAAAAACTCTCCAGATTTAATTGTTAAGATATGCGACTTTTGTTTCTCCTTACATTGCACAGAACACCATGGTGTCTGGGACCAGGAACTGCTATATCTGAATCCTCACTTGGTCTCTTACAAGGTGAATCATCTGAAGCATGCTTCTTATAATTTCAGAGCCACATTTTTCCTACTCATCCATTGACCAATTTACCTTTATCTGCCTGAGCCAGTAATCATTCAGGGCGGTTCAGAGCTTGCACAGCCAGTGTTTTCAAAAGCTCCGCCAGGAAACTTCATTTTGACTCAAACACAATTCCTGAACACCTACTGTGCTCCAAGCTCCAGGGATTGGAGAATAAATAGCACATCAGCTCTGCCCGGGGACCTCACAGACAGAGGGCGCAAACAGGAGGCAAGTGGGCCTGATCCACCAAGCAGAGGTGTTCTCTTTGGCTGGCTCAGTGTTTCATAAAAGCAAAGCAAGTGAATTTGAACTCCTTTAACAGGGCAAGTGTTGTCTCGATCCTCAAGTGCCCAGCCACTCCCTGTTGTCTTAGCCTTTCCCAGATCGATTACATGGATTTATCACCTTCCTGGCCCAGGGAGGCGTTTGAGTCTATGACCCTGGGTCGGTGAACGTTCATATAGAAGGAAGCACAGCATGCTGTGTGAACAGAAGAGAGAGGAAGGAAAATGACGCAGTAAAAAAAAAAAAAAAAAAAAAAGCTGTAGGAACACACAACAATGTTTGGACCTGTAAATGCACGACTGTCATAAATTCAATAAGAGTGCCACAATGAGACCCCCAAGCTTGGCCTGAATGAGGAAGCAGACACTCATGCTTACTTTACAGTTCAGGCCAGGAGAAAAAAGGTGCAGATGTAAGACAGCTGGAGAGTGAGTCAAGGACAGAGTACGAGCTTGCCCAGGTTCAACATGCATGTGCCTTTACCCTTGGTGCTCCTCCCGGCCGCCTTTGACTCTGCCTTGCCTGTCTCATCCTTTAGGCTCCAGCTTGGGCATCGCTCCTCGGGGTAGACTTTTACGACTCCCCAGATGCTTTCTCTGCTCTCCCAGGAGGTCGGTCGGCTTGCGTGTGCATTTCTCACGGCCTGGTTACGCCTCTGTCTTCTTCAGCAGATGCTGATCTTGGAGGACGGCAACAAAGTTGTTTTTGTTGCTATTGTTTCCTTTACCGCTCAGCAAGGTGAGAACCACTATTATGTGTGCATATCAGATGAGTGATCCCACTGAAGGCAGGCATGGACGAATGGTGCAGGCAACGCTCCTTATGCTGTGGTGCTATCACTTTCTAGAATAAAAGCTGAAAATAACTCTACTTTAACAAGGTAATCTTTAATGAGCTTAAAATCAGATTAGTTACTTGGCTTATTCAACAAATATTTACTGATCAAGGTTTGCACCTCGGGAATATGCTATGGGAATATAAAAATCAGCCATTCAGGCCAGGCCAGTGGGGTGCAGGGGAGGTAGAGAACACAAGGGAGGGCGTACAATGCAAAGACCCCCTCCCCCCCACCCCCCCGGAAAGCGAGCATGTTGCTGAGTCTGTTAACACTAACAGAAAGGCTATATTAAATGCTTCTTTTAAAAGAGAAAATTGACAAAACTCATATGACAGTGTGAAGCAGTGAACTGGTCACATTTGTACAAGTAATCCCTTTGCAAGACAAGCACCTTGCAGGGCTGTCATTCTACAATATTTCTGCAAAAGAGAACTTTAGAAAAGTTGGGAGCTTGTCAAAAATGCAGATTCCTGGGTTCCACCCATAGAGCTTCTTATGCAGAAAATCTGAAGCAGGCGCAGGAGCTGCATCCAGGTGGTCATCAGAGCACACTTCTGGAAACACAGGTTTGAAGACTGTGAAGTCCAGCTTCTTCATTGCGTGAATGAGGAAACTGCAGCTCAGGCCCTGTCTGAGTCCACTCAGGCTGCTGCCACAAAGAGACCATTGACCAGGTGGCTTATAAACAACAGAAATTTATTTCTCACAATTCTGGAGGCTGGAAGTCCAAGAGCAGAGTGTCAACATGGTCGGGTTCTGGCGAGAGCCCTCGTCCAGGCTGCAGACCCCTGACTTCTTGTAACCTCACATGACGGAGAGCAGAGAGGGGAAGCAAGTTCTCTCATGACTCATAAAGGCTAATCCCATCATGGGGACTCCAGCTTCGTGACCTCATCTAATCCTAGTTAGATGGTCAACATTTTTGCTCATTTTCTCAATTCTTCTTGCTCTAAAGATCCTGGTTAGACACACAGACTCCGTGACTAATTTTGAACTTTTGCACTGGTGAGCCCTTTGAAATCTCTCTCTGGCAGGTGAACTTCAGCTTCCTCCTTGGCCCCAGGCCCAGTGGGTTCTCCGGACTTGACATCTCCCAGCTCCTCTTTCCTCCAGACCCAGGTCAAATCCTTGCCTCCTGACTGACTGTAGGAATCTGCTAGGGAGAGGCAGCATTTGCACAGGGGTGTCATGAATAAATGAAGAGCTCACATGAATGAATGAGTTTCTGACCAGGGATAAGTCTCAGGAATGTAAACGTTTGCTAGTTAGTTAGAGCTAAAAGAGAAGGATTGGAGTTCATTTACATTTGTTCCCAACTACTGCCAAGATATGGGGCATGAAAGACCCACCAACTATGATCAAGTAATTGCAAATATCAGGGAAGTGACCTTTCTCAAGCATAGAACATGTAGAACTTGGAATCCCACTGATTGGATGGTGGAATATCTGGACCCAATGGTCATAGAAAGCAAGATGACAGAGTATTTTATAGACAGGCAAGAGTGAATGCCACAAAGTAAGATAAATAGGTAGGTAGATGGATAGATAGATAGACAGAGAGATAGATATTGAAATAGAAATTTAAAAAGGAGCTACCACATCTTTTATTTCCTGAATATAGCAGAATCTAGTTAAACAGTACTTCCTGATTACAGTAATAAGACCACCTTAAAATGTGATATATAAAAAAATCCCAAAACATTTCTTTTCTTGTTGGCAAATAATAATAATAACAACAACAGCAGCAGCAGCAATAATAATAATGAAAGCAGGTACGACAACTTGAGTTCCTACTATGAAGCCACATCACACTGAAGGCTTTAAACACACGATGTCATTTAATCCCCCTAACTCTGCCAACTAGAGGTTAACCAAACCCCTTTCATTTGTCTCCTGGCCACTTAGCTAAACTACATTTCCCAGATCCCCCAGCAGTTAGGTTGGGCCGTGAGTTTAATTTCTGACCTTTGGACTATGGCTGCAAGTGAATGAACCACTTCCAGACTTGTCTTCTAAAACCAGAGCTGTGACACTCTGTGCTCTCTCACTTTGCACACTGGCTGGCCAGATGGAGAGGATCCAGTGGGGGTCTCTGAGGCCCTACAGCATGGCAAAGCCACCAGAAGGGTGGAGCCCAGGTCACTGAACAGCTCCATGGAGCAGGATGTCCCCACCCCACTCTCTGCTCTGCTCACCCCCATTGGCTTGTGATTTCAGCAGGAAATAAAATTTGTTTTATTATAGTGAGATTTGGTGGTTGTAGTATGCTAGTTGCAGCTGGTATTATTTCCCTGGATAACATGGCATGATTAACCTCATTTTGCCAGTAAGGAAAGCAGTTTGTTCAAGATCTTGCAGCTAGTAATTGTAGAACCCGGGCCAGATAGGCTCCACACAGTGCTCATTCCAGCACATCAAGCTGTACCACCATACGCATGTGCGCCTGCATGTTTCAGATAAAACGGCTGGGTCATGCCATGAAAACAAACTTTGCCATCCCATCTGGGGTTCCTCTTGGGATGCTCAGTGACACAAGGGGAAAGAATTGAGGTAAAGGTTGCTGGATTCCTATTGTTCTGAGCCAGTCCATTACCAGAATCGCCTTTCCCTGACTCCTGGGCCAGGTAGATGGGTGAGTCCCAGCTGGATGCCAGCCGCAAAGCATTCCAGTGGCATTGGACGTGGCTCAGGAAAAGTCGGATGCCTGGAAGGGAGATGTCACTGGGAACCACACAGACCAATTTCTTGGAAGGACATACTGTGTTGTTATTTTAAGGACAGAAAAAAGTTATTTGTATATGCAACATTGGTGTGTGTGTGCATATATGTGCATATATATGCAAATATTGGGGTGTGTGTGTGTATATATATATATACACATGTGCGGGAAAATGAGTGTATACATATACATACACACCCATGCACAGCCAGCCTGGTGCATAAGCATCATCATATATTTATATATGAATGCATGTGTGTGCATGTAAATATTATGTCCATGCCAACTTCCTACATAAAACACTGCTGTGTGTGTGTACACACACATATATAATATAGCCATGCTGCTGCATATACACATATGCAAATATATAAAATAATATATATCCACGTATCTTTATATATTTAGTGTGTATGTGTGTATCTATGAACATCTACATCCAAGTTATGAAAAGCTCCTCCAAGCAAATAGAAACACGTCTTGTTTCTCTCATGGTTTTGAGAACCACCAAAAGTCCACATGAAAGTGGAGATTGGGGATTTCAAATAAATAAAAATGTGTTGTTCATGCAGCTGCTGGTGTGAGAATTATTTAAAAACCCAATGACTCAACAGTATCTCCCCTTAATTTGGGAGAGGACGGGGCAGGGGGATTACTGTGGCCACCAGGAATGGCAGCCCGTCCTCGGCCAGCATTCCCCTGACCACCCAAGACTGCTCTCTGTGCAACTGATAGATATGTTTTGACAAGTTCTATTAAGTACAAAGACGGCCACCGGGGCAACATGTGGAGTTGATAGAGTACGAGGCAGAAAGGCAGATCGCAGTGTGAGGCCTGCTGATGTTGACAGAATTTGCCGGAACGAAATGAGTCCGTGCTCCCCATCATCTATTACCAAATTTCAGTAAGGGCTTTGGCACCCACAATGCTTAGGAGGGCAAGCCTCCCCTCGGTTTCCTATTTCTGTCTCCCGATTGCCGGCAAATCAAGGATTTCTCAGAACTCTAATTGGTTGTCTTTATTTACACTGAGTCGCCAGTGATGCCAAGGAGAGAAGGCATGGAGTGGCTGAGGCCATTACCAGCAGTGTGGATTTCAATCCCTTCCCACCTCCTGGAGCCCCTCCCAGTACCTGTTTTTAGAAGCTTCCCGGGGAGCGGAGTTGGCAAGCACACCTGGGCTGATTACCCGAGCCTCTCTCACCATCTTGAGCACATCATCGTCATCCTCCAGAGCCCTCCTAAACAAGGTTTGGCAATGGCAAAAACAAACACTACTTTACAACATCCTTGGATGCACTTCCAAAATGCAAAAGCAATTAATCAGTAGTCTCCCCGAGACTCTGCTCAACCTGGCTGCTGCCTTTGACACAGAGCGTGGCTTTGATGGGAGCCTAGGAAGCGTGTGCAAGAGCCCAAAAAGTGGTAATGGGCTTCAATTATTTATTTGTTTAGAAGACTGGGGAGTGAACTTGAGCTGGAAGCACGTAGATAATCCATCTAAGGCCCTCCCAGCAGTGAGGTCTTTTACTCCCTGCCTGAGCATTCTACTTGGAAAACCATGAGTAGTTTCACCAGGTCTGGCATGCATCCAAAGGTGCCTGTGTGTGTGCCTGTGTGTGTGCATGTGTGTGTGCATATTTTGCAGGCTATATTTAGGGTATCTGAATATCTTTGAGCTTTGTATAAAGACTGCTGTTTTTAATTACTCCACATCCAGGCTGTGCTGCTAGTTTCTACCGGATAGGATTTCTGTGTGCTGGATTTTCCTCACTTTATGGAAAATCAAGATTGTACATTCTCTGAGAGATTCTGTCATTTAGCACTGTAATCTCAAGACACAGTGTAATCATCTTAATACTTGATTCCAGGGGAGGAAGCCGCTTGTAGCCCAAGTTATTCTCAGCCTTGAACTTTGTCCTCTGCAGTCTTTTACACACGTGAAAATATCTTGATGGATCCATTATCCCAGGAAATTTACAACAGCAGACATCCTACCCTTATAATCCACGGACTGACAATGTAAGCAATGGTCAAGTCCAATTGCTCTCCTGAAAATATTGCTGAGTGAAAGGAAATGTAAATGTCCAGTTCCATACAGGATTTCCTTAAGAAATAAACTTTGCTCAGATATAATAGGGAGATATTTTTGACCCAAGTTTGCATAGATCTCTATAACTGCATTCCTATCTTCTAAGCCCTTTTTATGTGTTTTATATCTCAAGATTCTGTTCCAAAGCTGTCTCTTCGACAAAGTCTTATCTAATTTCTCCTGTGAAACGTGATATCCTCGTTCCCAGAACCCCCACCACACCTGATTCTCAGTCATCTTCTCTTGGAGTACTTTTGCTTGTTTTCATTTCTTAGCACTTGTTCAGAACTGTAAGAACTTTGAGAGAAAAGTCCAAGTTTTGCTGATTTTATTGTTACAGCATTGGACGTAGTCCATAACTGTTGCTTAGCAAATGTTTGTTGGATGCATGGATAAATGGATAACTAACAAATTTTATCTTTTTTCAACCTACATATATACCCAAATCCTAGAATAGAAACCCACTCTGAGATAGATTTTGATATCTGTCTGTTTTGGGTTGAATACACCTCCTCAAACCTCACAACGTGACCTTATTAGGAAATAGGGTCTTTGCAGATGTAATTAGTGAAGACGAGGTCACGCTGGATTAGCGTGGGCCCCATGCATAATATGACTGGTATCCTTATAAGAAGAGGAGAGGATACACCCAGGAAGAACACCATACGAAAATGGAGGCAGAGATTGGAGCCAAGGAACACCAAGGATCACCAGAAACCACCACCAGAAGCAAAAAAGAGGTAGAGGTCCTGCCTGAGAGTCTTCGTAGGGAGCAGATCCTGCCAGCACCTTGATTTCAGACTTCTGGCCTCCAGAACTGGGAGATAATAAATATCTGATGTTTTAAGCTGCTAAGTTTGTGATGCTTCTTTCCAGCAGTCCTAAGAAAAGCATCCACTCTCCAAGAACCTATCTTGCTGAGAAGGGGCTAACTATGTCCAGCTAGGCTTTAACCAAGGACCCGGAACTAGAGTGGGTTTCCCCTGGCAGCAAAGCCTGTGGCAGCGAAGCCTGAGGAATCACGGAGCTTTGTGGAACCCCTGAACGGCTGATCTCCCGGCAACAAGAAGGAGGGAAAGGCAGGGGAGGATAATACATGTAATACAAAGTGTGGAAGAGACAGGCTTGGGGCCCAAGTTCAGGTCCCAAGTCACAAGATGAGGACCACAGCGATAGGCTGAGGTCATGCTGGCCACATCCCACGGGCAGGGGATGGACAGGAGGAGTTCCATGAGTGCCTTGCACAGCAGCCAGTTTTGACTCTTGTTGTAGTTATTGGCTGAGCATAAGACGTGGGTGGAGTAGCTTGGTTAATGGGCCAAAGATGAAGCAGAGAGAATCCTAAATTGCCTAAAACTCAAATTCCATCTCGGCACTTTCCTTTCTAAGTATTTGGCCATTTCTTGCTTTTTCCCTGTTACACTTACTTTCAAATAAAACCTCAATCAAGGCTACAATTTAAGTCCTTCCAAATAATCCTTAAGTGATGTACAATTTGGGAAAACACCATCATGGGATTCACATTTCTTCGATTTGTAAGTTCTGGGCAACGTGAATAAGACATTAAAGCACAGTGACCACAAAACCTCACTAATTCAGATGAATTATCTGGAGGACCTTCTGACTGAATGATGAGAAATTGGATCTAGAAAACATTTTTAAAGAAATCCCATTTTATTTCCTTCAAGGACGAGCACTAACCAGAAGGAGGCCAGTATACAGCTAAGTAGTGGCCCTCAGAGGATGAGGTTTAATGAATAGATAAGAATGGTTTGTAATTAGTCCATCATTTGTTTGTATGGCAAAGGGTGCTTGGAAATGCTTGAGGATGCTTGAAAACAGTGTGTGCTTGTAAGGAGTTGGAATATTTCCCCAGAAATTTGTTTATACAACTAATTTGTTTAGCGCAGCCATTGCTTCAGCCTCCCGTCTACTTATCCCAATTTTCACATAGAGATGGGCACGGTAATGAGGTCTCACTTGGTTTATAAAGCAGCAGGAGAAAACACGGAGGAAGGGCTCTTCCTGGCGAACGGTTCACCCTCCTTGGTCAGAGAGGCTGAGCAGAGGGGCACTGGTCTTCCACGGATACAGCGCCCCTCAGTGAACTGACCATCAAATGTCCTGTTGGCTTATGCCAATCATAGACGAAACTTATTTAAAATTCATGATCCAAAAGTCAACATCCTCTCCAAAGGTGGATGTACTCTCTGCTTTCTTCCTATGTAAAATAAACGCTGAATTAAGGGTCAGAGTGCTCATTATTGAGGTCTAATCCCACTATGAGCTGTATGTCTCTTGGCATAAGATTTAATCCCTCTCTGTTCTCTTCAAATAAATGGAAATGCTTAATGAGATAATATATACATTCTCTGTAAACTGTAAATCATACACAAATTTAAGAAACCATTATTATCCAATTATTAACAAGCAGATCCACTAGATGGAGAGTTTCGGTGTTTCAAAGTCTAAGAATTGTGTGTAAAGTTCCAAAATTCAAACAGTAATTTTTGTTTTATGGGCAGACAGACATAGTTTGAGTCTCTGTTTTGTTTCTTGCTAACGGTGTTTTTGCCATGATGTTGAACTTCTCTATCCTTTAATTACGTACACGTAAAGTGGAGATGGAACAGTGTGCAGTGCTTCATACGGTGACTGGCATGTAAGTGCTCAATACATGCTAGTCGACATATGATAGCCCAAAGAAATTCTTGAAGCTCATGAGGAGACAGGCATAAAGGTGTTCACAGCAGCATTATTTGTGGTGGCCAGGAGTCGGAGGCAGCCTGGGGGTCCATCCCCGGTACAGTGGAAAGTCAAATGGAAGGGTAGACTGTGGAGCACCAAGCAGCACTTAAAATCAATGAGTCAGATGTACACACGAAAGCACATCTTGAAACACTGGTGAAAAGAATAAAAAATAGAACGTGATTTAAAATGCAACATTTATGTAAATTAAAATACATGCATGGAAAATGATGACATCCATTTTGCAGTAACTTATTGAATTCAACTTGTTCACAGATGGAGAGGGATGAGAATGAAGCATGGGGATGAAACAGAGTGAATGAATGAACGACAAAAGGCACTAATGTGCCACAAACACATTATAGGGAATGATGAACTCAACCTTCCACCCTCGCGGTGCAATTGAAAAATAAAATACAATACGGTAAAGGCATACTATTTCTTGTTATCATAATACCTGGTGAGACCAACTTCCTGAGAATGAAAAAAAAGTCACTCTTTGTATTAGTTTCCTGAGGCTTCCATAACAAATTACCACAAGTAGGTTGCGTAAAACAACAGAGATTTACGCTCTCCAAGTTCTGAAGGCCAGAAGTCAGCAATCAGGGGTTGGCAGGTCTGCATTCCCTGTGGAGGAGCTGGAAGTGAACCTCAGCTCTCCCAGCTTCTGGTGACTGCCAGCGTTCCTTGACTTGAGGCCACATCACTCACATCTCTGCCTCCCTGGTCATATTGCCTCCTCCTCCTCGGTCTCAAATCTCCTTCTGCCTTTCTCTTGTAAGAACACTTGTGATTTAGGGGCCATCTAGACAGTCCAGGATAATCTCCTCATCTCAAATCTTTAAATCAATCACCTCTACAAGGACCCTTTTTCCAAATAAGGTCACAGTCACAGTTCCTAGGAATTAGGATGTGCGCATATTTTGGGGGTGCCGCTATTCAGCCCAATATCCCCTAATAAGGTCTCAAAAGGTAACAAATCAAACCCACATTGCCTACACTAGAAGGAGATCCAATCTCCACCTGCATTTGGGGCATCCTCTATGGAACACTCAGGAAATCCCCAGAGGTGTCTATGCAGCCCTCTCCTCATGCTCCTGAAGTGGAACAAGCCTCCCTGTACACTGCTGGTGTGCCCACAGGACTGTGCCACAAGGAAACCCAGGCCCTCCAAGACTCACAGTGGCTCCAGCTAAGCCCACAGCACATGGTGTCACCTCTGGCACCTGGATGACCTAAGAAGTCTCTAGAATACTCTGATTCCCGCTGCTGCTGCCCCAGCGCTACTGCCACTCTCTCACGGAAACCTTCCTTGATGCTCATGTCTGGTCTACCCTCCACTGTACCCACTCCCAGGTCTTCGAACGTCCCTTCACAGTTCTTAAGCCTGTTTTAAATATATGTATTTAATGTGTGACTATTTGATAGAAACTCCAGGACGACAAAAAGGGAATGTCTGCTTTACTCAAAACTGCCTCAGCAACAGGTAGCACCATGTCCCCCACGTCGCTGGATTCACGGAATTCCTGGAAGGGGTCCGATGCCCCAGCATGGCATGTTCTGCCAGTTCAGCCCCGCCCACAGAGCTGTTTCACCTAAGGCGTGTCCTCCACCCCGGGAGGACCAGGGACTGCACTGCTCACTGCTCCACACACTACCTTCTAGCGAGATCCCGTAAATAGGCACAGTGACAAGCTCTAGAGAGGCCTCTGCCTTCAGCTTGTTCGCACTGAGCAAGTTACTTAAATCCTCTCAACAAGTGAGCTTAACCCTGAACCTGTTACATTCTGGAAAAACAGGTAAATAGTAACTACGTTTTAGGGCTTTTGAGAGTTGATTGTGAATAAAGCATTTAGCACCATTAATTAGTATCCACAGTCAACATTAACTCTAATCACTGACTTCATTTATCATCATTTCCATACTGACATTTAAAAATGTATTTTACGAAAAAAAAGTGGGTACTGATTTTTAACACTAAAGTATTCATTCACTTAAAAATTTAAGTGACCTTGAACAAATCACTTAACCTCTCTGAGTCTCAGTTTTCTAATCTGAAAAATGAGGGAATTTGACTAGATCAGTGGTTGTCAATCACTATGAGAACAAATTGTCCACCCAAAATGCATTGTGTCTCCATTCAAATATATGGATACCTTGTAAGGACCTCATTACAATCCCCTAACGTCTCCTATTAATTTCATTGATCTAACCCTCGAGGAAGATGGATATCCCCAAGCATTAAAGAGGGGCACAGTAAGCAAGTTATTTCCCAAGGGACATCTTCCAAAGGAATGATGCAATGATTCACCTCTTCCATGACTGTAGATCCTTCAGCCAAACTTGGGATCTCAATCAACTAAACAATTTAGTCAGGGCACCGACAAGTACCATATTTTAAGTTGCAAATGCACTTTGTGGAGCCTGGACTAAATGGGAAAATGTAATGTTGAAAATACTTAGTCAGTTAAGGGGCTTCTCAGTTCTGAGTTATGCAACAGTATCTCCATAACATGCCCGACAGAGACGATCAATATTGTATATTGGTATGTTAATTATTATATTCATGCTGACTCCTGCTGTTAGTCCTGTGGGGTTTTCATATTTGTGTATGATACAGAAATACCCACTTATGTTATCTCTATCCAGTGTGTTCTTAGGGATCTCATAGCTCAAACATAAAGCAATAAATGGATGAATAAATAAATCGTAGCAGTTATTGGTAATACCCACTCACTTGTGGAGTTTAAAAAGAGCTCGCTCCCGCGTTACCTCATGGGGGCTTCCCAATGATAGCGTGGAGTCCGCAAGACACAGGGGAGGGGATCAGAAACCTGCCCAGGGTCAGTGGCTGCCCAGATGATGTCGGGCGCCACTCAGGTGGGAAGCAGAAGACATCAACCATGGCTTCCTGACTTCTAGATCTGTGTTCTTTCTGTTTGTACCTTATAATTTGTGAAGGCAGATTCAATTTATTTTATTTATCCAATGTTTTGATCAAATTTTTACACATGTATACTTTTTAAAGTTAAATTGTGCTTGAAACTTAGTAACAAAAACAAAACAATTCTTTTCACCACATTTTTCCACTCCATAATCAGCTCCCCAGAAAGTCTGCTTTGGACTTTTAATCTATTTTTGCTGGTATTCATGCCTCCATATTTCTAAATAACATGCTTATACTACTGCCGTTTCTCGAAACGCTTTTCAATTTTCTGACATTCTCTCTCTTACGCCATCCTTCCTGCGCACAGTTCTGCTCTCCACATTTTCAAAATATTATTATAGCATAATTTGGGGTTAATTCAATATTTGGTGTTCCTATTATGACTATAAAAATAATGTTCACAGCTGACCCACTTTGAATCTTATGATTATATTTCTTGTAAGCCTCTTGTTGATCATAATAATTGCTTCATATATTTTTTTCTATTTCCTTGTGTTTTTAAGTACCTACCAATAACTCAGCCCCAAACTTTCTGACAGAACTATAAAACTCCTTTTACATGGTCAAATACATAAGGAAATATATCAGTACTATTTATTTTGGAGGCATTCATTCTGGATCTTCCCATCCTCCTCCTCCAAACTGTACTGATTGCTTTTGAAATCTGCTTCACAGCTCTCCACCTGGAACCTTGATCAACATCATTTAAGAAATCCCTTTACCTCTATCCTATGTTGGTCCTCACTTCCTAGATTCAGTATATTTACTTTTCATTATTTCCTTGTTTTAATGAAGTAAGTCCTCAAAATCTTCCTCTGAAAGATGCCTATATCTATTCTATGTGCATGTATTTGATAGTTTAGCTGGATATGGAATTCCAAGTTAGTAACTGTTTTCTCTCAGAATTTTGAAATTATTTCTTCGTGCTCTTTTAGACCAAATACTTTCATTGAGAATACCAATGACGTTCTGATTCCCAAACTGTTGTATGTAATCTCACTTTCTCTCATCAGAAGCCCTCCAGAACATTTTTTTTTTTTTCAGTTTCTGGAGTTTTGAAATTTTATGACTTGTCTGGTTCCTTTCTCATACATATTAACTGGTGGGGCTTTATATCTTAAAACTCACATCCTTCCACTCCAGAATATATTACTATATGATTTCCTTGATTATTTTCTTCTCTCCATTACCTTTGTTCTCTTTTTGGGAGATCTTATTATTTGGATGTTTGAATTCCTGGATGGATTCTCTAATTTTCTTATCCTTTCTCTCTGATTATCCATATCTTTGTTTTCCTTTCTGAAGAATTTTTTTTTGTAATAACAACTTCATTGAGATATAATTCATATACCATACCCTTCACCCTTTTAAAGTGTATGTTCAGTGGTTTTTATATTTTATTTTTTATATTCAGAGTTGTGCTACCATTACCACCACATTCTAATTTCAGAATATTTCATCACCTTAAAAAATAAATAAATAAAAGTATGCGTACCTAATAGCAGCCACTTTTCATTCCCTCTTCCTCCAGCCTTAGGCAATCACTAATCTACTTTCTTTCTCTATAGATTTGCTTATATTGGACATTTCATATCAGTGGATTCATACAGTCTGTGTCCTTTCATGATCTGAGTCTCTCTTAGTGTATGTTTTCAAGGTTCATCTATGTTATATAATGTACCAGTTGTTCTTTTCTTTTTGTGGACAAATAATATTCCATCATATCGATATAACACATTGTGTTCATTCATTTAGCAGTTGGTGGACATGTGAGTTGTTTTTGATGTTTGGCTCTATGAGTAATGCTTCTATTACCATTCATGTACAAGTTTTGGTGTGGAGATATTTTTATCAATTTTCTTGAGTATATACCTAAGCGTGTAACTCATGGGCCAGGTACTAACTCTATGTTTAACATTTTAGGGAATTTCCAAACAGTTTTCCAAAGTAGCTGAACCAATTTATAACCCCACCAGCAAAGTGTGAGAGTTCCAACTCTTCCACATTCTCACCAAAGCTTTTTATTGTTTGTCTTTTCAAAGTTTAGCTATTCAAGCGGCTGAGAAGTGACATCTCATTGTGCCTTTTATTTGCATTTTCTTAAAGACTAATGATGATAAACATATTTTCATGTCCTTATTGGAAATTTGTGTATCTTCTTTGGAGAAATTTCTTCTCAAGTCCTTTGCCCATTGTTTAATCGGGTTATTTCTCTTTTTTGTTATCATTGTTGTTGAGTTGTAAGTGTTCTTTATCTTTTCTGGACACTAGTGCCTTAACAGATATACGACTTGCAAATATTTTCTCCTATTCTGTGCATTGTTATTTTCACTTTTTGAGTGTTCTTTGAAGCCACCAGTTTTTATTTTTTATTTCAATGAAGCCCAACTTATGTACTTTTTCTTTTGCTGCTAACGATTTTGGTATCTTATCTAAGAAACCAATACCTAATCCAATGTCACAAAGATTCCTATGCTTTTTTCCCAAAAGTTTTATCACTTTAGTCCTTACGTTTAGGTCTATGATCTGTTTTGAGTAAGTTTTTGTACATGGTGTGTGGCAGTAATCCGTCTTCATTCTTTTGCCTGTGGATATCCAATCGCCTTAGTCTCCTTTGTTGAAAAGGCTATTCTTTCGCCCACTGAATTTCTTGTCACTCCTGTCAGAAATCTAATACCCATAAGTATTGGGGTCTATTTTTGGACTATGAATTTTATTTCATTGATCTGTATGTTTATTCTCATACCAATACCACACTGCCTTGATTACTAGAGATTTTTAGTAAGTTTTGAAAATGGGGAAAGCTGCGTCTTCTAGCTTGTTCATCTTTTAAAAGACTGCTTTGGATATTTTGGGTCCCTTGTGACCAAAATATTTCCACGTGACTTTTCCATGTAAATTTTAGGATCAGTTCGTCAATTTATGCAAAAAAGATCCAGCTGAGATTTTGAAAGGGGCTGCACTGAATCTGCAGATCAGTTTGGGGAATATTGCCATCTTAGCAATGTTAAGATTTCTGGTCCATGAACACAAATGTCTTTATGTAAGTCTTCCTTATTTTAATAGATTTCATTGTACACGTTTTGCTCTACTTTGGTTGAATTATTTCTAAGGGATTTTACATGCTATTATAAATGGAGTTGTTTTCTTAATTTCATTTTTAGATTGTTTGTTGCTGTTGCATGCAGATACAATCAGTTTTTGTATATTGCTCTTGTATCCTGCGACCTTCCTAATTCATTTATTAGCTCTAATAGTGTGTGTGAGACTTCCTTAGGAATTTTCTATATATGAGATTATGCCATCTCTGAAGACAGATAGTTTTATTTCTTCTTTTCCAATCTGGAAGCCTTTTATTTCTTTTTCTTGCCTAGTTTACCTGGCTAGGACCTCCAGCATAATGTCGAATGGAAGTGGTGAAAATGAAAATCCTTTGCTTGTTCCTGATAATAAAGGAAAAGCTGTCAGTCTTTTGCCATTAAGTATTTATTATGTTAGCTGTGAGTTTTTCATAGATAGCGTTTTCAAGTTGAAAAAGTTTCCTTCTATTATTAGTTTGTCTGATTTATTATTATTATTATTATTATTATTATTATGAAAGGCTGTCAACTTTATCAAATGCTTTATTTGCATCTGTTGAGAGGACATGTGATCTGGGTCTTCTATTCTGTTAACATGGTGTATTATGCTAATTTTCATATGTTGAGCCAACCTTGCATTCCTGGAATAAATCTCATTTAGTCATGGTGTATGATTCTTTTACGATATTGCTCTATTGGGTTTGCTAATATCTTATTGAAGATTTTTTAGTATTTTCTAGTATTTTCTGTGTCTATATTCCTAAGATGTATTAGTCTATAGGGTTTTTTTTCATGCAATGTCTTTGTCCAGTTTTGATGTCAGGATAATACTGGCCTTATAGAATGAATTAGGAAGTCATTCCTTCTCTTCTATTTTTGAAAGTGCTTGTGAAGGATTAGATTTTTTTTCTTTAAAAGTTTGGTAGGATTCACCATGAATCCATTTAGTTTGTGGCATTTTTTTTCTAGGAAGTTTATTGATTAACAGATTTGACCTGTTTACTTTTTCTAGGTCTATTCAGATTTCCTATATCTTTTTGACAAATCTTTGTGGTTTATGTCTCTCTAGGAATTTATTTCAGGTAGGTTATCTAATTTATTGACATGCAATTGTTCACTGTATTTCACTATGATGCTTTTTGTAAAGTTTGTAGTAATGTCCCCATTTTCATTCCTAATTTTAGTAAGTTGAGTCTTCTCTCTTTTTTTCTTGGTCAGTCTAGTTAAATTTCTGTCAATCTCATTGACCTTTTCAGAGACTATACGAATAATTTTTCTATATTCTATTTCATTTATTTCTGCTCTAATCTTTGTTTTCCTTCTTCCACCTTATTTTGCATGTAGTTTGCTCTTTTGTTTAAGTTTCCTAAGGTGGAAGTTTGGTTATTGATACAATATCTTTTTTTGAAATATAGCTGTTTATCTCTATAAATTTTCCTCTAACGACTACCATAGTTGCAACCCATATGTTTTTGTATGCTATGTTTTCATATTTAATTATCCCAAAGTATCTGCTAATTTGCCTTGTGATTTCTCCTTTGACCAATTCAGAGTTTAGTTTCCATGTATTTATGAGTTTCCCGAATTCCTTTCTGTTAATGATTTCTAATTTTATTCCCTTTTAGTCACAGAACATACATTGTATTATTTCAGTACATATAAATTTGTTGGAGCTTGTTTTATGCCTAAGATAAGGTTTATCTTGGAGAAGGTTCTATGTACACCTGAGACGAATATGTACTCTGCTGTAGCGAGTGGAATGTTCTATAGATACATGTTAATCTAGTCAGTTTATAGAGTTTTGCAAATCTTTTACTTTCTTGTTGATCTGTCTAGTTTGATCCATCACTAAAACTGAGGTATTAAAGTACCCAAACAACTATCAAATCATCTATTTCTTCCTTCAAATTTTGTCAGTTTTGCTTCATGGATCTCAAATTTCTGCTAAGTATATATGTTTTAAAATTGTTATTTATTTCAATGATTTGATCCTTTTATCATTATAGAGTGTCCTCATTTGGCTCTACTAACAATTTGTGTCTTAAAGTCAATTTTGTCTGATATTCATATAGTTGCTAGAACTGTTTTGGTTACTGTTCATATTGCTTATCTTTCAATCTCTCTGTGTCTTTGAATCAAAAGTGTATCTCTTGTAGATTTTCTGGAAGAATCTTGAACTTTGTCTTCCAACACTTTTATTGAATTATCGATTTTTTGTTTTATGTTTTTAATTTTTAAAGAGTCTCAATTTCTGGATATTTTTATAGACAATAGTTTCTCTTGGAAAGTTAATTATAATTTTATTTATAACAATTTAGTTAGGTTTTCTTCTCATCATTGCATTTGCTCTGTTGCTTCTATGTCCCTTTTCCGTTAAGTTTTTTTCTTTGTTTTTGACATTAGAGAATTTTTTTAAGTGTTTGCAGAGCCTTGATTATTTTCATTTATATTTAAGAATGATGCACTGAAAAGTCTACTGAGACTTCATATGTGCATTAACAGGGCTTAGCAACTCTGAGCCTTCACTGTGTGGCAATTGGGGAATCTTCAAATGTCATTAACTTCAGCTCTGTTATTTTGATCTATTCAGTTTTCCAAAGATTAATCCTCAAATTTCCTATCTAGTGTATAGGAGCTAGGTTTTCAGTGGTCCAGGAGCTGAAAGGAAACATATTATCTCGGGTGTCATAGTTCTGTTGGCAGTGTTTCACTTTTTTCCTTTCTCCCCTTATTTTCAGCATGGCTCCTGATCCCTGTGTCTGGAATTCCAAAATCCCAGGACCCTCTGCTTCCATCTTTCTAAAGAATAAACTTGTCTTCTTGAATGTGAGTGAGAGAGAATGGTCTGGTTATGTAGAGTAGAAAATGTGATCCAGGCACCTACTACTATTTGCTCAGTTATAACCTCATTCCAATTTTCAGACCACTCCACACTCTGATATTCAGAGAAAACTAATCCCTCACATTTCTTTACAATTCTTCCAATTCTTTTTTCTTTCAGCAAGAATGTGCCTGCTTCTTATTGTCATCTCCTTACAGAAAATAAGATTCTACCCAACTCTGCTTTCTTACAATGGTGGTCACTTTTTCATTTTCCTGTCGTCTTCCATGTTTTAACACATCTCGTTTTCTGTGATTGACTTTCTAATTCTCTTTACGCTTTGACTTTAAACTTTTAATTTTACTTTTTCTCTTTTTTTTATTTTCATAAAGGATACAGAGAAGAAATGTATGTTTCCAATCCAACATGTTTAAACAGAATTCAGTAATAAAATCTCTACACTCATCAGCTCCAATCCTTTGATCGTGGATGGAATGAAGAAACAGAAATATTGCAATAAGAGTCCCCAAAAATAAATTGCATAGTAGATCACAAAGAGCTTTACTGTTTTTTAAAACAGTGATCATTGCTTATTTTTCATTATATAAAACCAAGGACACATGCTTCTTACTCTAGAATGTGTTCTTTATTCACAATACCCAACGTATAGAAACAACCTAAATGTCCATTGATAGGTAAATGGGCAAAGAAAATATGGTATATGTATATAACAGAATATTATTCAGTCTTAAAAGAGAAGGAAATTCTGCCATTTTCAATATTATGGATGGACATGGATGACATTATGCTAAGTGAAACAAGCCAGACACAGAGGGACAAATACTGCCTGATCCCACTTTTATGAAGCATCTAAAATAGTCAAACTCATAGAGTGAAAGAGCAGAAGAGTGTTTACCAGGAGCTGAGGGGAGGCAGAAACGGGGAGATGTTATCGAAAGGGACAAAGTTACACTTACGCAAGACAAACATGTTCCAGAGATCTAACGTACAGCGTAGCGCTTACAGTTAATAATAGTGTATTGTATACTTAAATATTTTCTAAGAGGGTAGAACTTACGTTAAGTGCTCTTACCACAAAAGAAAATAATAATATTAAGAAATAAATTAATTTAAAAAAAGAAGGGAATGGGAGGAAACTTTTGGAGATGATGGATAAGCTTATTGCCTTGATTATGATGATCTTTCATGGGTGTATATTTATCTCCAGACTCATCTATTTGTATACACTAAATATGTACAGCTTCCTGTGTGTCAATCATATCTCAGTAAAGTTGTGGAAAAAAAGAATAGGTATTTTGTGTGATAACTTAAAAAATGCATCTTTTCTCTCACATTATCTTGGGTAATTTTAGTTTGTTCCCATGAGTCACTTCAGTTCACCATGTAGCGATGGCTACCAAAAAGTGGTAAATATATATGTGTATCTATCTATCTATGTATCTATCTCCATCCATCCATCCATCTGTGTTGTGTGTGTTTATACAGATATGTACATACGTGTGTATATATATATGTATATAAGTATATGTATGTGTACATAAACATATTTATGTTTATTTTTGTATTTATAAATGTTTTCTGCTTCATCTTGGAAAGGATATGCCAAGAACAAACAATTTTATGAGCCTCCTGCTTATACTCTGCTTCCCTAATATTAGTCCTAAGGGGACAGAAAATTTATAGCAAAATGAAAGTACTGAGTTAATGTCTGGATCTCCACCTTAGATGTGCTAAGGCCCCACACCTCACCACTCGTATTCAAGATCTTTGGCAAATGTGACCACTGGTTTCTGAGCAAGTTAACAGGCCCTCTTTTATTGACACTTAATTGAGTAGCTGGAGTCTTTCACAGCAGTTTAGCCCTTGGCCACTGAAGACACATAATGACAGGGTCCATTTCCAAGGGGTAACAGTGGAGCTAACTTCTTAGCGTCTTTCTTCTGCCACGGCCTCTTTTTCTTCCTTTGGGACTCACCAGCACGTGAGTTCCCAAGTTAGTTTCAAGTAGATGTTTCAATTCTTTTTAGTGAACTTCTTGTCAATTTTCCCATCTTATTAATTCATCCTTTCATGGCAACCTATAGAAGCCCTGCTTACTTAAGCCATTTTTCTGATGGGAAACAAATATTGTTTTTTTAAGAAGTGGTCAGTTAAAAACTTAACTTGATCAGAAATGAAGCAACAGCATCCCAAACACCTAATTTTGTCATTCTGATCATTTTTTAGCCACGTAGTCTTGTTAATTTTTCTACCCTTTGAGCAAGATGTTCTTTCTCTCTCTTACACACACACACACATATAATGCAAAATTTAAGTAGACAGGTACAGATTTAGAGATAAAACGAAAAGTAGAGAGAAAGATAGAATAAAAATTTTAAATGCATTCAAAATGAGAAATCTCTCTTTTCATTCTTTACTGGGGAAAAATCTAACTCAACTAATTTCAACACTTGATTCTCTTTTTGTATATTAGAGATCTAAGGGTGCACTGATTTCATTAGAAAATGGTGTTTCCATGATCCTTTAATAAAAAGATTTGGCCTAGCATAATAAGTACCCAGCATTTTATTTCAGTTGCTGGATATGGCATTTCCCAGTGTGAACAGCAATAATGATCAAGTGTCCCTAGGAGGAAATTCATTTTGACAACTCTTGCTAGCTGACAGGTATGTAGTACACTTGCCTCCCAGCTTTGGGACCAGTTGCAAATACATCCTTGCTAAAGTGAAGGAAATCCTCATGCCTGCATCAAGTGACAAGTAGCAGGGACTGAGTCAGACTGGGGATGTGCATTGCTGATATGGAAACAGAGCTGGAAGACGCCTGTTGGTGGGAGTTACTGACTGTGTCTTGCTTCTGACCCATCTCTTCTTTCTAATAATTCTCTCTTGTACCCATTTCATGACCCAGTGGCCAACCTACTGGGCAGTGGGAAGGACAAATCTGGTCTCTGCACACAACGTAATGACCTTTTACCTTCAGAAGTTGGTGGAAAACTCCTCTCTTTCCCCTTTGCTCTTGAAGACAGTTACCAGGGCTCTTCCTACTGGGAGTTTTATCAAAGGGGTATCTACATATACAAAATAAATTCATTGAGACTTTAAAAAACATAAACACTGTGGGCTTGTGTTCTGTAATTTGAAATAAGGTGATCGTATAAATATTTGTTGGAAGACTTTGGTTAAATAAATGGTGATGTATCTATTCAGTAGACTAATAGCCATCGTTGAGAGGGCAGATATATCTACATTGATGTTGAAGATTTCAACAACTCATTTTTGAAGATTAAAGAAAGTCATAAAATGGCATTGAAAAATATAATATGATTTCATTGATATAAAAATAGACATCAAAAAATATGTACCTGAAAATATATTCACAGTGTTAAAGAGAGACCTTTGGCTTGTGGGATGTCGGGTGAATTTATTTTCTATTTTTCTATATATTTGGTTTTTGACATAAATAGATATTCACTTTATAATCCGAAAACAACAAAAGAAAAAAATAAAAGGTATATATTTGGATGGACATATAAAAGATAGCATTAATTTGAATGACTACTAGCATCATTCAGGTATGAGAGTTGATAATTTTATCAGCAAAGTTCCCAAATGGAAGTCCCCATTCCAAGAACCTCCATTTTGCTCAACTGCAAAGTGGTACAACAGTAATGCCTTTCCCCCAGAGCAGGCATACAGTGAGATAGCATTTGTGAAAATACAACGTGCAAAATAATGAAGCAGTGAGAAGTGCAGGGTCTAGAGCCAGACTTCCTTCCGGAAAATGAATCCCAGTGCAATTGCTTCCTGGTTACGTGACCTTAGGCAAATTACTTAACTTCTCTGAGCCTCAAGCTCCTAATCTACAAATGAGATAAGCAAATGCTCCCACCTCATGGCTATGTTAGGGAGACCGATTCAGCTAATGTTTGTGAAGCATTTACAACAGTACCAGCTACATAATAAGTACTATTCGCATGTTTGATAAATAAGTAAAATGCTCTGTGGTTCACTCAGCTGTAGAATTTAGGTCTCTAACTTCCCAGGCAAAATCTTCTTTAAAGTACATCATGCTGGAGTTACGTACTTTATGCAGTCCTTTTTGTTCTGTTTTGTATACATGCATGAGCCATACAGCAAAGGTACCAGTGAGGCCGAGGATGTATCATGGAAAAACTGTGAATGCAAAATAATAATGGGAGACAATTGCTTTGTTCTTCTTCTTTTTCAGACTATATTAAGTAGGTCTGCTCAAATCAATACTATAGTTTGAATACTTTTTCTGAACAAGGACAGATTTAGACGTGAAAGTATCTGGCATGTTAATTGAAAGGTCTTTATTACCAGTTGTCCCTTCCTGTTAGGAGCCATCTTTTTAATCAAGATGGCTGCCACTTAAATCAAGAATCAATTAAAAACATTAATAAAACAAATCTGTCAACTCCCATTAGACCCAGACTAGACCTTTTTCTTCTCTATTAAGCAAGCAATCGCTAATCACTATTTTTATCAATATCTCAGAAACATGATCTGCAATTTACCTCCAGGAAATGAATAATACCAATTTGTTACTGACCGTAAGTTGAAAGGACACTCCCGGGGGAGAAAGGAAGTCCATATTCTGTCACTTCCTCTTTGCAAAGGGGAAGAAGCATTGGTGTTTTGGAAGAAAACAAACATTGTTTTCCAAAGGATAGAATATGCAGGCTAGCATATGCTCTAAGAAGTGAAAGAGAAAATGATGAGAGAGATTTAAGAGGAATATTTGGTAAATAAACAAAAGAATGTGAAAAAGAGGCAGAATTAGTTTGCACATTGTCAGCTCGGTCAAGAAGTTCAGTTGAGTTGAACAAGCACTTACTTAGAGAGGTCATCCTCAGTGTGGAGTGCTAGAGAATCAAGATGTATAAGAGGAGGCCCTTGCAATCTGGGATCTCACCATCTAGTGTGAGAGACTGATGTTTAAAGAGATCATTATGTAAAGTATGGTCAGGTGCTTTAACAGAAGACATGCCAGCAGAGGTTGGAGCGTATGAGGAGAGTAAGCATCCCGTTTAATCTGGGGAGAATTAACAGGACAAGGATGCATTCCTCCATTCTTCTTTGTTTCAGGTTGAGGAGAGGAGCTTGGATGGGCAGAAACTTTGGCCTTAACGTAATAAGTTAGAGTTAGAAATGGTGTGTCAGATTATTTGGTCCAACTTTCTACTCTTTGCATGAATCTTTTCTTAACCACAATTCTCCTGGCTTCTGACGAAAATCCCCCAGAGGCACAAAGCACCCCACTTATAGAAATAGTCCATGCCTGCTTAGGCAGTTCTGATTCTTGCAAGATCCTCCTCTCTGTTGATCCAGAAAATGTCTCTCTTGCGAGTTTCTGTGGTTCTGATGTCAACCTCATGGGTGAGGTTAGTTTGCTAATGGAGGGCGGTGGAAATGAGTTTGGAGCAGGAACACCAGGGTATGAGTCTTATTTTCACCAGGTATAAATGCTATGACCCTTGACATTTTACTTTCCTCAGTGGGAAAATTCTCATCAGCAAAGTAGTAACTGTATTTTTCATTGCCTATAAGGAAGTTATAATAGTCATATTATAAAGAGATAAGATATGTCAAAATAACTTTTAAATTGGCAAGATTATTGTTATCGTCACTTTCTTTTCAATACAGCAGTTCTTGAAATTCTTGAAGGACCCCCTTGTGTTTTACCTGGTTCTTCTCATTTCCATTCTCAAGATCTCTATTTCTCTCTGCATGGTGGTAAAATGCCTCAACTGGAGTTGAGAGTTTCGTCTGTATTCTTTTGTCTTAAGTGAACAGACCCAAAAAAAGTCTGGTTATGTAACTGTGACTTGGATTCTCTACCAGTTTCATGTAGGAAGTACAATGAAGAAAATGCTTCCAATGGTCCACTGCCAGAAACTGTGGCCCCCGAGACCCCAAACCAGGTTTCTGTATTAAAAAAAATTAAACTCTGAAAGTCATGTCTCTGAGGAGGGGGCAGAATGGTGTGGTAGAAAGAAGTCGGTCATAGAAACTAGCGTGATAAATTAGTTCTGAAAATTAGAGCTAGAGGGAGCCTTAGGGTCCCAACTTACGAAAAGGGAGATACACTGCAAGTTGCTTAAGAACGCTAACTTTGTGATAGTGGATACCCGACTATCCTTCACTGAGTATATTTACTTGACAAAAATAAAATGCTAATTAAAAACTTTTTTTCTATAGAACAGTTAGTTCTGCTGCTTTGCTTGGAGGTATCATGTCTGTTTCTTCTATGGAATCAGATAATTTACATTTTCTCTCTCTTCCGGATTAAGTTTTAGTGAATTATATTTTCCTAAGAAGTTATCTATATCATCCAGGATTTGAAGTATATTTAACTGGAGTCATATAATTCTTGCTTTACGAAAGTTGCTACCATGTCATTTTTGCATTTTTTGCAGAGATAGTGAGAATAATCATTTTTATTATTAATGGCCATTTTTAGCATTATAAAATGCAAGAAAAAGAATCTTCTAAGTATTCTGGTATCTGCAACTGTGTGACAAACCACCCCAAACTTTAAAATTGTAAAACCATAATCGTTTACTGTTATTCTCTCTCAAGGGTCTGGATTTAGCTGGACTCAGCGGGATGGTTCTTGTTCAGGGTCTCTCATGCAAGTGAAGCTTCAGGGTGGTTGGGACGAGAGTCATTGCAAAGCTTTCTCTCTCATCCTGACACTTGATGGTAACTGTTGGCTAGACCTCCCCTGGAGGGCTTGGTAAGAACGACCACATGTGGCTTGGGATTCCTCAGTATATGGTGGCTGGGTTCGAAGATTAAGTGTTCCGAGAGAAAGCTGGGTAGAAGCTGTATTTCCTTTCATGACTTAGCTTCAGCAGTCACTCAGAAACCCTTCAGCCTAATGTCTTTTGTAGGAAGCAGGTTACTAAGAGTAGCCTGTGTTCAAGGGGTAGGCTATTTGATTTCTTGTATTAATAGAACAGGTGTCAAATAATTTATAGATATACTCTAAATCCATCACCACAAAACCTGTTTTGTTTTAATTTACATTATTCTGGTATACCTTTGCCCAAGCTTTCCTGTTTAACCTTTCTAAATCATATTGTTTTAGTGATATATAACAAAAAATATGTGATGGGACGTAGCATAGAGGAAATGATGGTGTCTGGAAGGATACCACACTAGTCTGGGGCTTAGGGGAGAGAGAACTTTCCAGGAAAGTGATATTAAGCTGAAATTTTGGAGGTGAATAGGAGGTGACAGATGAAGGAGAGTGTAGGCAAAGGGGATGGGGCACTCTAAGCAAAGGGCACAGCAGGTGTGAATCTCTGGAGGCCCATCAGAATAACTGAAGAACGTTTAATCTTCCTGGACAAAGTGTGTAGGAGATCGGGGCGCACGAGAGGAGGCGGCAGGACCAGATCCCATGGTGCCTTATAAGCCACAATAAAGTGTTTGAATTTTACCCTGGGAGCAGGAAGGAGCTATAGTAGGATTTGAAGAGAGAAGAAATATGATTCCAAATGCCAGGCAATTGGACATATGGTTACATATGGCATTTCCTCCTGGTCACAGGAATTAAACCCATATTAAATGAACAGAATATGGAGCCCAGAAATAGACCCACAGAAATATAGTCAACAGATCTTTGACATAGGAGCAAAGACAATATAATAGGGCAAAGATAGTCTTTTCAACAAATGGTGCTGCAACAACTGGACATCCACATGTACAAAAACGAATCTAGACTCAGACCTTATATCCCTCACAAATATTAACTCAAAATGGAACACAGACCTAAATGTAAAACACAAAATTATAAAACTCCTAGAAGATAACATAGGAGAAAACCTAGATGACCTTGGGTATGGCAATGACTTTTAGATACAACACCAAAGGCACAATCCATGAAAGAAATAATTGATAAGCTGGATTTTATTAAAATATAAAACTTGTGCTCTACAAAAGACAATGTCAAGAGAATAAAAAGACTAGCTACAGAGTGGAAGAATATATTTGCAAAAGGCACATCTGATAAAAGACTGTTAGTTAAAATTCAATGATAAGAAAACAAATAACCCAATTTAAAAATGAGCTCAAGACCTTAACAGACGTTTCACCAAAGAAAATACAGAGATGGTAAATAAATATATGAAAAGATGCTCCGCATCATATGTCATCAGGGAAGTTCAAATTATAACAATAAGATACCACTACACACTTATTAGAATGGTCAAAATCCAGAACACTGAAAACAATTGCTGGTGAGAATGTGGAACAACAAGAACTCTCATTACTGGTGTAAATACAAAATGGTACAGCTACTTTGGAAGACAGCGTGGCACTTTCTTTCAAAACTAGACATACTTTTGGGGCTGGCCCCGTGGCCGAGTGGTTAAGTTCGCGCACTCCGCTGTAGGCGGCCCAGTGTTTCGTTGGTTCGAATCCTGGGCGCGGACATGGCACTGCTCGTCAGAGGCGGCGTCCCACATGCCACAACTAGAAGAACCCACAACGAAGAATACACAACTATGTACCGGGGGGGGTTGGGGAGAAAAAGGAAAAAATAAAATCTTTAAAAAAAAAAACTAGACATACTTTTGCCATACAATCCAGCAGCCACACTCTTTGGTATTTACCCAAAGGAGTTGAAAACTTATGCCCCCACAAAAAGCTGCACACAGATGTTTATATCAGCTTAGTCATAACTGCCCAAACTTGGAAACAACCAAGATGCCCTTCAGTAGATGAATGGACAAATTAACTGTGGTACATGCAGACAATGGAATATTATTTAGTGCTAAAAAGAAATGAGCTATCAAAACTTGAATATACATGGAGGAAACTTAAATGCATATTACTAAGTGAGAAAAGTCAATCTGAAAAGCCTACTTACTGTATGATTCCAAATATATGGCATCCCGGAAAAAGACAAAACTATGGAGATAGTAAAAAGATCAATGGTTGCCAGGGGTTAGGAGTGGGGAGGGAGAGATGAATAGGCAGCTCACAGAGGAGTTTTAGCACTGTGAAACTACTCTGTATGATACCATATTGATGGATACACATCATTATATCTTTTTCCAAACCCATAGAATTTACAACATCAATAGTGAACCCTAGCGTAAATTATGGACCTTGAGTGGTTATGATGTGTTGATGTAAGTTCATCATTTGCAATAAATGTACCCCTCTGGTGGGGGATGTTAATAATGGGGGAAGCTATGCATGTGTGGAGGCAGAGTATATATGGGAAATCTCTATACTTTCCCCTCAATTTTGCTGTGAACCTAAAACTGCTCTAAAATAATAAATTCTTAATAAAAATTTTATATTCATATATTCAACCTTACTCAGTAAGGATTTATTGAGTAACTACCTACACATGGCAAGGGACTATGATAAATAAGATATGGTCCACTGCAGTTACAGATGGTAACTCAAATGAGAGGGGGAAAATCATCCATCGCTTCCCAATTGGTCCAATTATGAATTTTTCCTGTCTCTAATTACCATTGCAGTTGACAAGAGAACTAGACTGTTTTGCTGGGTGAGTGACAACACTGGTCTTTCAAGCCCTTGGATCATTCCATCTGCTACAATGAGACTGGGATGGTAGGTGAAGGTGGCAGCATGAAAATTAACCATACCAATTGAATGCTTACTATTTGCTGGTCAATGTGCCTCAGCATTAACATTGATTAACACACTTAATCTTCATAATTACCTGATAAGGAAGGAACTCTTATTATTCTCCCATTTTATACATAGGGAAACTGAGGCTCAGAACAAGTAAGGTTGTTAAGAATTGCGAAGCCTCTGAGATTTTATGTTACCTACAACCTAACGAGTTAGCTTGTCACAGATTCATGGATGCTGGTAGAAGACATGAAATTCCTGGGACAGAGATAAGGGACAGTTTTTAAATCACAATTAGTAGTAGAGTACCAGCACTTCTTGCACCTGCTCTCTGAGTCTCAGTTTTCACAGGGTGACACAAAGAGGGCCAAGCGACACCTGAACATGTAGTAAATTGTGTTACAAAAGAGGACCTCTTAGCTTAGGGAACCTGAACCTCTTATAATGGGCAGTAAGCCTGCCAGCCCTCTCCTCTGGAGAGAGACACTATGTCTATCTTCCAAGGCTGTTTGCTAGTCCAGAACAAAGTGCAGTCAATGCCCCAATCATAAGATGTACAGAAACACAAGAAACTCATGGGGAATCGTCTCCCAACACAAGGCACTCACCCCAGGTCATGAGTGACAAGGCTTGGATTCAAACTTGGGAACTCCAGAGACCCCATGCTTAACCAGTGACCTCTACTTCCTCCCTAGGCCATCAGAGCATCAGAAAGATGTGGGTGATTGAGTGGGCAGTGGAAGCACTTTGAGGGTCCACGGGACTAATCTAAAGCAGGAGAGTTCTCTCAAGCTGTGGGTGTCTTGGGCCATGTGTCTAACCTGGAGCTCATTACCTGTGAGGAAATAAGCAGGGGTAGGGATTCAGCAGGCCAGAGAGAGGAGTCTGGAAGTGAGCTGGACTATGAAGAAATAGAAAGTGAGACCCAGAAAGATGAATGCAAGGCATTGTGACAGCGGAGGAGAGAGCAGGAGTGAGGGTGGAGCTGGGCAAATGCTACAGGTGCAGTCCCTGCCCCCATGGCTCACCCTGACCTACATGACTTGTGAGACAGATGTTGCATTTCAAGGGTCAGTTCTGGCATGGCCACTGTGAAATACAGGGCTGTTTAAAGGTGAGAAAGCTTTATGCAGAATGCCTCGTAGTAGAAGATGAGCAGGCTTGGGAATGGAGGGCACAGCGAGCCCCTGGCTGACGGTTCCCACCCTCAGTGAAACAGCGACTACGGTGACACTGGGTGCGGGGACAACTCAGGAGACAGTTTCAATGGCAGGGGCTCCATGTTTGACAAAGTTCTAATCTAGGTTAGGGCTCAATGCCGAGGGCTCTTTGGAGTAAAATCATCTCTTTATTAATGAGATCCAGCCCCATCTCTCTGATAGAAATGATGGGAAAAGGTGTCCCTTTGGTGCTATTCAAATGAACGGGAGAGAACAGTGGGTGTTTTTAAAACTCTCTCCCTATCATAGGAGGATGGAGCTCATTAGTGAGGGAAACGATTTTGCTGGGGAAAGGCTGTTACAATAAGAAAACATAACCTACTCAAGATGAACCAGATCCAAGTCAATTAGGCTGGGAAAAAAAAAAGGGGGAGAGAGAGAGCAAGCGAGCTTCAAAAAATACCACCTCTTTCCTTCCATTCATTTGAATAACAGCAAGGGGACATTTTAGGTTTTTAATCATTTTTTTTTTTACTTGAATCAGTCTGGATCTCATTAATATAGGAATGATCTCACTTAAAAGACGTAGTGTTAAACTCCTGTTCAACTGAGATTAACCAAATCAAACATGATTTGACCAAAAAAGAAAAGTCTAAAGTATTATATCTATTCCTAATACTTTGCAATCCGCCTTTAAAAATAAAAAAGGATACACATGATATTTCTTATTCAGCATCTTTTGATGTGTCTGGAATACATTTTCCTAGGTAAACTGCTATTGAAATTGCAGTGAAGTGTGGTTAGTCACACGAAGTTATTGAAAAAGAGGGGATTCAAATAATTTACATGTGTATGAAACGGAGCAGGGTCTGGCAGCCAATGTCAACTATGGAGGAAATAGATCTTCCATGGGGGCCATATTTTCCTAGCATCTGCCAGGGACCTTCATTGTATTAATCTTAATACAGGATGCAATTAATTAATCTGGGCCACAACGTCTATATGTTCTCAAGTCAATAAGCTTAATTTGAAGGTTTCTCAACCTCCGCGCTGTTGACACTGGGGTTCCAAACGTGCTAGGTCCTTTTCTCTGGGGGTGTCCTGTGCATTATAGGATGTTTAGCAGCATCTCTGGTCTCCACCCGTAGATGCCAGAAGCCCCCTCCACTCCGGTTATGATCACCAAGAATGTCTCCAGACATTGCCAAATGCCCCAGAAGTTTCTCTCGAGGATCTTGATCTCCTTCCTTGTCACAACATGCATGCGGCGCTAATTTGCTCCCTCCCCTCACTCCATGGTAATTTAACCAAAGTACTTCTGGTGGAAGGGGCATCCTGATGTCACACATTCTGTGAAAGAAAGCCACGTGTGGCAAAGAACAGAACCTTTGGAAACAGGCACAGCCCAGTTTGATTCTTGGCTCTGTTATTTCCTGGGTATGGTCTTTGGCGAATGCTTAACCTATCTGAGAGTAAATGAAGCTGCTGCTAGGGGTACACCCACGGCAGAGAGACAGGAGCAAAAATGCTCTGGTTTCTCGCTCCCACCTGCCTCCATTTCTCTTGCTGGAATCCCCAGTGGCCACTCCCAGGGAGAAGCCAGCTGCCAGGGTCGGAGCCTGGAGAGGTGAGCGCTCCACGAGAGAGAGAGAGAGAGAGAGAGAGATCGAGAGAGAGTCCATAGGCTGGAGGGAGGAATGGGTCTGACGGGAAACTGGGCCAGGTCCTGCACTGCACCCAAACCCACCAGCATGGATAAGCTCATTATATGTTAATTGTTTCTTTTTATTTTATTTCATTTTATTTTATTATTTTATTTTATTAAGGTCATATTGGTTCATAACATTGTGTAAATTTCTGGAGTACATTACTATATTTCAGTTTCTGTATAGACTGCATTGTATTCTTTTTATGCTGGTTCTCCTGCTTTTCCGAGTCAGAAACTGCTGTTGACAGCTGAGTAAAATACACTATCAGGAACAAACCTTGGCAGCCACTAGCATTGTTTCTCACCAGCATAAGCCGTCCAGAACCAGCACCAGATTCGAGAGAGCGTCTTCTTCTGTCTCAACAGGAAGAGATCCCTGTACTGAAGAAGGGGCCTTGTTGACATGAGGCTCCAGGGCACGGGATGGCAAACTTTCCCTGTACTGGGCCAGCTAGTAAATATTTTAGGCTTTGTGGGCCATACTTTGTCTGTCGCAACTACTCATTTCTACCGTTGTAGTGCAAAGCAGTCACAGACAATCTGTAATGGAATGGATACAGCTGTGTTCCAATAAAGGTTTATTTACAAAAGCAGTGGGCTATGCTTGGCCCATAGGCTGTAGTTTGCCAACCCGTACTCTGTAGGGCTGAACAATGTGTCCCTGTCTCTCCAAGGACAGGACTTCTATTAATTTCGCTGCGTGCGTGAATTCATCAGTTTGCAGCCATTGTTTGGGGTGGCAGGAGTTTCAAGTGATGAAGCATTTTTTTGTCTAACGGTTCATGTTTAATGTAAACATAAGACTTGTGTTATTCACACTTAAAAATATACGATGGATCAGGAGATTATTAAAAATGATTTAAATTGAGAGACAGACCTAATTGCACAGGAAGAAAATAATTTTCCACAGGGTATGTGTTTCTTCTGTTGCAGAAATGGATATCAGTTTCCTTGGCAAATTCACAGCCCAGCATTCCGACGCTTTTAGTATTCATGCACGCTACTAATGGATTTACAATTGCAAATCAGCCCTATCCCGGTGCTGGTGATATTTTAGACGGTGTTTATTATGTCTCTGGTGTGCCTGCACACACGTGTGACGATCACTGTTTCTTATCCCAGAACAATTAGCAGTGGGCGGCCCTCCCATTGTTCAAACTGGTGTAGCGTCTCTGATGTAGAGAAGGAAAGGGGCTCGTCTCACTCTCTCTTCACAGAATCCCTTGTCTCTGCAGCAAGGAAGCAGCTTCCTCTCCTGGGAATACACGAGGTGCAGTTTTCACTGAGGGTTGTCTTCACTCGGGACGTTTGAGGAAATCTGACACAGGCGTGCCCCGCGCACCAGCTGCTCTGCAAAGGTGAGAGAAGTCCACGGATGCAGCTGGTTTATGCCTGTCCTGTTGCTACTTCACACAGCCCGCTGTTGGGCCCCAACTCTTGTGACCTTTATTTCCCGTCCTTGGGCCTCCTCTGGGGCCCATCTTAGCTTCCCCTCAAAGATGCCAGTCTGGGCGGCCACCCTGAGGTCACCACATTCAGATGGAGCCATGCAGTTTGGAAGGTGGGAGTGTGAATTTTGGCCTTGGACAGATCCAGCTTCCTAGCCCAGCTTGCACTGGCTCTCTGTGTGATCTTACTCGAATCTTTGGGCCACTGTGCCTCAGTTTCCTCTGGTAAGATGGGAGTAATGACAGCTGGTATGGGCTGAATTGTGTCCCCTCCAAATTCATATGTTTAAGTCCTAGCCCCAGTACCTCAGAATGTCAGTGTGTTTGGAGACAGGACCTTTCAAGAGGCCATTAAGTTAAATGAGGCCATTAGGTCGGCCCTAACCCAAGATGACTGATGTCCTTATAAGAAAAGGAGATTAGGGGCCAGCCTGGTGGCGTAGTGGCTAAGTTCAAGAGTTCTGCTTTGATGGCCTGGGGTTCACTGGTTTGGATCCCTGGTGCGGACCCACACACCACTCCTTAGGCCCTGCTGTGGTGGTGTCCCACACACAGAGTACAGGAAGATTGGCACAGATTTTAGCTCAGAAACAATTTTCCTCAAGCAAAACGAAGAAGACTGAAAATAGATGTTAGCTTAGGGCCAATCTTCCTCACCAAAAAAGCCAAAACCAACAAAGAAAAGGAGATCAGGACACAGACAGGCACAGAGGCATGACTATGTGAAGACACAGGGAGAAGGCAGCCATCTACAAGCCAAAGAGAGAGAGCTCGGAAGGAGCCAACCCTAACAATCCCTTGTCTCGGACTTCCAGCTTCCAGAGCTGCGAGGACATAAGTGTCTGCTGTTTAAGCCTGTGGTACTTCGCCATGGCAGCCCTAGTGAACTACAGCACCCAACGTACAGGACTGTCCTCGAGATCATAGTAGGGAATGCGCATACCGTGGGCACCTGCTTCTCTTTTGGCTACTTTGCTTTGAGTGCGAAGGCTCTTTCACAGTTTGAGAACACACCCAGGAAGCAGGACCAAACAGGGGAAGCTGCTCACAGAGCGCTCATGCCCTTGCTGGTTAGATGCCTCCAGAGAGGGCGCGGTCACTTACGACAATGTAGCCTTCCAGATTTGAGCAGATCCCACTCTTCGAGAGTTCCCTGTGAGTCTAAACTCTACTGATTTCTGTACTTCTCTTCTGCGGCCCCTACTTAACCCTCAGGAACTTATAAAATAAGTGAGGCAGTTGACCACAACATACATACCACATTTACTTTCTTGAGGCCAATCCTCAACTGATCCTACTGTGATGTGATTTCCCATTCCTCCACCTCTTTCTGTCGCCTCTGAAGGACACGGCCTCCCTATCTAAATGGTCCATGTAGCCTGGGTCCCAGCCTCTACCCTTTGTGCTCAGAATGACTATTTTGGTGGTTTTTTGCACTTACGTAGCAGACCTCACAAGGTTCATCAAGATAGAAAAGATACTCTTTAATTAGGTTAATATTTTATTTATGTGGCGTTCACCCCTGGTCATGTCTAACACAGGTTCTATTTACAATCTTGCCAGATACCACAGAATCAATCAACAGGACCTAAATTTACTTTTCCAGAAGATGCTGTTTGACGAGATTTACACTTGAAAGTTTGTGTTTGCGTTTCCCTTTCGCCTCCCTCCCTGATTCATCCTCTACAAGAATATCAGGGTGCACGGCTTGCCGAGGTTTGAGGATGTTACTTTCTCTGCCCCCTCTGGGCAGATTAATAGTCTTAAAAACAATGAGGAGCACTGCACCGGGGAAAAGGATTGAACTAGAAGTCAAACAGCTCATTATCGCCAAATTACAGCTACCTATGTTAAAATTAATAATGATATAGCATGAATGACAGCCGGCGTGTATAAAGGGCCTACTAAGCGTTAAGCACTGCAAAACCCCTTCCACTTCTTCGCTGGAAACACCAAAACAACATTGCAAGGATACAGGACAGTCTGTTCTGCTACAAAGCATATCCCTGATGCAGGAATCAGCTCCCATCCTACAGGTCAGCAGCGAAGGCTGTCTGCTGCCTGCAGGAGAGGCGTTTCCTTCACAGGAGAGTTTTACCCGATTAAATTTTGCACCATCCAGTGACAGCACCAGACTTCAGATGCGCTGGCCCAGAGGATCCCCGCAAACTAGGGAAGAAAACAATGCTGTATCATTGACACCCGCTCTCCCTCTGTTCTTTGTCATGGCTCAGTTTCACCACACGCTCTTTCTTGGAAGTGCTTATTTTGTGCATTTCCCTACTCTCGATTCATTTTGCCCTTAACCTTCCCCTACCCTCCCTTCCATCAGGATCTTTTACCTTATATTACAGATAAAGAACTGTAGTTATGGTTGCATGTTTTTATCTATTAGAATTGAACACACTTTTTGTAAGGGCACCAACCCTTTTGTTTGTATATTTTTAGGGGGCTGATTAGAAAGTTAGGTTCCTTTTGAGTTGTTAGCTCTTGTCTTCACACTATTTCTGCCACGAGCCCTGTTATTTTTAGTATGTGATTTTGCAGAATGCAAGGTTTTTCAGGAGCACATATATTGCATTGGCGCAGGAAACAATTTGAAAGACAACGAAGCTGATGCTCATAGGAGTCAGGTAACATTCACAGAGCCCCGCTGTTGGGAACTTGACGGGGCTTCATTTAAGCCAGGTCCCTCTGGTCGTCCTGAGGCCCACACTCTGTCTGCCCTGTAACCCTCAAGACCAGAGTCACCCAAAGGTGAAGTGGCTCTTTCCTGCCCTACGTCCTCAGGTTAGAAGGCGTGGGATTTGCAAAACATTAGTCAATACTTCTTTTTCCCTGGAGACCCAAACCAAATTATGGGGGGAAAAAAGTATGTTACAAATATTTTAATATAAAAATCAGTAAAATAAATATCAAATAATATATACGTGTCGTACCTTTCCTCTTCCCAGATGCTAAATTTATGAGAAACAATGTAGAAAATGTGTTAAGAGGAGAGCCTCACACTTAATAGATGCACAGTAAAATGGTACCTAATATTTGGATCAAAGGGACCGCACTGATATCTAACGCTTGGAACACAAGGAAAATGGACATCATTAGAGCCCCCACCTTCTGTGTTGGCCTACCCGGTGAAAACTGCCTCCCACAGTACAGAATTCTTTATTTTAATGCTAAAAATTCTCAATATAAATCTCCCCTTAATAGTGTGACCTTGGTTTGTAAAGGATGCAAGTAGGCTCAAGATGCATTGGGACCCCCTAAATTAAGGGCCATTTTTCTTTCCTAGAGGAGATCATTGTCTTCCTATTGTAATTTAAATTTGCCTGCTTTAGCATTTTATATGAACAAGAAACCACATGAGAAAATTATGTATTTTCTCCAGGATCTGGTGCCTCAGACCTCATTCCTGAAGCTGAAAGTGAGTTTCAACGTGAATGGGTGTGTGTCCCCAGGTTATGGTCCACTGAGAGGAAGTAGGACTTCTGGATTTTAGGACCAGCATGAGATCCACTGTCTGTTATGGCTGTTGGGTAATGGGGCCACATCCTGGCTTCTCTTCTTGCCACCTTCTCTGCCCTGAGCACTTTATATCCCGTCCCTTCTCAAGCACTCTATTTCTCCATCTCTAAACAGAATCAGTGCCTCTTACACGCAGCATTCCTTGTGGAACAGGACGTGACCTCATTCTTTAGGTTTCTAAGGGCTATTTGAACAGGAGGAGGAAGGAAGATGATTATGTAAACAGTCCTTCTTTAGAGTGGCCTGACTTGGTGCAGCGACTGTGTGGCATGGGTTGCACGCATCACAGCGTCTAATCCCTCGCTCTTTCCCCCATTTGATGGCACTTGCTGGAATGGAGCATGTCACCCCTGTCTGTGTGGTGACGTTCTCTGTGAGTGACATGGACACATGTCCAGGCAAAGAAATTAATGTTTTCATCACAACAGACTCCTCTAATAGGAGCAAGAGGTTACCTGCCAGCATGGACAGACACGGCAGAGGAGGGTCACAGGGTGGGAGGTGCTGCCGATGGAGAGACGAGTCCATCTCAGCACCACGTTCCACATGAAGAGGGACACAGAAAATCTCTCTTGTCCCTCAGTGACCCAGGGAGGCAGGGGAACCCCAGGTGCAAATGCCGCAATGACATCAAGATAAATGCCCCGAATCAAAGGATGTGCCAAAGGTGGACTGCCCTTCTCTAAAAACACAGCATGTCTTCTCCAAGGACTGGTTCCCTACCTGAAAGGCTGAGGTTCCTAAACACTTTCAGAGTCCCTGTGAGCATTTATGCAAAAATGTACATGGAACATACGAAACCACACACTGAGGGCCTCACAAAGGGGCAGCTGGCGGGAAGGGAGACGTGGCCAAGGCTACTGGTCTCCACTGCCAGACCCCTCCCGCCCTTTCCGAAAGCCCCTGCTCTCCTTCACTGGGCCTTCCCAAGCCTGCTCAGAGTAGACTGGACCTTGGGCATCTCCTTCCTATCCTCTCAGATCCAACAACTTATCAAATTAGACCCAATCAGTGCATCAGAATCCCTAGTCCTGCTAAACAGGATAATGGCTCTGTTTATTGGGAGCCTACTATGAGCCAGGAATCTTCTGGATGCTTTGTTAAATCCTCCTGACAAACTCCATGAAGAAGGCATTATCAACCCCATTCTACACATGAGAAAAGCCGGGCTCAGAGACAAAGCCAGGGTCAAGGCTCAGGTCAAAGATGCATTCCTTATTCATGTATTTAATATCAATTTAAAGGCACCTACCATGTACCAGCAACTCTTGAACTTGTTGGGGAGTCAGCTCCCCACACACTTGGAGCTCATGGCCCAGTGGAGCCGGCTTTTGATTTGTCCTTGACACTCTCCCTTGACAATAGGTGCCATGGTTGACATGCGCTGCCTCCCAAGTGTCATATTTGCTCCCAGGGCACCGTCTAGACATCCAGGAACTTCTCCCAGAGGAGTTGACTCTAATAAGAGGAATATCAGCCTTTGACTTAACCCAGAGGCTTATGAAATATTAAAGTTGGAAGGAGCCTTAGAAGTAATTTAATCCACTGTTTTGTTTTGGTTCTCCCAAACTATCCTACTCTGAACCATCAGGGTTTCTCGGAGGCCCTCAGGGACCCCTCTGGTAAACATTGTGGTGGTGAAACAAGGTGGGGAGCTGGGCTGATGAGCAACAGCCCCCTCAGACACATCACCACATGCAAGTCTGCTTCCAGGAGCAGACTCCTGCTCTTCTGTGGTTCCCATGTCAGGCTTCCATGATTGCCTTCTTCTGAACTACACTACCTCTCCACAACTAAAGAGAAGAAAACCGAAACCCCCTGATCCAGCCCCACCCTTTGTTCTGCTGAAGCTACAAGGAGGCCCAGAGTTCTTAAATACCCTGTCCCAGGCTGTGCAGTAGGTTAGTAGCAAAGCTGGGTGCTTCCATCTTCCAACAGCAACATCTCCACTGCAGAGCATTGATTCAAATCGACGAAAGCTTAAAGAGCAATTACCAATGCTCAACTCATGCCACAGAGTGCACAGTGGCCTTCCCTGGACCCAGAGGGCCTGGGCTTTTTCTGAGCTGTCTTGTGCTATCAACCATTTGGCCGGTTGGCCACAATAGTTCTTTGACAGAAAGGGAGCCACAGAAAAATAGACTCCACCCAATGGATGAAGTGGGGATGGATTTCATGTGCTGTCTTTCTTCTCCCTGAAAAGGATTAAAAACATCTAAAAAGCTTGGCTATAGACCCAGATGCTCAATATTATTCCGTTTTGATGTCTTGTCCACTGGTCCTCTGGTCCACACCAGGTGTCATTCCAGGCACCGAATGACCTCTCCAAGGTCCTTGTTCTAAGGAAGCTCAGTGTCTGTTGGAGGAGGCAGGCTTGTCAACAGAAGTCACTGCAGAGTGAGAGGTCAACTCCTTGAGGGAAGGGAGCTGGGTAGTCTTTACACAGAGGAAGCATCTCAGATGGATTTTCATGCTAGAACAAAGTGAGGATATAGTGAAACACACACACGTAATCAAATTTTGTTATTCTTTGTTAAATCTCATGAAAGTGAGCTATGTCTTTGCCTTTGCAAAATTGCCTTGGGAATTGCAAAAACACAAGGATTGAGCAGGTCACCCCCCAATCAGCTTATGGGTTCATTCCTCGTGGATGACCAGATGGTTCCACGTTTGCAGCTTTTCATGTCAAGGCCCAAAGTCCTTTCTCTAGTTGTGAGTCTGGTGCACCCAGAAACCCAGTATCCCGGGGTAGGTGGGACCTAGAAGACACCCAGGGAACCTGTGGAGAAGTTGAGCATCTGTCCCAGGGAGCTATAGGTCCCAAGGTACTGAATTTATGGCTTGCTTCCACAGCAATCCAAGCCGTTCATCTTGAGTCAGCTTTGTCTGTTTCCTACAAATTTTATTTTAAATAAAACTTCTGGTATTAAAAAAAAATGATTCTCTGCTTCGGGCTGTTGCCAGAGGATGGGGAGAGGAAGAAATAGAGAGTTGTTGAACGGATACAAAGTTGCGGTTATATAAGGTGCATGGTTCCAGAGTTCTAGAGATCTTCCATACAACACAGTGCCTAGAATCAAAAATATGAAGTTAGGCACGAAAAAACTTAATAAGAGGGTGGGTCTCATGCTAAGCGTTTTTATCCCCCCAAAAAGAAAGAGAAATAATGAAAGCAAGTGAGCAAAGGGGCACAAGAACTCTTTTGGGGGTGATGGATGAGTTTATTACCTTGATTGAGATGATGGTATCATGTGTGTGCATGTGTTTAAACTCATCCAAATGCCTAATGTGAACTAAGTGCAACTGTTTGTACATTAAGTATGTCTCAAATAAATCTGCAAAAAAATTTTAGAGTTTTGAAATTTCTGAATTAGCTATTTTTTCCCCTTCACAGCATTTAATTTTGCATTCAATAACAGTTGAACATTTACCAAATGCCAGTACTGCTGCCTCACTACTTCTTTAATCTTCACATTTCTGGGGGTCGCAGGGTGTCCATCCTTTAACAGAATGGAGACTGGGGCTCAGAGAGGCAATGGCTTGACTGGGTGGGTCTCAGCATCACAAATCATAGACTCCAAAACCAAAATCTTTGATTTGGAAGTTCCTGGTCATGCCACTCTGCCATGAAAAAACACACACACACACACAACTGAGATCTGGAGATACAGGATATTTGCACAGAGTTTGTGGCTTCCCAGAGTGGCTATGTTGAAGGGTGATACATATGTAGGTGGGCAACTACCGGAATGTTCGTTAAAAATGAGCAGCAGCAGGTGTATCACTGTCCAGTCTCAGGGTTTGCATGTTTCCTGTTGCTAGCAGTGATATCACGTGCAGAGAGGGAAAAGGATGACACAGCTCTCAGATGCATTAGGGAAAACAATGACAAGGAAAATCCTCCACAAGTTTTCTTCTTTCTCTAAGAGGAGTCCACTGTTGACCCTATAATGTCGAATCCTCTGGGGAGGCATTGTCTGGCTCCAGCTAAAGCAAGCAGCCATGCTCTTCTCAAGAAGTCTGTTAAAGAAGAACATCTTGAACAATACCACTGGCCCAATGCGAGGAACCAGCGGTGCTGCTGAAAGTTCACGGATGCTCAGGTCCTGGAAGGGGAGACACATGACATTCAGGTTCGGTGCAGGCAAAAGCACCACCTGGCAAAGGCGCCTGTCTTAGGGAAGCTTGTGTGTTTGTGTGTGTGTGTGTGTGTAAGTCTTTTTAACTGTTTGTCACTAGATCCACGAGAGAAAACAGGTCCTCTGCTGAGTGACATTGTCTACATCAGACATGGCTTCCCATCCTTTGTTAAGTAAAGCTTAAACCTCACTTCCACTGGAAAGCCTTCAACAGCTCCTGCAGCTAAGCTTACACATCCCTCCTAGCTGCTCCCATTTCACCCTGTTCTTCCCCCCATCATGGGTCTTGACACAATATAATATAACCCCCTGGTTTCTGGTCTGTGTATTACTGGCTCCACTGCCCACCATGAAATTATAAGCTCAATAAGGGCCAAAATCATGTGTGGTATTCAGAAAGGTGGGCAACACTGGCTGTGTGGAGCCCCTACTCCGTGATTGAAAATCTCCACTTTGCTGAGGGTTGACTAGCAACTTAAAGGGAGGCATGGTGAGAGGTGCCCTTTAGAATGATGGCACTGCTCCCTTTGTGGAGTGGATGGAGTGGATGTGGGGAAAGGGAGATGAATTGGGAAGCTGGGGAAATAGTCCACGGCACACGAAACCCTGGCCTGCACTTCTAAGAGAGCATCTTTTTCACCCTCTACTCAGTAATGTGCACACATGTGAACGTACACACACACGTTTAAATCAAACCTCATTTTGGAAGAGGCCAGCTCTTCACCATGAGGCTAACCCACACAGGGGTACAGTCCATCTTGGATGTGGAGGCATCCGTTCTGCACTTCGTAAGTGATGTTCCCCCACATTCCATTGCCTGGAAAGAGACAATCCTGGTCCCATCTGGGGTAACCAGGCAGTATATAAATTCAGCTCCTCCATGCCTGCCCCTAACTTGTAGTCATTCTCAGTTCCTCTCTGCCAAAAAGGGCTTTTGAAAATGAATAATGGGAAAAATAAGCAGAATATTTAGAAATTGCCAAGTGCTTCCCACGAGGACCAGGACAAGGTCTGACTCATTCTGCCCCCGCATCACTCACATCTATATAGTGAAGGCTATCCCTGCACTGTGGATCCTAAACTACTAGTGAAGCCATAGGACAAGGTGGGGACATGAAGACAGCACAGTCAACAGGAACCTAATGAACTTGCCTGTATGAACTTCCCTGCCTCCATCATAAGATGTTTGAATTCAAAGGAGGAAAACATGCAGTGTCAACTTACTGCTGCTGATACTAATCAGACAGAGAAGGTTTCCCCCTCCAAAAGTCAAGCCATGGAGAGCTCTCCCAGGAACAGCTGAAGATTGGACATGGACATTCCTCCAAGTGCACACATGCTCCCTTGGCCACCTGCCCAAATGTGACAGCAGATCTTTCTTCTAAGAGAATTTCCTACCCTGGCAACACCGCTTCTTTCTTCCTCAGGCACCTGCTCATAATAGGATAAGAAGAGGATGAGAGGACACACATTTATTAAAAGTTTGTTTTGTCCTAGTCAACTACATGGATGCTTTTAACCTTCTAAATAGCCCAACTATCACAGATTACAAATCTGAGAGCTTGAACGGTTAACTTACTGGCTTAGGTTTACTCAACAACTAAGGCACAATGAAACACTGTCCATTTCCAAAGCAATTGCTCTGACTGGTTTCATGCACTCTGAGATAACAACATGAAATTAACTTGAATGACTCTACATTATGGCTTATTTAATGTTCTTATGTCAATGGTATTTCTTGAAATGACCTACACTAGCCTCTACTATTGCTCAAGGCAGCCAATTTATTCTCAGAGGCAATCAGAACATTTAAGTTGGAGTTTTGGTGGGTCTGAACTTGAATTCCATATGTTGGAATTCATGTTTGGTTGCATGTATGGAAAACCACTTCAGTGAATGTCTACACGCACATGGAGGATAACGGATAATCTCATGAAATCAAGGACAGAAAGTATAGCATGGCCATATAAGAGACTGGAAACAAAATTCAGAAAGCTGTTGGGAACCCAGCAGGCTCCCCTTCCTGGTGGCCCCACTCAGTAAATGTGCTCCACCCATCTCTTTTTCTCCGCAGCTCAACTTTCAGGCAAGGGCATGGCCCACAGAGCAGTTGTGCAGCATCCAATGTACATGTTCTCAATCCAAGCAACCAGTCTTGAGCAAATAGTGTTTTTCAACCCCCCTTGCAGCTCTCCCCCCATAGACTGTAGGCTCTGATTTCAAGGCAACATGGTTTATGAAGCACATGAATACCATCCTTCTTGCTCCAAACACATTGAAATATTAGATAACACACGTAAATCATCTATTTATTTTCAAATAGCAATTCAATTTCAATCAATTTCAATTATCAAATATTTAACTGAGCTCAAAAGCCAGAAAGAAAACATGCAGGGGCCAGAAATGAAGAAGAAACCAAGAGTCCTGAGCTTCTGGCCCAAATTGGGGAACATGGACCAGACCTCAGCTATCCAGACTGGCTCACTGGAGGACACCCCACCTCTAGGTGTGAGATCCTAGGACACAAGCCCAAGAGCAGCAAGAGGAAGAAGAGAAACACAAAACAAAGAATTCCTCTTTCTCTGGATTGGAACTCAAAACCTTGTCGACAAAAATAATCCATAACCAATCTATAAATGAAAATTTGGGTGAGTTTATTCTCAGCTGAAATCTGAGGACCATGGCCCGGGACCTTTCTTCCCGAAGGAAGAAAGGGCACCAAAGAAGTGGGGTGCACAGACTGGTTATATACCCCCCGAGAGGATGTTTCACCTAGGATTGAAATGTCCCTTTTACAATAGTCGCGAGACTGCTCTGTCGGCATAGCGATTGATGAAACAGCAGGTAAGTCTACTGTCTCTGTGAACACAGCAGGGTGGCCGGTCTGTTGTCTCCAGCTGAGTGGTCACAGGTGAGCTGGGTGGTCAAACGTGAGTGCAGCAATCAGTTCCTAGCCTAAGGAAAGATGCTTATCCCTAAGGAAATGCCAATGTGGGGGGAAGTTGCACCTTTATTTCAAGGGCCTTTGTTCTGGCCATAGGAAATGTCTACGCAGATATACAATCCGTGCTCAATAGCCACAGTCAGGCCCTTTTGGAAAAAACAAAGTCAGGCCGAATTATGTTTATACCAAATGGCTTCCTCATATACTCCAATATATCCTATTGCTTGCCATTTTTATTTGTCAACCTCAAGCCCTTGGCCAGAAGCTTGCTACCTATCCCAAAACATGTTGAAAACAGTAACAGATGAGACAGGAGAACCACAAAGGTGCACAGGTCTGGGCACAGGATTCATATACTGCAACCCAAGGAATACAGAAACCCAACCCAAGGCCCCCCAAATTGATTCATAGCCAGCAAACTCTGCAGGGTCTGGAAAGAGGCAAACCCAAAACTTCCCAAAATGACACCTCTAGGCCTCATGGAAGAGAATGTCCACTGAAGATAACACCCATGGGAAATGACCTATAACATAAGAATTCTGAAACATGCAATGCCACAAACGATAGGTTATGGATTAAAACATGGGAGAACTTAGACCTGTGGAACCAGGTAAAGTTGGGAAGTTGAAAAGGTACTTAAAACAAGAATATTTAATATATTCAAAGATATAAAAGAACACCATCCATAAAGAAAGAAATAACAAAGGAAAATAGGTAGGACAAATAATTAATTAGAAAGCCTAGATATCAGAAATACAATCATTGAAAATTTATTTTTAATTTTCATAACTGGGTGCAACAGGAGGCTTGATGTAAAAAACAGGAGAATTAGAAAATTGGAAGATAGAGGAATGCTAAAATTATGTCTTGCAGAAGGATTAAGAGAGTCAAAATATGAAAAATGAGTTTAAAAATATAGAAGCTCAAACTTCTCTATTAAAAGAGGTAGGAGGAGAAGACAGAGAGAATTGCGGAAAAGCAGTCTTGGAAGTGTCAATGGCTGAAGTGCATCTAGAAACGAACACAATAGCCATAGTTTATTTGGAAGGATAGCTATGCTAATTTTCGCTTTTCCATTGATTCTGCCTGAAACTTAAGAGAAGGCTGGCATTCCTGCCACCATATCGTGAATGTGTAGCAACTTACAGGCCATCGAAACAGGTTGTCAGGTTGTTTTGTTAAATTCAGTAATGAGCATAAACGCTCCTTATAAAGAAGAGCTGTGCAAACTTCGCGGCAGTGTTGTCATTCCATATTCCAGTGCTTTCTGGGAGTCTTTTCCATCCTAAAAAGGAAACTTCCTTCCTGAATAAAACCAAGGACTTACCTTTATGTAGAACTGAGCACTTTCCTCTTGAGCACCATATATGATGCTCAAGTAGACGCTCAATGAACTTTGGTCGAGTCACCCCCCCTTATGATCAGAGAGAAATCATTGATGGGGAACTGCTGCCTCCCCCAAAGAAGGAAGAAAACTAAAGAATTCCTGAGGAAGAGAATAATCTACTCGAGGCCGCTGGAGTGGATCACAGAAAAAATGCAGGAAGCCCAGCTGGTGGCCAAGAGAGTGTTGGGTGTGGCTGTGTTTGGCACCCTGACCTGTCTTGTCTTGCTGTGCTAGAGGAGAAGCAAGGAAGATCTTTCCTCTTCCTCTTTATTTTTCCTGCTGACACATCCCTTATTTAAAGTGACACAAATTTCACTCACTGTCTTGGAGAATGATTGTCTAAAAAACCCCAGCTTGTTTCATTTTTTTATACTTTAAATCCTCCTAATACACTCTCTCTTGGCTTGGAGCGCCTTCTGGAACAGAAAAGGTGCCAAGCGCTGGCTCTTGTCATCTCTGCCAGCCACATTGTGGCCTGAGTCTCTGGTCCTGCTTCTGAGCCCATGAGGGAGCCTTCTGGAGCCGTGCCCCCTGTCATCTGCATCAGCAGCCTCAGTCAGCTCCCTGCATGCCTGGCTTCTGCCTTTCATCCTTTTTCTCCACAAGAACTCCGAAGTCTTTTCTCTCTGTGTGGGGTTGATCCAGGTTCTCTCTCCTCTCCACCCCCGTTTGTCCCCATGTAAGACTCTGACAGGGGTTTATCACTTCTTTTTGACCTGGCTGCCTTTTAACTAGTTAGATTAGTAAGCCAGTTCTTATCTCCTAGGTCCTCTGACGGAAAATGCTCATCGTTGCCATTCAACCTTTATAGGAACTCAAGGGGAAGAAGTTCACTCAGACTGGGCAGGCACTTCATACTACCTACCTCTGTTGTTATTTCTACAACTCCCAACCACTCTGTCAGCTGTAGCCTCCACGTTTCAGAGGTGAAGAAGATAGGCCCGGACCTCACAAAGAGTCCAACCACAAAGTTCCCAACTGACTGATTTTCAACTGCCTCTCTGCGTGGATTTCCTCTCTTCACCTGGATAGTAAGAGCCCCAACCAGGTGCCCACTCTAAGCACATGCTTAGTCTGTTCCAGGATTGCTTCAAACACTCCGTGTGCTAACACACTTCATCTTTGCTAAATAGCGGGAAGCTGACACTATTGGCATCCCCACTGTAAAAATGAGAAAACTGAGATGCAGAGAGGTTAGGTTCTAGGGGCCTCAGAGCTAAGAAGGTGAACCTGAGCTGTCTGCCCATCAAGTCCTCCTTTTAACCAGGGCTCTGCACAGACCCTGCTCCCCCACAGTGGAGAAGCATGTGTCGGATCCCGGATCCCACGGCTCCCTGCGCTCTGTTGCCTACAGGGTCGACTTCCTTTATATTTTCATTTATATGTATTTGTAAAGCTATCAGAGAGGTGGGGAGAGACGAAGAGGAAGTCCACACAGAAGGAGGGCCCAGGAGACTGTTGTCTGAGCTGCTGGGTCCTAGAGTTGGGCATTCACCTCATTCCCTCTCCCAGGGTCCAGGAAGACACAGCTTTACTTCTTCTGAGTGGGCCAATAAGCACCAGTGATCCCTAGCCCATTATAAAATCCTAGACTCCATTCTGGAGCAGCGGCAGGGGAAGAAAGAGAACCAGAGGCCCTTGCCTGGCAGAGGGGCTGTAGGTGGTCTCATGTCAAGGCCCTAGAGGATGCAGCCAACTCCTAGACCTCTGGAATGTTAAGTTCAGGTGGGCAGCACCGGTGTTCGGGGAAGCCCCCACTCATGCCTGTATCTTCCTTATTTTGCCTGGAGCACAGACATGTCTATGTTCCTTCTCTCCTTGTGTGAAGTTTTAAGGATCCTAGTAAAATGCAGTGATGGGGCATAGAGAGTCACATAGTGGATCTTTGGGGAGTCAGGGACAATTTCCAGAAAAAGAGCATGCATGGGAGATAAGCAGGGACACTGCAGGGTGTCCTGAGAAGGAAGGAAGGGATGCACATTCAAAGGCCTAAAAGAAAAGGAACATGTAGACACATCCGGGAAACTCAAAGATTCAGAACAGTTAGAGGTCAGAGTGCTGGAGTAAGGGAAATGAGGAGAGAAGAGTCGGGAGAGAAGCAGCACCAGGGGCTGAAGGACTTTGGATGCCATGATGCTAAAGAGTTTGAACTTGAATCTGAGGGTAAGGGGAGCCACTGAGGATTTTCGAGCTAGGAGGTTGACACAATTGAATCCATAAATTAAACTTTAGTGTCCAGCATGGGCTAGAGGAAAGCAAGTCTGGCTGCCAGGAAGCTGGTTGGGAACACACTTCAATGGTCAAGGCTACAGATGAGGAAGCCCAGAACCAGGGCACTGGTGGGAGAGAAAGAGATGAGGGTGGGTTTGAGAGATGCTTTTGAAGTGACTTTGAACGTAGGCATGGAGAGAGGCTGAGGCTGTAAAGATGACAAATGCGGATGGGTGCAGATCAGATACAGATGGATATCTGATGAGTATTTGCCTTATAGTAAATATTGAGGAGTTGACCATTATGGTGAGAGCTGACTTTTACTGAGCTTTATATGTGCCAGGAGATTCTCACATGTAACTCACACATTTAATACTCATAAGAACGGAGGGCTTAAATCACATGCCCAAGGCCTCATAGCTAGTAAATGGCCAGGATTCAAACCTGGGCAGTTGTAGTTTCAAAGGTACGCTCTTAAGCATCATGTTGTCACTGCTTCCAAGCTTAGCCTCCTACACGTTGGGTTTAAGGGCTTGATGAACATATAAAGAATGATTCCCACTAGTCCGTTAGGTTGACAGTACCAAGTTCAGAACATAAGAAGAGGCGGCTAGATGGTTCTCTGTGCTTTTCAACAATTACAAATGTAGAAGAGACCCAGCAGAACGAGATATTAGAGAAGGCCCAAGGATGTGGCAATAAGGAGTGTGCTCACTCTTTCTTATACCAAATCATTTACTAATTCATTTAGACTATTTATTGACTATTTATACCTCTAGTGGGCCTAGCACTGCCATCTCAGGCCAAATAGTAGGGACTTTATTTAATAGATTAGGAAGTTAATAAAGGAAATGGTGACTAACTGCCATTAAGAACATGTAAAATTGTGTGCATTATACAGTGTAAAATAAACATATGTGCTACCTACATAATATACATTTGTAATTAAAGCCATTTTAAATGAGCCTGCACAAGGGGTAGTGAGAGACAATAAGACACCATGTCCCCTCTGGGTCACAGCAATCACCTACTTTTTTAAGGCATCATAATGCAGTATGCTCTTCATCATAGCCCCCTCTTGAATCTGGAAGTTCTTAGAGCATATGTAGGCGTACATATGTAAAATATATGATTTATTCTTATATAAAAATAATTATTGATGTCATATGCCTGAATGAATACATATCTTTTAAAATAGCCAGCTAAAGTCTAAAAACATCCGCTATGGAAATGTGGACAGTATATAAGCAAAGAGACCATTTAATTATCTCCATCGACTAATAAAATTAATCTGAGTTTTATTCTCACATGGACTCTGATCGGGAAAATTATCACACGTTTAATGAACCTAATGGGATGTTCCTTCTCATACAAATTTTGTTCCTGCCTATGTTATAACAGTTATCTCTTTACCCTCACACTGCGTTTATTTCTGTACTTTTCTTGTGTTCTACGCCACTTTTCACTTACAAGCAACTTGAGAGCTGAGAACCTCTTTGAGGAAGAGAGAGAAAGTGGAAGAGACAAGAGTTGTAGAAGCAAATAGAACTTTGTTACATTCCTCCTCAACCGCTTAATACCAGCGCGATCTTGGGCAAATCATTTGAGGACCTCAGTTTCCTAGTATGTAAATAGGATAACAGTACCCAACACAGAGGTGGGTGGTGAGGAATAAGTGAAATTATGTGGCAGAAAGGACCCAGAAGCACTTTTCTTTTGAGTTTTCATTGGAATACATTTAGATGTGAATTTAAGTACAGTAAGAAGAATCAAATTGAAGATCAGGTTGACTGTAATCAGGTTTATCCGTCATGAGGACCCTTGGGTGGGTTTTGTAACACTTATGAACCCTTTCAAATTGTTGGTAATGTATTTATCCATCATTGGTTTTTTTAAACATTGTGTTATTTATTTATTTATTTTTATTGCGGGAACATTGGTTTATAGCATTATATAAATTTCAGATGTGCATTGTTATATTTTGATTTCTGTGTAGATTACATCGTGTTCCCCACCCAAAGACTAATTACCATCCATCACCACACACATTGCCTAATCATCTCTTTTGCCCTCCTCCCTGCCTGCCTTTCCCTCTGGTAACCACCAATTCAATCTCTGCCTCTATGTGTTGGTTTGTCATTATTTTCATCTTCTGCTTATGAATGAGATCATAGAGTATTTATCTTTCTCTCTCTGACTTATTTTGCTTAGCATAATACCTTCAAGGTCCATCCATGTTGTCACAAATGGCCGGATTTCATCATTTCTTATGGCTGAGTAGTATTCCATTGTGTATATATGCCACCTTTTCTTTATCCATTTGTCCCTTGATGGGCTCCTAGGGTGCTTCCAAGCCTTGACTGTTGTGAATAATGCTGTGATAAACATAGGGGTGAATATATCTTTACGCATTCATGTTTTCATGTTCTTTGAATAATAACCAGCAGCAGGATAGCTGGATCATATGGTAGTTCTATTCTTAACTTTTTAAGGAATCTCCATACTGTTTTCCATAGTGGCTGCACCAGTTTGCACTCTCACCAGCAGTGTGTGAGGGTTCCCTTCTCTCCACATCTTCTCCAACACTTGTTGTTTCCTGTCTTCTTAATTATAACCATTCTGACGGGAGTGAGCTGATATCTCACTGTGGTTTTGATTTGCATTTTCCTGATAGTTAATGATGTTGAACATCTTTCTATGTGCCTTTTTGGCCATCTGTATATCTTCTTTGGAGAAATGTCTGTTCAGCTCTTTTGCCCATTTTTAAATTAAGTTGTTAGTTTTCATTGTTGTTGAGATGTATGAGTTATTTGTATATTTTGGATATTAAGGTAATGTATTTATCAGTGTGCATTTTTCTTCTGGGGAGAAGGCCCATTGCTTTCATGGTTCTCTGGGGTCTGTATGACCACCTGGTGTAAAGGGGAGTGTGAAGGAAAAGTTTGTAGTCAGAAGGCTGCCTCACTCAGACTCCCCTTTAAGCCCTGACTTTCCAGCCAGCTGCAGGAAATGTGGTCTATAAGCAGCATCCAGCTGTCAGCTCCCTTAGCATGTCCCCTGCTGCAAAGAGCTATTCCGTCTGAGGTCACATCCTTCCCAGGGACACTGCATCTCGTGACTGGCAATGAAGACCTGCCCATTTCTTCTTGGTGTGGGACACTCTGATAGGCAAGACTCCCCTTGGATACCCCGGGTCTACCTGAGGCATTGTTGTACCTACATCAAAGTTCACCTTTCTCTTCCCTCTTCCCCCTCACAGGTGATGATTCCTAGTAAACATCTTGCACCCTGGACTTCAGGTTAGCATCTGGAGAACTTGACCTGTGAAAGAAAATAAATAACAAGAAAAATAGAAGAGAATAGAAGCTCATGAAAGGGTTCCAAGAAGATGGTTGGATGAGGGTGGTTATCAGGGTCAAATATTGCAGAAAGTTCAAGATAAGGGCAGAAATGGTTCAGTAGAATTAGCAATTAGTACATAGAGCCCATGGAAACTGCAGTTTTATGGGACCAATGGGAAAGCTTTGGGACAGATATTTGATAAGTTATTGGGGTATGACAAACAGGAGACAGCTTCTTTTGAGGCAAGAATGCTGGGGGGGAGGGCTGGTAGGTCATAGGGTCAAGGAGAGACCTGAGCATGTTGATCATTTGCAAAGATAATTTTCAAAAATCCTTTCTCACAAACCACATCTTTCCCTTTAGACATGTCTGAAAAACCTTGGCAAGAACAGGCTTCAAATCTCCCCCAAATTATTAAGTCAAGTAATGGGCTTTCAGAATATAGGAAGTTCAAAAGGCTGTCAGGTTGGAGCCAGACATCTGAGGAATGCGAGTGCCTCCAAGAGGAGGCGTGCATCCATTAAGGCATATCAGGTGGCCCTTATCAGACAGCCCCATCGGCCAGTCAAAGGACAGGTTATTGTGTGCGCCAGGTCTCTCAGAAAAAGCCCCTCCGAAGTTAACTGAGAACAGTGGGCTCAACCCTTCCCTCCAACACTTGTTCAAATAAGGCACAGGACTCTGTGGTTTGGGCAGAAAAAAAGTCCTGGTAGAAGATTCCACATTACAGCAAGTCCCTGGATCAATGAGTCACAAGTACTCCTACTCTGGGCTCCTGATTTCTACCCCACCTCGACAGCAGCCTCTCAGGGAGAAGACTCAGTCTCATCAGGAGGAATCTTAGCTCCAGCGGATATGCCATCTTTCCTTGGTTCCTTTTGTGCAACTGAGATATGCCAGCATTTTCTAAATAATGTCAGGCCGAAGATCTGTGGCAGAACACAAAGACATCAACGGTTTATGTAATAAGCTGTACAAAAATACTGACGCAGAGAATTAGCCAGTATTCTGCTAAAGATTCTACTTCAGCTGCAAAAGACTAACACCATAGACACTGTGGCTGTAGCTGTGTTTTTGCCAGCTCTTTCCCCCCGCCCCCCCCACCCCACCCCACCCCACCCCCCCCCCCCGCCCTTCTCCATTGCCTCCAGCCACCATCTTGTTTTTCTGGCTTCACAAGTGGTAGTCTAATGGAATTTGATGTTCTACCCCAGAAAAAACAGCTAAAATACACTCATTAAGGCTCAAACTCTTTTCCTACGTGCCCATACCCTCAAGGCCCTCCCACCTAGTCTTCTCCTGGAAACATCAACCTTTGACATTAAGCAAGTCCTCTCTGATAACAACCTTTGGCATTGGGAAAGTCCTCTTTCAGCTTTAAAATACAGAGGATGAACTAAATGATCTTATGATCTTTCAAGACTTGACAAATACTAATAATTTCATGATTCCTGATTCAAATTGAGGATTCTATATTTTATACAACTGATAAGAACAGTTATCTCTGTAATAAATGTTATTAACAGTTAACTCTGAGACAAATATTTCGTTTTGTTATGATATTCTATAGAAAACAAGCAAGCAGTTATCATTTGATAACTTGTAAGGATAGCTTTGTAATTACAGATGACATCTGTACAGCCTGTCTGAATTTGCGAAGTACTTCATATTTGTCATTATCTCATTTGATCCTCAAAATAGGGCAGAAATCACTTATACCTACTTTATAGGCTAGAAAATTGAGGCTTCTGAAAAGCAACACAAGCTGTCTTGCTCAAAACAGCGAGTCCACAGTGGAACCCAGGCTGCTCCATTCCCAGTCCTGCGTTTCTGCAAGAAAATCCACTTCTTAAAAACATGCTACATAATTATTGCCTAAGCAGCCTTTGCAAACTTGGAAAAGAACTGCTGCTAATGTGCATGTTTTCTATGATGGAAGCTTCTTCTGTTTTGCTCCCAGTTTAAAATACTCCCAGAACTGTTGAACTTCCATACAAAGAAATAAAAGCAAGGAAAAAACAAAATGCTCAAAAGACTATTTTATAAACAGCTTCAAAAATGAATCAGGGACTTCAGATCCTGGCAAAATGGATGCTTCAGAATGGATGTCTCCTTAGAAGGCTGGCCCCTGGTCGTGTGGCCTGCGCACACCACAGCGCAGGGGCACCCACTCAGGAGCACCGCCACAGTGGGGTCTGTAATTTATAACGTGAGGCCAACCAACAAGTTCCATTATTCAAACATGTGAAGCAGACCCAAGGAGAGAAGTACTTTAAACTAATCTTTTGCTCAGAAGCGACATTTGCAGCTCTTTTCACTTACTTTTCATTATTTCACCACAGGGGAACCGTTTCCAGGAATTATTATGTTAAGCAGTATATTAAAAAATGAGTCTTGGTATTTTTTGCAATAAATAACAGTTCACATTTATGCTGAGAACAGAAATGCTCACCAGAACTTACTTACATTGTCTGCTTTCAGAAGTGCAGACCTATTTGAAATGGTGCAGACTCAATTCCTAGGAGCATTCGCAATAACCCAGACACTCAGCTACTGGATGAGCACTGGCCATACGCCAGTCCCTGTGCAGGGCACAGAAGATACAAAGATGAGTAAGGTACGGGCCTTGCCTTCAGCGAGCACTTAGTAGGAGCTTGAAGTTGTGTCGCCACAGAGTAGAAAGATCAATAGCTTTGGAATCAGAGAGATGTGAGTTCAAATGTTGGCTTTGTTGATTCTGCTCTGAGAACATGGCCAAATTGCATAACCAGTCTTAGCTTCAGTTTCCTCATAAGTAAAATGAGAATAGCAATATTGTTGTTTAGGGTCTTGGGAATGTGGAAATAAGTAAAGACCATCCAAATGAGAACAAACAGAGGATATTGATTTAGAGTTTCCTGTAGCAGAGGAGTCAGCTACCATCACTTGTGTTTGGCAGAGACTCAAAGACAGCAGGGAACAGGGCAGCTTGATAGGCATGACAAGTGAAGGCTCTAGGTGAGCCCTGACCGGAGGGTGTTGACCTGGGGATGCTGGAGGCAGCTGAGTAGGGGCAGCCATCTTATGTGATTTGTTTGGGGAGCATATTTGGCTTTCTCTGGTTGGTCCTGAGTTAGAAATGAGGGGGAAGTAAGGAAATTGGCAGTCACTGAGCAAGTTTAGGCATTCTGGGCCAATGGCTGCAGAAGTTGTGGTTGGACTTCCCAGGCTGGTTGCTGCAGAGGTTGTGGGTCAGAGTTCTGTGGTCATATATGATTTGGCCATTGTCCATTTGTATATCCAGTCTCTCAGGGAGAGACAGACAGACAGATACACACAGACACACATACACACACACAGTGAACTCATTGTGTGATGATTATTATTATGTGACTCCATCAGAGAAGAAAGAAATGTGTTAAATTAGAGGTACCAAGTCCTTTGGGAAGCCCTAAGAAGGAAGTGACTAAGTCTGCTTCAGGGTCTGAAGGATTCGGCATTTTCAGGGCTATGGGTTACAAGTAAGACTTAAAGAGACAGGGAACTAAGAAAAATTCCCCTCATACAAAGGACACATCATGGCCAGGACAAGAGGCATGTAAGTGGGAGGAAAGCATATTGGTGGTGGCTGGACCCCAGACACTCTAGGACTGACGTGAAAGAGCCAAGTGGAAGGGAAGAAGGAGTCAGATTCCGGGAAGTGGGTGAGCTTTGAATACAAACTTGGATGTTGCAAGTATCAGGACAGAGTTGACCAAAACAAAACGATCTTGGCCTAAATCAAGAAAGACTACGTGGAGGAAGTAGCTGAGTAGAGTAATAATAGAGAAGAATCTATCATTTTCTTACAATCTGGCCAGCGTCTACTGTTCAGAGCCCCAGGCCTGTTGCTCTGTGAAGGATAACATCTGGCTTTCTCAGGTTGCATCCCTGGGTCTTTGATACTCAGTGGAGTGTCTCCAAGAGACCACAGCTGCTCCAGGCCTCTGAGCTGCCAGAGAACCATGGCAGGAAGAATTCTTCTCGTCTTCCGAGTGGGTTACAGGAGTTGCAGAATCAGAACTTTCAATTCACCTTTTTGTTGGCTTACTGTCTAAGCAGGAAGAAGTTCAGTTGCGAGAACAGAATGCTTTCAAGTGAGTGTCAGTGGAGAGGATATCTCATGGTTGCAAAAAAAAAGATGCACACATATTATAATCTAGGTGGAAGTCAAGGTATATTATGGCTCCATTGGCGTCCATGTTTCAATCATCTAATGTGGTAGGCTCCACATGAAAAAGGGTTTCCCAACATTTGCCTTGCATGTGATCTTGGTCCTGAGCCATTTATCTGGACCCATTTCCTCTCCAACCACTAAACCACAGGACTGAGGTGGGGGGGGGGGGTGGAATTCCCTAGTTCTGGGTTTGGTGATTCCATTAAAACTATAGAATGATTCCTAACCCCTGTGATCTGACTCAAGCTCACTAAGTAACTTTCTGAGGATAAATTAGCTCCCAAATAGTGTACCCAGAGAGTGAAAATGTTCTGGCCAGAGGATCATATTGCCTAAGCCACTCGTTAGCAGTGACATGTCTCATGTAAAGTTGACATATTTCCATCCAGGCTTACAGATCATTCTCATGTGTGAGTTTATTCCTGAAAGTGAATATTGTCATACCCGTAAGTTAGATTTCTGAGGACAACACAGTAGAGAATTTCACCAATATAATGTCACCTTGTAAGGGCCCACCTGTCCCTCCACTGGCCTTCCATGGCAGTCTTGTGGTTGTGGACCCCTTCCTTAAACCCTGCAGCTGCCTTGTATCATTTAGATTGTAGCATTTTGGATTTCTATCTGCCTCCTTCATTAGCCTGTGGACACCCCGAAGGTATTCTTTCCTTTAACAAATATCTACTGAGCTATTCCAAGTGCAAGGAAAAGAACCATAGAAGTCAAACCCATCTCTGGGGAGTTATATAATATCGGAGGGGAAATGGTGGTAGGGAGATAAAGGATCAACAATTAAATAAACACAAACAATATCAGAGAGTAATCAGTGCTATTGAGGAAAGCTACTCCCCACTGGATGAGCAAGGAAGACTTCTTTGAAAAGACAACTTTCATGACGTGAGAGAAAGGAGCCAGGGACCAGAAGATCAGGCTAGGATCATTCAGCAGGGGAAACAGCTGGCAGAGAGGCCCTGAGGCACTAAATACACCAGGGACAAAAAGGAGGTCAGGCTGAATACTGGTGGGCAAGTGGAAGCCTGCTTTAAAAGGAGATCACAGAGGTGGGAGAGGAGGAAGAGAGAAGAGAACAAACACAGGCCATATAAGCGTTTGTTGTTACTCTACATGCAGTAGAAGCCACTGGTGGTTTTAAAGCAAGAGAATATTGTGATGTGAGTTACATTTCAAAAAGGTGATTTGGTTCATTGGGAAGATTATGGACAGGATCACGTGACGCAAGAAGAACATCTGGACAGCTGTGTCCACAGAACAGGTAAGGATGGATGCTGGGAAGGAAACTGCAGGGAGGATGGAGAGAAGTGAACAAGTTCAGGGCACATTCGGAAGATACAGGTGGGCAATAAGTCTTACGTATCTCCGTGCACCCAGAGCCTTGAATGACGCCGCATATGCATTAGGTGCCCACTACGTGAGGATTTATTTGAAATGTGCTGGATTGATTTAATGGAAGAAAAATGCCTTGATTGAATGAGTCAAAAGCTGAGCATATCTTTATCTTACTATTTAAATATTAAGCATTTTGGATAAAAGAGAAGCAACTCTTTTCACTCTGCAGGAAGTTCAGATCTAAATCATATTCAATCCCCTCATATAAATATATATATTACCACACTTATCTGATCATAAAAAGGCTCTTTAAACAAAGCAATCCCAAAAGGAAGCTACTGGGACTTTGTATAACTTCCATTTCCAGCCTATTCGTTTCAACTCTAAACAGAGACCAAGTCAGGAAAGAAAACTAAAAGAAAGCCTCAGGGCTGTATCATCGCCTGGTCCTCGTGCCATGCAAGGCTTCAGGAAGGGGAAACAGCCTACACTTTCTAAACACTTTTTTTCCCTATTTCAGAGGCAAGAAAGCCCAGAAAGCAAGCCATTGACAGGCTGGCCTTTGTCTTGACCTTGTTATAAATTGGCTAAATCATATTTGACATTATATTCAGAGTGGGGTGACATTAGGTAGAATTTAGATGAGGGCCCCAAGAATATTTGATTACAGGTTTCTGGAGAGAGAGAAATATGCACAAAGGATTATGACAAGGGGGAAGAAAGTGCCACTTGATTGATGACTGAGCCTGGATGCAAAATTAAAGTGCAGAGAACTCAGATCACTTGGGATAGGCCATATATAGCCTGTTTTCTAAACTAAGCCCTGGGCTGAGCACTCTCCATTATTTCGCATTCAACTGACCCTGAAGTTTTTTCCATTTTATAGATGGAGAGACCAAGGGGAAAAAACATTAAGATAATTTCATGGCATCCTAGAGCTGGTAAGTTGCAAATCTGGGGGTTAAACTCAAGTCTAGCCCTTATGTTCTTCCCACTTCTTTACTCTACAAAAGTGTTGCTGTGCACCCAACATAGCGCCCTCAAACCATTCCAGTTAGCTCGCCTACAGAGACAGTCAGAGATTGGGTTCCAGTCCTGAGCATCTTGGGAAGAAAGTGTTGAAATACCAAGATGAAGCCAATCCTGCCCAGGGCACCATGTCAGCAAATCAAAATTTCTGTGTCCTTGTAAATGTTCTGCATGACCAGAAACACCATATATTTACTCAGCCAATCCCCAACTGCCAAGCGAACTCTGGGCCTTCTCACCCCAAACAAGGTTGACCATGTGGCCTCAGCCAATCAAGTCTTTTCTACTTTTCTCTTCCTTGTTCTTTATTCTTTGTCTTATAAAAGCTTCTTGCCTTCTACCTCATTTTGCAGTTCTCCAAAAGGAGACTGTCCACTTCAGGAAGTATTAAATGAAGTTTGATTGCTTCACCTAAATTGTTTTCTTTAATCATTCTTTTACAAAAGTGAAAGCTTACCCAATAGCAGCAAAGTGGGCAGATACACTGAATTCTGCCCTGTTATCTCCAATTACCCACCCAAAGACAGAAGAACATTTCCGATCATTTCAAGGAAAGTTGAGATATTCTGAGAAAAAAAAAAAATCGCATTAACTCCAGACTGTTTAAGACAATAATGGCTGGCCGATATGTGATTTATACTCTTATAAAAAGAAACCACTGCAACATCAACCGTAGGACTTCTTAACTTTCGGACTGCCTGGGGACAGCTCCAGTGGAATATTCTGACATTCACGCCATTTGTCTAAACTTGAACTCATCAACACCTTTTGTTTCCACTACCCAAGCAGTCTCTTACACCAACTTCAGTATTTCTCCAAATGGCAATGTGACCTTCAATCCACTTGTGTTTGGACCACACATCCTGTGAAGCATTTCTAAGACTGGCCCATTTCAGTAGCTCCCAGATACTTGCAAAGGACAGGGACAAACTTGGGGGCTACTGGACTTTTCTTCAAGCCAGACATTAAGCCATGTCTGTGGTCCTTTCCTGAGGGTCCAGTAGAGTATCTTCTATGGTTCGAGTCCTCAGTAACTGTATGTTTAATTGATTATCTGAGTTCAAATGATCTATTTGAAATGACCTATTTGTAAACATAAACTGTCATGTTTTATATCCTCTCATACTTCAAACTAATATAGAAGAAAGAAGGAAGGAAAGAAAGAAGGGAGATGACAAAAAGAGAGACTTGATTTTGATCTCTTTCAACATTAATTGTTCATTTACCCCACACTGATTGAATGCTTAGCTCGGGGAAGACCCTGTGCTTGGTTGCCACCATGGAGAATTCC